>NC_140441.1:10949948-11449948 GCF_963576455.1 Neolamprologus multifasciatus
GTTCTGAAAGTGCTAGGTGACTTGCAGTGAAGGCATTATTAATTGTGTAGGTTTTCTCTGGGTGTGCGATGGGTGAGATTTTGAAACTTACGGAAGAACCTTGAATAGTTTCAACTTCTTGACGGACAGTTCTAAGTGATAATCCCTCTGCTTCCCCAGTCAGGTTGAGATGCTGCGCAGCTGATGTTAGAAGAATGGTACGCTGGGAGCCATCGTCAAGTACTGCATATGTTTCAAGAGTTCTTTTTCCATTTCGCAGGAGCACTTTCACAACCTTTAAAAGGACACTAGGACAATCACTAGGTCTATCAAAGTACAGTATCCTCACTACAGGATTAGTTTCAGTTGTCGATCTCTTATTTACATCACATAGGATCTGTAGATGTCGTCCCATGCAGGTGGCACATGCTTTCCTCAGGTCACACTTTGCGGCCTGATGAGTCCTAGCACAACGCCAACACCGTTTGTTTGCTTTTATCCAGTTTATTTTCTCATCCTTTGTCTTCTGAATGAAATCGGGACACTTACTAATGTGGTGTTCAGGTGAGCGGCAATATGCACATGTTGCCTTAGTTGTTATGATCGGTTGTGCTGCCTGTACAAGATCATCAGATGTATTTGCCCCATGTAATATTGTTGTAAGTGGAGAGGTGTACTTACGGGCAGGTCGTGGCTGGTTGAAGGATGAAACAGGACTGGCCTTTCTGGGTTGACACTTGCATTCCATTTGCAACCAGGATGAGAATAAAGCCAAGGTATATGTCATTTCTCCCTGTTCCCTGTAAACGTGCCGTTTGAAGTGACTGAAATGCTCTGCAGGCAACTTCGCTAACAAGCGATCAACATGGGAGCCACAGTCTAGTTCTGCACGTCCTTGTTCTCCCATAGTACTAAGCAACCCAACTAAAGCCTGTACACGAAGAGCAAAATTATCAAGACTCTGACCATCACCTGCTCTGATAGGAGGCAGTTCCAGTATATTCTTTAGCTCTCTCAATGCCAGCTGTCTTGGTTGCCCATAACGCTCATCAAGGGCTTTGATGGCTTGAGTGTATGGGTCAGGAGCGTAGGAAAAGGCAAGAGCTAATCGTTTAGCTTGGTCTACTTTGAGGTGATCAAGAAGGACATGATATTTGAAGTGCTCTGTCTCATGAGGATCAAGAAGGTTTGTAAGGGCCATCCGTAACATCCTGTATTGCATTTCGTCTTCTCTACTAAGGTCTGGAAACGAAGGACCTTCAAGCTTATATACATGTGTTCTCGTGCTAGAGGAGTGACCCGAGCTAGCAGTAACAGGTATCAAAGGTTTCTGTTCATGTGAGGCATTGGATGTAGCTGGTTGCTGCGTTAGAGGAGGGCAATGCTTGTGGTCAGATATGCAAATGAGAGGTTGAACAGGGTCTTCAGCTAAAGGAACAGCAGGTTGAACACATGAGATCTGGTGGGGATCCTGCCGTGATAAGGCCAGGAAATCAAAGGGAGTCTCATCTTCTGTAGCAAGGACTGGTCTAGGCAAACCAGTTGAAGGGACTGCAGCATCTAATATGGTTGAATTAGGTAAAGGAGGGCTGGCAGCCGGAACTAAGACAGACTGACAGCTAATCTGTGGGGGCTGGAAGGGTGATTGACAGGTTGCTGTATCAATCACTGGGAGCTGCTCATGTTGTTGATGTGTTTGAGGACTGGCTCGTAAACTGCATACAGAAGATTTGATTCTATCAGATGAGACAGTGCGAATCGAAGATCTGGAGCTACGAGAATGGGAAGGAGATGATTGAATCATAAATTGCTTAATCTCCTTCATCGTTGTCAGGAGTTCCCTCATGACCTCATCTTGGTTGGTGGGTAAAGGAGCAGGGGATGTCTCTGGTTGACTTTCTGACTCTCTGACAGGATCCTGCAGCCCATGTGTGTCTTTGTCACTGTGCTGGCATTCGGTTTGACTCTCTGTATCACATGTAGCTCTTCTACTTCCAGGATACTGAACATCATACTGCTGCAGGTGGGCGGGAGGTCGACTATCACGACTGGATCTTCTCAAACCTTCAGTCAATGGCTGCTTTGAATCCATGACGCTAACACTACTCCGGCTCGGAGGACCATGTTATGGAGGAAGGGAAGGCTCAGGGTTGAGTAGTTAGCATCATGGGCTCATCCGATGAGAATAAGAATAAGCAGTCATCTAATCACGGGGTTCTCATTTTATTCTCAAATCAATAATTCTCGAATCAATAAAGCAAAAGAAGGAAGGAAGGAAAGACACACATGGACTGCCAATGCTGAAAGAAAACAGAGATTTAAGTTACTAATTACCTTAAACAATACATAAAATACAAAACCTAAACAGAACCTCACCTCTGCTGCCGCCCCGTGTGGGAGTGAAGAAAGAGTGAGCCAAAAGTAAATGCAGTCCTTATATAATGTGTGACAGGTGAGTGCAATTAAGGACCAGCACCACACCCAATCAAAGGTGAGAGAACTAAACAAGGTGCATCTGGTGAAGTGAGTGGGTGTGCTGGGATGTGCTAAAAGGTGGGTCTTTACAACACTGCAGATACACAAAAACAAATAGTAGAAGAAAATGTTATTTCCACGGATCCACTGTCTTCTTATATGAGTTTGTCTTCAAAAGTAACTTTACAAAAAAAGTTGAACCATACATTTAGATGGAAATACAAATTTAAGCCACTTCTGTGTATGTGATGTGGATTTGCCATGGGCTCCCCAGTGTCACCTATTGTAACCAACCTTTACATGGAGGAAGTGGAAAGAAAGGCTCTTGGCTCATTTAAAGGTAGAGTACCCAGCCACTAGTACAGATATGAGGAGGAAACCTGGGTCAAAATCAAAACCCAAGTAGTGGAATCCTTCACTGCTCAAATTGGGGCAGGGATAGCTCAGTAGGTAAAATGGTTGCCCCATTATCGGAAGGTCGGGGGTTTGACTCTGAATGGCTACTCTGAGGTACCCCTGAGCAAGGTACCGTCCCTACACACTGCTCCCCGGGCTCTGCATTGGTGGCTGCCCACTGCTTCACTGGGTGAATGGGTTTAATGCAGAGGAGTAATTTCCCTACGGGGACAAACGCATACACATTATTATTATTAACGCTGTGGATAAAAACCTAAAATTCACCAGGGAAGACACAAAGGATAACTGTTTGCCTTTCCTGGACTGTGCCGTGCACACTGAAGAGAATGGAAACCTCAACACTGAAGTTTACCGTATGCCCACACACACGGGTCAGTACCTCCTCTTTGACTCCCACTAAGAATTCAGTGGGCCCATAAAAGAGGTGAAATAAACAGAATTCTATTTAAAAAAATTCTTTAAAAAAATATCATAACTTAAAAAAATGACCAGCCCAAATGAAAGGGAGCTCCAAATTATATAGCGACTCAATCGTAAGCAGAGCCTTCAGTTTTCAGGCCCCTCTTCTGTGGAACCAGCTTCCAGTTTGGATTCAGGAGACAGACACTATCTCTACTTTTAAGATTAGGCTTCAAACTTTCCTTTTTGCTAAAGCATATAGTTAGGGCTGGACCAGGTGACCCTGAATTCTCCCTTAGTGATGCTGCAATAGGCTGCCGGGGGATTCCCATGATGCATTATTTCTTCTTCAGTCACCTTTCTCACTCACTATGTGTTAATAGACCTCTCTGCATTGAATCACACTTGTTATTAACCTCTGTCTCTCTTCCACAGCATGTCTTTATCCTGTCTTCCTTCTCTCAACCCAACCGGTCGCAGCAGATGGCCGCCCCTCCCTGGTTCTGCTGGAGGTTTCTTCCTGTTAAAAGGTCATTTTTCTCTTAGCTAGTTTTATTTTTTCTGCATCTGTTACAGATCAGATGAAAGCTGCATGCTGCAAAAAAAAAACGAAAAAAAACTAAACAAAACAAAAAAAACCCCGCACTGCACTTGCTGGGAGGGTTTTTTCTTTGATCACTTCACTTTTTTCATACAAAAAGTGAAGTGATCAAAGAAAACTGTTCAAAGCAGTAAAATGGATAGGATGTCTCTACTGTGGGTGATCTGTAACTCCACGCTTTGTGTTTAAGAAAATATTTGTTACAAATATTATTAATATTTTTCATACATGTTGATACAACACCTCAGCTGTCAAATACTCTTTTTTATTGCTTGTTTTGCCAAGCTTTTTTTCTTTGGAGCTCAAAAGGCCTGACAAGCCACAAGAGAGAGCGGAAAGGGAAAACATTAAGGTTGCTTAAAACTATGAATACATAACAAAAACGTGTTATTGTTTTATCTGTGCTTAAAAACACACTGTTTCTTTCTTCTCTGTTTTAGTTTCAGCACAACTCAGTTGTTCATTATAATTATTCATGCAAAGGTGGAAGAGCAAAATGTCAAGAGCATAAAAGACTGGTAAAAAATGTGTTTGTAATTCAGATGTTTGTAAAAGAAAAACTGGTAGATGTAAAGTGTTAAGACGTAAAAAATGAGGTTTTGTCTCTTTCCATTCCATACATCCAGTCTGCTGTAACACAGATTAGCTTGCTGCTTCATCTGCTCAGCCTGCACCAAATCACCAAAACATCACTGCACATCTGGTGTCTCTTTTTTCCCTCAGCTGTGAAACATCAAACTAACACATATGCCTTTCTTTGTAGTTCTGATCTCACTGTTGAGTTGCACAACAAACCAAGGTCAGCAAATTTCTTCGGTCATAGTTCAAAGTGTTCATTTTTATTCTTGGAGGCTACTTGAGTAGCTTTGCATGAATCACAGTTCAAAATAACCCTTCATTATCTGCCTTGGAGCAGCCCCTTAGTTTACCCCTTTTGAAACAAGTTTTTTTTTTTTTTTTTTAGCTCCTTCACATTTAAGGCAACTTTCACTAAAGGCTGCTCCTCAAAAACAGAAGGTTTGAACAGCAGGTGGATGGAGTTTCTCTGCCTGAAATGTCCATATTAGCTGATGTGGTCAATGTGGACAATACTATAATATTGGCCATATTATATTTACATTACCACAGTGAGATGATTTTAGTCTCATGACCAACATTAGCTAATTGTTATTTACTAACTAATCTTAAATGACTGTTCAGTACAGAAATGAAGCCCAACAATCATGTTTTACAGTCCCGTGGTCTCAGCCTCAGATACTCAACTAATCAAAGTGATGTCATGACAAAAATGAATGACCAACAAAACATTTTTCTCCTTCATTTCTGTCACACAAAGCTGTATGTAACGTTTCTCGCGGTTAGTATCATGGTTGCTAGGCAACCTGAACAGCGCGACGAAGGCTAGACCGTCCCATTTCACAAGCCTCTCACTTCCGCACTTCTCGTACTTATAGTACGCACCGTACGTAGTACGCGTAGTGCGCGTACTTCAAGCGTGCAGACCCTGAATTGGGACACAGCCTCAGTGTCCTACTCAAATATAGCAGGGATGATTACATCACCTGTGTTGGTCACCCTCTCCTGCAGCTGAGCCACAAATCACACCCCACCACAGTAATTTAACTTCATTGATCATCATTGATCAAACATACAAAAAACCCTCAAGTACAGCCTTTATCAAATCCAACTTCAAATTAGAATAATTTGATGGCCTTTTCACTAACACACACCTCCCACTAACACACCCACTGTTCCCAGCACTGCTGAAGCTGCCAGGCTTGAAATAAAATTCCAGCACACAGGAACATAGGTTTACATGGGTTTTCTGGTATTCATGTTACATCTGTTTGTAAATGCAGAGGGTTCATTCACACATTGACTTCTCACACACTGGCATTTTATTTTCTTTGGATTGATTCCAGATCAGAGTGAAGCTGCAGTGACTGATTTGAGAGGTCAGAGTTTTCTTTCCTCTCCTGACTGCTCTTTTCAGTCTGTGATCAATAAAGTTAGTCTTATTGTCTTTCTGGTAAGGACTGAAAAAGAAATACACAAACAATACTGATACATCTTAAAACTTTATTTATAAAAACATGTTTCCAAACAAACAAACAAAAATTAAGAAATGATTTTGACTATTACCAGCACTTTTGATTTCAGGCAAACAGTCATTACTTCTCCTTGTATCTTTCCCTCATTCACTCACATGTATTCTGTCTTGTTTCTACTGACTTTCATTCCTCTTCTCACCAGTGCGTAACTCCCTCTCACTACAGATCAGAGTGTTTGCAAAGTCATTCCACAACAAAGTCTCCTTGTCTTCTGAATGTACAATTAAATTGAATTACAGAGAAATAATAAGGCAGTGCACGCTGGTATAGACACAGACTGAATGTTTTGTTGATTTATAAAACAACATCACCACTAAGAGCAACAGCAAAAACTGAAAGACTAACTATGAGTCCAACAGATCCACTATTCTCTCCCTCATCCTCCACTCTAACTCCATTATACACAGTTTACTTTTGCATGGTTACCTGTACCTGTCCTCAGAACATCAGTCACTCTGGGTGTTGCTAAAAACCTTGAACAGTAGCAGGACTCACAGGTCAGCTATCAAGACATTTCCATCTGCTGTCCCTGTTCAGAAGGAGACTGATAATTTGAATTCCTACGTTTTCTGTAGATCACAAAACCAACACCAGCAGCAACAAGAAGCACAAGAAGAACTATCAGACCAACGATCAGTCCAACAGATCCACTCTTCTCTCCTCCACCCTTCTTCCCTCCATCTCCACTCTGTCCTCCTGACTGACCTGCAGGTGAGAAACAGGTGTGAGGTGTCAGCTGTCAGGTAGGTGATGAGTGAAGAACAGAACAGAATCCATTTCCTCTTCAAACTGCTGTCAGACATTATCTACTGCACTCTGATCACATCACTCAGACCAGCTGCTTTCTACAAAGTCTCATCAACAACATCTTTAGAAACAAACATCAACAACCAGGAAGCAGCTTCACCTCTGATCACACACACACTCAACTCTACTCACTCACCTGGAGGATCAACTGTCATGGTGATGTTGTTCAATATTTGAACTTGCTGATTGTTGTATGCTGCATAACATTCATATGTTCCAGAATCGTTCATGGTGACATTCTGGAGAATCACTGAGAAATTTCCATTGTTCATCCCTTTTGAGTCCTTCAGCTTCACCCGACCTTTAAAAGAGGGATCCTGGAGGTCTTTCTGAAAATGACCGTCCTTTAAGTAAAAGACATAACCCTGTATCTGCTGATCAGGTTTGGTCCACCTCAACAGTATGTCAGTAGCACCACTGGGGCCGTAACACTCCAGAGTGGCATCTTCTCCTCGTGTTACTTTGACCTCTTTTTGGCCTACAGAAGAAAAAGATGAGAAAAAAAAGGGAGAAAAATCAGTAACACAGTTCTAACAAACTATTTAATTCCAATGCAATAATTCAAACAGTCTTCTCACTTTAAACTGAACGTACCACAAAACAGATGATAAGATGAAGCAGAAAGAAAAATGTGTATGAGAGTGAATAAAGAAGCTTTACTGGTGACATATTCACATCCATGCTTATATGTGTGTTTATATATGGTTTTATGTTTTTAAAGCAGTGATGATATATGTTTCTGTCTGTAGACGATGGCAAAAATGTCTAAGCTTTGAAAACTGATAATTTGCTTTAAATCTACAGAAAAACACCATCAGTAAAGCCAGTGTGCTAATTCAAGTCAATAATTGAAACTATTTCTGAAAATTGACTTTCAACATGTTGTTGCTGATTGAAATAAATATAAAATGCATATTAAAAATGGTCTACACTTAAAATGTACCTTTTAACACAGTCCTACAAAGTGGTTTCAGGTGTTTTCACAGATACAGGATGGAGCCATGAGATCGAGTTAAATTTCAGTTTGTTAAACAGTGCTCGCCTAAACTGAACCGTGTGATTTATGAACTATAATGAACATTTGTTTCAGTTTGACAAAAATCAAACAAATATGAACGAATATTTTCTCTATGTAAATAAATCATCTCATGTCTCACAAATGACAAATCATTACAGCAGCGATTCTCAATGTTTAGTTAAAAGACTGATTCAGTGTAAATTCAACAGTACCATCTACTCTCAGTTTGGACACAGTTTTAAACAGAAGCTGCCCTCACGTACAAAGTCTATATGTTTGACTGAGTCCATGTGGTGGTCGATGTAACCTCTTCTATTTATAGACAGCATTTAATAAATGTAGATGTAGCTACTATGATGCACCCGTTTGGTTTTATCTTGGTTTTTTTCCCCCTTTTTACTGATAATTGAAAATCCAGGAAGAACTAATAAATAATGTCTGTACAGATTCCTGACAGGATGAATATCGAACAGCTCAATAATGAAAGGAAGTTTATAAAATGTATTTATGTTCACAAGCACAAGTCACAAAGCACTATACAACAACAAAAACACAACATCAATAGAGAACAATGGAGTAAAATTAAAACATAAATAACAAAATGTCAGCAGAAGGCCTGATTAAACATAAATGTTTTTAGCTCTTTTTTAAAAGATTCCACAAAGTCAGCTAAATGGAGCTGGAGCGGTAAAGTGCTCGAGAGCCTTTGTCCTACTGACTAAAAGGTTGAAAATCCCTCTGAAACACCCCTCTCTGTTAGCAAATGCCTTTCCTACAAGACAGACGCATCTGCAATATCATAGCACAAGTATAAGCTTTAATCTGTCCTTTGTGGACATGGGCAGTAAAGACCAAACAGCCAAGAAGTCGTCTCTCTTAAGGTCCCATTATATTCACTGCAGTAGACACCAGCGTGCTGAGCAGAAACAGCAATGAACATTATTGTCTGGAGTCACACCCACGATGTGACCAACATCGCAGCCCACAACACCTACAGTCAGTTTGGATTTCTGGTCTCATGTGGGTTCTCGTCACCATTCTGTTTTGACACTTTTAATCCGGGTGACATTGATGGGTAAGAGGGTGTCCCCACAGCATAAATCACCACACTGTCTGTTATTTCTGCATGTTTCTAAATCCTTGCTTGAAGGTTGTTTCTAGAATTCATTGTGGTGTAGTCTTATCTCTTAGAAGAGAAATAGATAGGAACAATATTGGGAATTGAATACTTGGAAAGACCAACTGAAAGCAGCTGCAGCATAGGCCTGGAGGAGCAATTCAAAAGAGGAAACCCAGTATGTGGTGATGTCCATGGATTTAAGACTTCAGGCTGCCATTGCCAGCAAAGTGTTTTCAACCAAGTATTTAAAATCGCCATTTTATTTTCAGTTATTTAATTTTTCCAATTACCTTTGAGCCCCTGAAAAAAGGAACATGTTGAAATATGCTTTAGTTCCTCATATGTTTATGCATCTCTTATGTACCTTTCTGTTCAACCACCTGAATTAAAGCTCAAAGTCTTCACCAGGGCCGTGCAGAGAGGTTTAAAGGGGCGGGTGCTCAAAGTTAAAAAGGGCACATTGAACCAGGCTGAATAACAACAACACACATTCATTAAGAATCTAATATGAAAAGGGCAGGGCTGTGTTGATCTGAGACTGTAGACATTAAAAAGTCCATAGGAGAGATGGTAGCTGATTAAACAAGTGTCATGAGATAATAACAAAATGCAAAGATTGGTGACAGCACTTGGAACCATAAGGCAACAAAAAACTGTGAGAAATAATTTAGGCTCTGCCTGTGAATCACTCTTTGTTTCTCTTCTTCCTTCCATCCCATCATTTCATATTTCACTCTCCACTTGCTGTCTATGTGAAAACAAGGCACAACTTGCTGTTGCAATAAACTATAATCTAATTATCCACACCTAACACTTAATCTATAATAAAATGATGACAGAAAAATGTTATAGCACTGCCTTTAGTAGCCTCACACAGCTCCTACTGTTTCCTCCTCATGTCCTTACCAGGCATGTCTGGACAATGTTATATCATGAGTAATATTTTTAAAATAATCCATATACATAAAACACACACATGCACACACAGTGACATTTTAGACCTTCTTCAGAATACTGTATATACTATGGGCATCACTGTGCTGATCCAGAATCCTTACATTATTATTTATTACTAGAGCTACAATAATAAAGCAATGAGGAGGGGGAAGTAATAAATGTGAAATAATGTATTTATGATGATTCCATTTGTTTCACTATCCACTCTGTGCAGGGCAAAGCTTATTACATTTTAAACTGTAGAGATACAATAATTTTACTGCTGTGAAATCCAAATTTTGTCTTATTTAAAATATAAATCGAATATAATCTGCTTCTTAATGTATGTTCTTTAAAACACAGCGTGTGTTTTTTAATATATTATAATAATGCATAATTATGTGGACATGCATATTAGATCATTTTTTAGTGAAATATAATCCCTCCAGAAAGGCAGGAAAAGCCCGGAAACTTACTTTAAAACTAAATATGTTCTAAATACTTTAAAACTAAATATGTTCCCTAAAACGGTGACAGAGCTACAGACCCATGACAGCCTTAAACAGGTAGCTAGCAGCTATGACCAGCACTACTTGTGCAGTTAATAAAAGGACAGGTAATGTTTGTCGCGCTGTTGCAAACACAGCACGCTCGTTTGTTTCAGTTCGTCAGTTGCCACAAGACAGCTTACCAACGTGTACGTAATAAGCTAATACTCCTATGTGCTCTACACTACAGTGTACGCTGTACACCTACTTACTGGTTTTGTCGCATCAGTCTCAGTGGCGGAGCGGGGGGGTGGCTTACTGGGCTTAAGCCCGGGTTGTTTTTTCAGAAGCCCGGGGTCTTTTGGAGTGTAATTTTTTCATAGTTAGATGCCTTGCTGACAACTGTATAAAACAAAAACTACACACAGTACTCGAAGCACATAGTGCACACTGTGGGAATTTACGACTGTGCATAAACCCCCCCCCCCCCCCCCCTAATATTGGTATGATCCGAGCTCAGGCACTAAGCGGGGCGGGGACAGCTGCTGCCTGTTGGAGAAACGCAGCGAGGCAAACAGAGGAGAACTGAAGTTCGACCAGGTACCAAAGCAAATCATTCGTACTGTACAAATAATGTAAATATGACGGTGAATCACGAAAGATTGATATCAAACTGATCACTTGACCCATATTACGTTACTTGCTCTTCGAGTGAATCAGCAAATGGCGAAATGAAAAGCCGAACAACAACAATGCTGTTTCTTTAGAGAGTCTTAGCTTACGTGTGTTTATTTCATATTTTCAGTTGTTTCCCTCCACGGCTAAATAAATCGGTTTCAGTAATGCACTGATATACAAGAATGGACATGAGGAGCTTCTTTCAAAGAAAAACTCTGGAAGTATTTTATATATTATGCTTTGTATGTTGTTCAGTATATTTCTGTGCAAAACAAGAGGAACTTCAATACACAGCAGTATATTCACAGTTGAAACCAGATATTTATATACACTTTATGGAAAATACAAGAACATTTTTTTTACTGTACAACATCAATTTAGAGTAAACTTGTTTTGTTTTGGTTAAATAAATATTGAAATATATTTTGAATGAGTTACATGTCAGAATAAAGAGAGACAGAGCTGTCTATATTTTATCACTTTCATCAAATTTAGGAGTACATGTACACTAAGTTTATTGTTAATTAATAAGAAAACTCCAGACGATTCCATTCTGAGCTGAAGAAGCTTCTGATTGGTTAGTAGAGTCCATGTGAGTAAATTGGTGGCACACCTGTGGATGCATATAAGACAAAACACAGAGCCTGTTTCTTTAAAATGGGAAAATCAAGAGATGTCAACCAAAACACCAGGAAAAGAATTGTGGAGCTCCATAAGTGTGGCTCAATTTGAATACAATTTGGTGCCATTTGCAATTAAGAAATACAGACAATTTTTCTCTTTACTCTTAAAGTTAACAAATATGTTTTTTATATTTATAAATCTAAAAAAATAAACATTTAGTCTGATTTGATATTACAATTAAAGTGTTTTGATCTGAAGAGTTTGTAAATATCTTGTTTCAACTGTATATTTGATGATTGTCAGCACAAAGAGGGAGAGAGAGGAACAGAGAGGGAGAGAGAGGAACAGAGAGGAGAATGAGGACAGAACAGATGGAACAAGAGCAGGTGAGAAACACATGTTAGTCAAATGGTTGTTTACCAAAAGTATCACCGTATCATA
This sequence comes from Neolamprologus multifasciatus, assembly GCF_963576455.1. Taxonomy (NCBI): domain Eukaryota; kingdom Metazoa; phylum Chordata; class Actinopteri; order Cichliformes; family Cichlidae; genus Neolamprologus; species Neolamprologus multifasciatus. The sequence goes on from NC_140441.1 coordinate 10,962,043, forward strand.
GGTACTCATGTATCTCCCCATATGGAAAAGAAATAGTAAAAACTTATATGATTTACTCATGAAAGTGGCCACTTTCTCATTACTTTCATATATTGTTTTAGTAAGAATCCAAAACATACAAGTTTCATTATATAATTCTTCAAGGGATCTTATATCTGTTTTCACTCTTGTATGCTTTTCATACAAGTTTCATACAAAACAGATACAAACTTTATAAGATTTATATATATCTTTTCCATATGTGTCGTACCTAGTGTTTCTTTTTAGGTTTGTTATTTTTCAAATTCTATATTTATTAAGTTATGCAGGCTTGTTTGCACAACAAGGCTAAATAATTATAGAAACTTTTCTCAATCTAAATAGTGGACTTTGGTAGAATAAAAAAATAAGTGTAGTGCAGGTCTATGATGATTTTTAGTGCTACTGTCATCTAGTTCTGATTCTGGTTCTGTCTTGGTTAAGTCCTCAGTAGTCCTGATTTTGAACTCTTGTAGTCCTGTTTTAATTCCAGATCAGTTCTGGGTCTGGTTGAATTGGGGTTTAGTCCCTGTGTCTTGATACAGCCCTGATTTTGTTCTGCCTCGCTGCTTAATTAAAAAACTAGTTTAAGGTGTCCTGTGATGTGATATATTTTTTTCCTATATGAAGTCATTCTTTTTTGAACAAAACTCAAAACAGAGCCTATTAATCTTTCAGTCATTTCTGCCCCCCCCCCCCAAAAAAAAAAAGAAAAAAAAAAAAACCCACATGCATACTACCCTTTAGGGCTAAGCCCCGGGTGTTTCAAATGTCTGGCTCCGCCTCTGATCAGTCTGTGTCTCTGAGTTAATTTGTGTTTCTCCTACAGCTCCAGACCGCTAAAAATGCGCGTGCTCTTTGTGAGCTCGTTCCCGGCTCGTAACCAGCGCGTTCTGCTGTCAAGGGCGATCATTGGTTGAATGTGATCATGTGACTGATGCAAGCCAGATCCTTTTATTTAGCAAAACTGTGATTAATAGTTAAATATTATTGTTGAGGGGCACAGACAGGACTCCGCACGCACACACACATTAAAAAATATATATATATATATATTTTTTTTTAAAAGTTGCCTCAACAAAAGGGCACTTTGGGCACCCATCAGGAAAGGGGCGGGTGCTCAAGCCCCTCTAGCCCCCCCCCCGCACGTGCCTGGTCTTCACTTCAACTGCACCTGAGTCATGTCATTTAAAATTCATTGTTGGAATGTACAGAACCAAAATTAGAAACAAGTTGTCCAAATAATTGTGGGTCTAACTGTATGGTAGTCAGTTTGCAACTTGTTTCAGCTGCAGGACCAGGACACTTCTGTTTATTTCTCCTTACTTCCTTAACTCTTATTTGGTTGTTTTGTTTCTGGGTTTCACTGTGGTGTACACTGGTCAACTCTTCTTTAAGAGAAATGGATAGCAGGGATATTTGGGAAAAGATATTGGGAAGTTCGCATGTTCACATGTTCCCGCTCTAATAATACAAGATAAGAGATGTCTCAATATGTATGGAACGCCAGGACTGCCATAATGAATTAATTAAATACACCATTAAATAATTAATTAAATGTGTCAATAATTAATTAAAATGGGAAATAATTAATTAAATAAATAGTTATGACACATTTAATTAATTAATTATTGACACATTTAATTAATTATTTATGTATTTCACATTTTAATTAATTATTGACACATTTAATTAATTAATTATTGACACATTTAATTAATTATTTATGTATTTCACATTTTAATTAATTATTGACACATTTAATTAATTAATTATTGACACATTTAATTAATTATTTATGTATTTCACATTTTAATTAATTATTGACACATTTAATTAATTATTTAATGATATATTTATTTATTTCATTTTGGCAGTCCTGGCGCCTGGCTCTCACCATGAAATAATTTTATCTGTCAACCTCACCCATCAAACTAAGGGGGCGGGGTTAACGCTGATCGACTCAAAACCATTGCTTTGGCCTGGTGGCCATTGTTTTTAGCACGCAACAACCAGCATGTGGAAACTAACAGAACTGAACTTTGAAAAACCCTGTTTGTGTGTGTCACCAAATACAGTTTTAATATTTTTTTAGCCGAGAATGTAGTGGTTTAATCCTCATGTGTCTGGTCGGTTTGTCAAGATAGAGCCTCTTTGCAAAAGTGCTTCAATGATTTCGGAGATGTCTGCCCAGTCTCACGGCAAAGCGTGGATAGACCCGCTCGCCTCGCAAGCAATCGAGCTGTTATTACCGCCGACAAAGCGCAAGCCCCGGTACACAGCTGTAATAATCCCCGCTGACACTGACTTCTTTTACTGAGGTTATATTTATCGGGGATTTATTTCCTGATGTTCTTATGTGTCAACGTGTTTCAGTCGCCAATTCTGAATTATAACTAACATTAAAAACATGTTTAAGGAGGAGAGAGAGCAAATAAATTCGATTAACAGCTGATCTTTGGGTTTTTGTTCAGTAATCAGCGTGACCTGTGTATAAACACATAAAAGAGATAACGTTGGTGTTTCCTCATGTAGTAACTGCTGGCTTTAACTGTACAAAGGTTGTTCGACACTATGACACACATACAGACTTTATGATGTTCGGCTAATATTTTTATTGTGAATATTAATCATGAGGGTAAACGGACCTGTACACCACGGAGCGAGGTCAGCATATCCACGATATCTTCAGCTCTCTGAGGTAACACAGAGTTTCCCAGCTGACTAATCTAACGGTCATCTACGAATAATTCACGGGTCATATCAATATGATTTTACAGAAAAGCATCCTTAATACTGCCAACTATTCCAGAGACGTGAAAATCTACAGCATAAAGAACAAAAAAATATAGCAGTCTAACGCAACACTGTAACAGAGATGAACCGTCAGTTTGTCGCAGATCAAAGTGGAATGAAAGCGATTGGTTGAACAGGTGTGATCTGTGTTTTCTGCATTTTCATCAGCGTAAGAGACTCTGCAGTTATAACAGTTATACATTTAATAAATTACCAAATGAACGCAAGAAACGAGCAAACCGGTTCCGACAATTTGAGTTTGTGTTCCCTCAGCTGCAGACTGTTTAAATGTTTGAGAGGAAGATTAGATATAAAGCTCAGTCTGCGTTCACATTTGATATGAGGCCAGGACGGATAATGGCTGTGTCCTGTTTTAAGATCATACATGTAAAATTGTTGTCTGACCTCCGTCGATCCAGCCGCTCAGAGTTAACTGAAGTTAACTTGGATAAATTATAGTTAAGGAGTATCACAGATAACACCCACGTGAGCTGTGTGACTGTTCACCACTACACGGAAATCAGTAGGCTATTAATGAAATACACGTGCTATTTCATAAACTATGATATAAATAGGGAGGTCCTATTAACATGTTTAGTTTTAAAGGACACCTTCCTGCCTTTCGTCTCATTCATGAGCAGTATTAGTTTTCTTCTAACATCCAGAAGTCTGCACCATGTGTTTCATAGTTTGTAACAAACCTTTGACAGTTAAACATAACATGACCGAAAAAGCAAAAAAATAAATAGAGAGAGAGAGAGAAAAGAAATCATATAAATTATATGTTAACTTCATTTATTTTTAGTTAAGTAAACTCTAAAAATTCTAACAGATCGCTGGTGCTTAGAATACAGTTGAATAACTATTAAAAAACAGATGATATAATATTTCTGTCCAGGTTGCAGTCTGCATTATGAAAATGTGTTGGAAACTCTGCTCCTCTCGGTGGAAATGCGCCTTCTCTTTCCTCTTTGTATAAAAACACTTTAAAAGTCAGTTTAATCTCAAACTTCACTGTTAAATCCAAAACACACCAGATAAATAGTTCAGTCTAACACATGTGCCAGTGAACCATTAAACGTCTGTAAAACTGTGCAGTTCTGAAACGTAACTTTAACCTCAGCCAAACCGATTTGCTCAGTTGTAAATAAAACAGCGAGTAAACGTGACCAACAGACAAAACCTGAGTGAATTAAGTCCAGCGTTTAACCACTGAGAGCTAAAACTCAGGTGAGGTTTCAAAGCTGTGCCGGTGATTGGACATCAGCCGCTGATAAAGTGGGTTCGCCTATAAAGTGCTCTGTTGGAAAACGAGCTCCAGCAGCTCTGCGCTTGGGAAAAACTATATTTACTTATCTTGTGCAGAAAAATGTGCTGACATTGCGTAATATCGAGCACCGGCTGCCCAGTTAAACTGTGACTATCACCAGGTAACGTGGGCGTGTTTCTTGAATTAGCAGCAGGTGTTAAACAGCTGACAGGTGAGGAGGAGGATGCATGCAGGTAAACTGAGGGTCTGTTGAGTTGAGATGATCGCTGGTTTCGTGAGAAAAATGTCAGCTCGTTCTTTATGTTACAGAAGCACAGAGACACAAGACCAGGTGGAAAGAGACGATCGTTTGGTGAAAATGAGAATCTGCGAATGCAACATGTGGAACACGGAGAGTGGAATATGTAAACAAACCGGTTAACGTAACGCCCTCGGTGCACTCTGCATGCTGACTGTTAGCAGAGCAAGTGACATCTCTGAAAACATCTGAGCACTTTTGCAAACATGTTCTATGTTGACAACCTGACCCGACATGAGAAGATTACAGCGCGACATTCGCAGCTAAAACACTGTTAAAAGTGTAGTTGGTGACAGAAAAACGGGCTATTTTAAAACTACACCACCACCATTACTGCCTGTGATTTGAAATGCATTCTGGGATACCTGGCTGACCCAAGACTACACAAGCAATCGATTATCTAGGATCGACCTGTTTTGACTTACTTTGCACGGCAACCAATCAAATGTTAGAGAAGCTGCATGGGCAGCGTTAACCCCGCCCCCTGCGTTTGATGGGTGAGGTTGACAGATAAAATTATTTCATGGTGAGAGCCAGGCGCCAGGACTGCCAAAATGAAATAAATAAATATATCATTAAATAATTAATTAAATGTGTCAATAATTAATTAAAATGTGAAATACATAAATAATTAATTAAATGTGTCAATAATTAATTTATTACATGTGTCATAACTATTTATTTAATTAATTAATTAATTCCAATTTTAATTAATTATTGCCACATTTAATTAATTATTTAATGGTGTATTTAATTAATTCATTATGGCAGTCCTGGCGTTCCATAAATATGTAGCTGGTGGAACATGTGACATGTAGTGATGTGCGGATCGATCCTGAAATATCGATTCCTCTGATACTAATCATTTATGTTCTAGAATCGATTCACACATTAAAATATCGATATTTTAGTAATTGGCTGTGAGTGCGCACGCCACTGTGAGTGGCGTGCGCACTCACAGCAATGGCTGAGCGTAATTGGAGTCATGTGCTGTGGCCACACTAGGGAGACATTCAAAAAGGCTGTTGGGGGGGATAAATACATTTTATAGTGTTTATTTATCGGATGAAATACGTTAAATGTCCGGAAACAGCGGGGGTGTCCAAATTCAGAGGCTGCTTCCACCTGAGGACCCGGCCTTCGTGGTCGAGAAAGCCGGGTAGTACGTCACGAGCTCCCTCGGTGGAGTGAAACTCTGCCGTCTGCTCCTTGATATCTAAAATATAACCGGGCGCTGTCGTAAACTCTCGACCGTCTCACACTTCTGTTTAATCAGTTTTCTGTTTGACGTTTATTCAGCTGTGTGAAAACCCCGGAGGAACCCTCCCGAGGGATTAATAAAGTTACATTTAATTTAATCTAATCTAATAACTTTAATCTCAGCCAAACTGATTTACTCACGAACAAATAAATAATAATAATAATAATAATAAAAAAGCCAAACAATGACATTTTTAAGTTATCTAAGTGACTTATATATCATGTTTAACCCGAGTAGTGAAAGACCTCGGGGGTTTGAAGACGATGTGTCGGTCGGCTCAGATATTTGAAGTTTACACAGCTACATTCTCACCTGAAAATATGTTAAAAGTCTTTTTGCGACCCAGAAAGAGAAATAAGAGTAGCCTAATATTAAAACTAAGTAGCTGCCGTCATTGTTGGAAACAAGTACTCTGATGTCCTGTAATCATTATGATGTTATAATTTGAGATACAATAAATAAAATAAGTTTTTGTACAAAGTATTGGTATCGGATCAGTATCACCACCCTGAATATTACTTGGTATTGGATCGGAAAGGAAATCAGTGGTATCGCACATCACTAGTGACATTACATGCCAGTTTGCTACTTGTTTCACCTACAGGAGCAGGACAGGTGTCAAGACTTTCCTGAGAAAAACAGACTAAATAAAAAGGTTTAACTAGACACACTTCACTGTGGTATAAAATAAAAACTATTGTGGGCAAATGCATTTATTACTCTGTCTGCCTATACCCACATATTATAACTGTCCGCTGACGGCTTACGGGAAACGGTTGAATTTTACATAAACCATGTGGGGACTTTCCTCTTGGATGGAGCATTGGCCTTTGATTTTATATTGATCATGTCTCATATTTCTATAGCCAAAAACTATGTTTCACGGTAATTGTCTTCATAATGTCGTCACTCAGCTCAGTAACTAATCTACTGTTAAGTTTAAAAGTTAAAAGTTAACTTTTTTATTCAGCAGCTGCGCCATTACGTGAAGTGAAAGCGAAACTGCGGCTTGGGACTTGAATTAGACTTTGACTCAGAAGTTGTAACTTTCACCATTACAGGCTAACATCGATCACGAACTGTTACAGTAATTATATAAACCTCCAAACTCCGCACATTACAAGAATAGCAGATGGTTAAACGCTGGTTACCTTCACAGTCAAGATGTCCCAGCAGATAGAAGATAAATACTCCCGTCAGGACAGTCCATGGTGGTAACGCCGTCATTACAGTCGAAAGGGACTCTATAACAAATGTTACCGAAAGTCAACGTGTTTGTTTTGATATTTACAACTGAGCATTACCGATGCTACACGTCGCTGACAAATCAATACGCCAGGTGATAAGCGGGCTTCCCTAACGCGGCTACCTGAAATCAAGGGCGTGGTTTTTGCATTGGTGGGGACGGATGATGATTCAACCACCGAACCCTGCCCCGTTTTTTTTTTTTTCCTTTTTGTCTTTGCTTCTTGATTGAAAAAGAGGAGAAATATACTTGCCTACATATGCTATTCTACATGCTTTTAAACCATTTAAAACTACAATTCATAGTTTTATATGTGAATTATATAATGTTAAATTACTATTAAACAAATGACTGACTAAATATTTTAGGCTTTAGTTTACTTCAGCCATATTCCATATAAATCAGGTATCATACAAAAATAAAAATAGCTTCAAATACAGTCATGACAATAAAAGAATATGACTTTAAAAACTTAACAACATTACTTCAGTTACACCAACATCTCTTACACATTAGCACTAAGGGAACACTGAATGACCTGGTGGTTTCTGTCCATAAAACTACTCGTCTAAGATTACCACAAAGTAAAAGATCTCTCAGCAAAATTATGCAGCATTTTAGGCACTATTGCCCCGATCAGATCAGTGAGCTGGGATGTTTTATTCTAAACATGAACTACTGTTACAGCAACACACATGCACTACTGGTGTCCCACACAACAACTCAATGTCCACTATGTGAAGGAGCCAAACGCATGCCTGCTCCTCTCGTTAATCTATAGCACCAAATCATCAGTCAGTCACCTGTGACTTCACCTCTGAGCTACAACATGGCAGAGCTGCCTCTGCCACCTGATAAATAACAGTGAGACATTCAAATACATGCAGTCACACATGTGCTTCAAATACAGTCATGAACCAACAAGTCATCATCCAACTTCACCTGTGATCTTGTGTCACCATTACTCTCTGAGCTTTGGGTTGGTTCTTCTGTCACCTGACAAATAGGACAAACATGACAATAAGAATAAAATGTGTAGCTGCTTCAGTGTTTCTGTCAATTTGTGCAGATCTTGACTCATCAGTAATGTTTGTAGTGAGCATTACTGATGTTACACGTCGCTGACAAATCAATATGGCAGGTGACAAGCGGGCTTCACTAATGCGGTTACCTGAAAGAAAGAAGCAGAAATTTCATCGGGCGCTGGTCATCCAGGCTCACGAGAAACACGATCGACTCAACTCTCTACTTCCTTCTTCTTCTCATTTCTTCTTACGAGAATGGGAAGTTTGATATGTTTATGATGTTTTGACGGTGTGTCGAGCCTCCAAAACACTGCTCCGAAGCCTGGTTTGAAATGCCCACAACTCACCACGTGAACACGACTAAACATACATGCTGGATTTAGTGTGATTCATCATTGTGAGGCGGCAGGATCATTTTTTGTAATCGGTAATTATTGAATTAATTTTTGACATGCAACTGCTTCTGTTTTTCACACACACACACACACACACACACACACACACACACACACACACACACACACACACACACACAATTGCACTTTACACACCCCTGCCTTTGTAATGCAGCTGCTGCTCTACAAACAAATCTTACTCTCAAGAATTCCGTTCATGCTTACAAGCTGCTACACTGGTCACTTTAAATCACTTGAAGGTCACCTTAAATCATTAAACTGAAAATTGTAAATTGTAATTTCTTTTGATCTTTTCACCTCTAGTCTGATGTCAGACATTTTCAACTCATTGCTGAGCCGAATGATCGTCCCAGCGTGTTCAAGTCCATCACCATCATCCTGCCTGAATGACTACCATCTCATAGCCCTGACATCATCATGAAGTGCTTCGAGAGACTTGTCATGGCACACGTGAAAAGCAACCTCCCCCGCTCACTGGATCCGCTGCAGTTTGCATACCGGCCGAACAGGTCGACCGAGGATGCTACTGCTACTGCTACTGATCCACTGCACTTCACTTCTCTCTCTCCCACCTGGACAAGAAAAACAGTTAAAAAAACAGTTATGTCAGAATGCTGTTCATAGACTTTAGCATTCAACACCATTATCCCCCAAAAACAGTTTTACAAACTCAGCAAGTTGGAACTGAGCACCTCTCTATGCAACTAGATACTAGATTTTCTGTCAAGGTGTCCTCAGTCCATCAGAATCGGCGACAACATCTCCAGCACCATCAGGGTGAGCACAGGAGCTCCTCAGGGCTCATGTAAATCTGTAAATCTCTCCCTTCTGGGTGACCTTTTAACTTCTGGAGTTTAAATTTCAGAAGCTCTTTCAAAAATTTGGCATCCATTCATTATCGATTATCTAAAATAGCTTATACTCCACTGCACAACAGACTCAAAAATAAAAACACAGTACTAACCATTCAGCACACCTCCGTCACTCATGTCACACACACAATCAATAGTCATTCACGATGTCTCTAATTGCTCTGTAATCACTGCTTGACTGCTGTCTCCTCACTAAATCCAAAATGTTTACATTACCTGAGCCAGTATGTAACTACCAATCCACTCCAAGTGTGCTGATTAATTATGTGTATTTGCCCCAAGTGTTCCTGACACACACTTTATGATTGTCTCACATGACTGAAATTACACCAATGAAATATTAAAAGGCACTACTCAATCATTTCAGGTGATTTTCAAATTTATTTAATAAGCAAAAACAGACATTGTGCTGAATGCCAAACATTAGTGTATAAACTTTTCATGAATACATAATTTCTTGTTATTGAATCTATTTAATTTGAAAATCATCCTGAACAAAAGTAGTGGTGATTTTTAAAGTTTAATTTTCATAATTGGACATTTCATCAAGCTGAAAATAAATACACAGGGACATTTTATTTAGGTAACAGTTTATTTGCAAGAAGCAAGAACAGAAGAACATTATTGTGCATGAAGGAAGTGTTAAAATATGAGCATAGAGCCAGGTGCCGGTGTGTCACGAGTTAATCCCGTCGTAGACTGTGAAATGTTGCCACAGGTGGTACTAGTGGATTGCAACGACTGGAAGTCAAAATAAAAAAAAAAAAGCTACTATACAAAAGTATCATAATAATTGATTCGATTCCGATTCACAAGGTCCCAAATTGATTTTAATCCCTGATTTCAACTCAATTTGATTCTATTTGAATCTGGGAAATTTTTGCCTCACACAGTCAGAAATATTATATTTCTGATCACCTATGAGTAAGTACATATCCATATTTTTATATCTATAAAATCAAAGCTGACACTTTATCAGAGGTGTAAGCATCACAGCAGATGTCTTTGTGTCAAAGTAACTGAGGATAAAACACAGAAAAACATGAAGGAGAAGGAAAAAAAACAGCTTTGTGTTTACGTCTTTGTGTGAAATCCATTTATCTGATTTACTGTTTTTGCTGTTTGGTGTTTTTGGAATGACAGCTTTAACCTGAGATTCTGGCAAAATACATTTATATTTAAAAATCGATTCAGGATTTTAATGAATCGATAACAAGTTATTCAAGCTAGACTCAATTTTAATGGGAAAATTGATAATTGAAACCCCACCCCTATTGCAAAGTACCCAGAATTTGGTTAAACATTTACAATTCATGATTTACAAAGACTTTTTCAAAATCCTTTCACCTAACAATGAACAGCAACAATGGGTGCATTAACACCCATATACAATCTAATCAGAAGAGCCAAACGTAAATAAATATGGAACAGAGTTGCAGTCAAAAGTTTATGAACTGGATCAGAGAACAAAAGCAAAGTGGAAACTGTTGATAAAAACACAGAAATAGATTAGCACAAGCCATAAGGTGACATCATCAACCTCCTTGCCCAAATCCTGCTCACCATTGGTGGATCTGGTTATCATCTGGGGGCAGGCAGCTCAGTTACCTAAAGTTGGAATAGAAAGGATTTAACTTTATCATGGTTTCAGTTAGAGACAGCTCATAATCATCGGGTTGTTGATAACTGATTGACAGGTCTGTGTGTTGCCCATGGCTGTGTGATGTTAGAGATTCACCTTGAGGAGAGTGGAGATGTACTATGGACAGAACAACAAACACCAGGTAGCCCATCAGAGTAAACTCAAAATGCAGGAGAGATATTGCGGGGGTCGGAGCTCCAGATATAATTTGAGGTTTTTCTGTGGAGAGAATCCCACCTGTTCAGGTTAATATGTGGATGAAATAAGAGGTGAAATCAGAGTGAAGCTCCTCACCTGTGACAGTGATCCAGCTGGATGGAGACTCTCCATGACCGCTGATGTCACACTTGTAGAGGCCTTCATCAGACCTGGAAACATGCTGGATGGTCATGTGACCTGTAGGCTTGTTTCCAATGAAGATGCCATTTTTAAAGAAAGCAGCTGGGAAGTTGGAGGGAGTGGTCTTTGTTTTACAGAGCAGAGTGACGTCATCTCCCTCCATCACAGGGAGGACAGGACTCTGCAGGATCACTGATCCACCTCAACACAGAGACAAACTACAGCATTTCATCCATTTACACACAGCTTCATCAACACTAACTCCACACACTCAGCTTACCAGTGACTGTGAGGTTAACCATGTTACTGATGGGACCCTCTCTGGACTCACACCAGTAAACTCCACTTTCAAGTGGGTCAATGTAACTGATGTTACACTTAGAACCAGCTAGTTTCCCCCACCCATCTCCACAATGCTTGTTCTGCTGTCTGCTTGTGTTTCTCCTCAGAGTCCATCCAGCAGAGCTGTCGTCCTCCTCACAGCTCAGAGACACAAACTCATCTTTAAACAGCTGAGAGCTGCTAGGACTCACAGTCAAACGAGCTGTGAGGGAGAGCGGATTATGCAAATTATTAAGAAAAAAAATGGTTCACACAAAACACACTCTACAGCCACTTTTTTAAAGTAAGCATTTCATATTTAATTCAGTCCAATACATTAGCACTAGCAATTACATTTCTGACTATCCCTAATATTCCCAAATGCATCATTTTGTGAATGTTTCGAATTACCAGTTTTGGGCTGTTCCATAGGATTACTTTTACCTATTTAGAGTACACACTATAAGCTGTAGGACTGTGCTGGATCAATAATAATAATAATAATAATAATAATACTAATACTACTACTACTACTACTACTAATAATAATAATAATAATAATAATAATAATAATAATAATAATAATAACAACAACAACAACATGTCTACTAGAACATGCAAATGCAGCATTATCAGTCTCTACTGTGACCATCACTGAAACCAACCAACTCATCTATACCACTGCAACAGTGATCTTTGAGATGTTTGGCTACAAGATGAACTGAGCTACAAGATGACTACAGCCTAAGGTCAAGGCAGCACGGAGGGAAGTTAGCCAACTATCAGAACTACAGAAAGCTGTGATGAAGAAAGGGGTGCCTAGGAACTAAAACAAGCTGCCAATACCAGAGACCTCAATAACTGCCAAAGACTCATATCCTTGGCTAACTGCTTTTATGTTGTTCTATGCTGTTCTATTATGATTTCATTTGTATTTCTTTTGTTTCTGTGTTTTTAATGCCATCAACCTGCGAGCATGTTTGGTACTTTGCCATGACCATCATCTGTCTCTATTACTTGGGGCAGGGATAGCTCAGTAGGTAGAGTGGTTGCCCCATGATTGCAAGGTGGGGGGGTTCAAATCCACTGAACGGCTATCCTGAGGTAACCCTAAGCAAGGTACCGTCCCTACACACTGCTCCCTGGGCGCCTGCTTAGTGGCTGCCCACTGTTTCACTGAGTGAATGGGTCAAATGCAGAGAAAGACAAATAATTATATCTGACCCTTGTATGTTAAGAACAGTCCCAAAGAGGCTGGAAATGAAGCAAAACTGCAGGCAGACTTAGAGATTTAAAAGAAGATACATCTTTTTTATAAATAGCTTACAGTACCAACTTCCCCAAGAAATCATTGCTGGTAAATATAAAGATCTAGCAGAGCTCATTCTTCCTCCACTCAAACTCCACTCAAACTCAAGCTCCACCCAGTGTGATCAACAGTTCCATCATCATACGTAGTACGGCCCCAACTCGGGCAAAAGAGCTCACTTTGCTCTTGTTTGCTTTCACATTTTAATCATACAGATATGTTCTCTACATCATCTTTCCGATTCCTCGATTCCTTCTTGACTATAATACTTGATCTCGCCCTAAGATTCGTCGTCACCAGATTTTACTAGTACCACATCCACTTCTCTTCTCAGGCAGCTGCTCGCCTACAACAGTTTAATCAAGACACTTTTTGGGGCAATCTCAATCAGGAACTCTACTGTCACATATTTGCTGCCTCTTCTTCTCTCTCCAGCACAATATTTCGCAGTCAGGCTGACCTTTGGTTTCAAAAGCAGCCCCAAGTTGTTTGACTCACTCTCCGAAACTCTATGTTGGATCCTCTCCAACAACCATAAGCTGCCATTCTTAGTTCATCTTCTCGACAATTTCCTAGTCATATCCCCTCCCATGTCACCGCCAGCTCATGGGTTATCCACCTTGATGGTTAGCCTTCTCCGAACTTGGTGTTCCATTGTCAGAAGAGAAAACTGAGGGCCCTTTAACATCCCTGGAGTTCCTTGGCATAACTCTTGACACCAAGCGTTTCCAGGCCTCCCTGCCTATTGAAAAACTCAATCACATCACTCTTTTCCTTCAAAACTTTTTCCTCGCTCCCACATGTTATTTTTTTTTATTTTTTATTTTTTTTGCCTGTCCCATTTGGCTCTTTTGCCATCAGAATTATTGTCTAAAGGCGAGGAAAGATGCCCAACGGATTTACTTTACCAAACTGACCATCCCAGGCCTAAAAAGCAAAAACCAACTAAATAAGCAGACAAAAAAAATACATATATCAATCACCTGGATCACCTGTTGAGAAAGAAAAAAGAAAACAAGCAGAAAAAAATGAGAGCAATACAATAAACAACATCACAATGATATATGGGAATACAACAGTAAATACTAAACATTAAACATTATTGTGCAGCACATAAGATTGACAGCGCACAGTGTGCTTTGAGGTAGGAGCCAAAAAGGGTGTCGTTTGTGTGTGTGAGCACCCGTGTGTACACCTGTGAGCATGGACGCGTTTGTTTTTAAAAGGTTCCTTCATGTAATGATCTGCTAGAGGGTGTGGGGGGCCACAGCCCCGTCCTCCAGGGCATCAAGCAGGTATGGAGGAGATCAAGACTCCAGACATCCAGATGCCCTCAGAACACAAGAGACCAAGGAAGACCAACAGAGGGGCAGCCGCGCCACTGTCCCAGAAGGAGCTGAGGAGAGTCCCAGATGAGGGGTCACCCAGCAGCCGCGGAGCAGAAGCCAGGGGGGGTTGCAGTGACGTGCCCGTGAGCTCCGCCGGCAGCCAGCTGCGCCAGAGTGACCGAGCCCCAGGCCAAGAGGCCTAGGGCACCCCACCACCGAAGTGGCCCGAGCGAGCCCCAGGCTCCAGGCCCCGATAAGCAGCCACCAAGGAGTGAGCCGGTGTGTGCCTGGGCGCCCATCCCCGGACACAAAGAACCACCAACACACTGATGTCTGAGGGCGTCTGCCACCGGCAGGGGAAGTGATGGGGGGAGATAGGCCTCCATACCTTAGAGGGCCTGAGATGTCCTCAGAGAGGTGGCTTCTGATACCCAACCTGACATACAGACACAGACATACAGGCACACACAGATACAAACATCCATTCCCACCCTCATGCTCTCATATGCAATTACTCAACACTTAACCAACGTGGAGACAGACATAAAGAGACGCTGTACACACAATCACACTCCCCAAGCGTACTCTACGAACCGGGTCTATGTACCCTTGCCCCTGGAGGGGGAAACTGCACCCAGACCCAGGTGGTGTTACCCTTTTTTCCCTGCGGTGGGGAGAAGCAGACTGCCCCGACTCTGCAGCAGCAGGGAGGCCCCACATTCCAGACCCCAGTCGGACGGCCAACTCCTCCTCCTGGCCCCCCCGCTCCAGCAGGTTGCAGAGAACGGGGGTGTGAGAAGACTCCAAAACCTCCCTCTGCCCGCTCATATGTAGTGTTGATGTATGTGTGCTCTAAGGTGCCTTTAAAACCCAGGAGGGCATGGAGCTACCTGCCAGAGAGCAGCAGGTAAGCGTATAGCCCCTCCTGCTAGCCCTCAGTGTCTACGTGTATTTAAAATTGAGAGGTGGGCAACGATGCCAGGGGTGAGGTGTACACCCTGATGGTCTTTTGGAGTCCGTGTAGTGTGCCCAGCCCCAAGACCCTATATGTATGTGTTATGAGAGTGTGAGTAATGTGAATGTCTAACTTGTGAGATAAAATTGAGGCACAAGAAGCCAGAAGAGGACAGAGGGGGGGATGCCTCCCCTGCACCCTGGTGACACACCTTTACCCCAAGGCCCTGCATGTGTGGGTAATTGTGGTGGAGCGGGAAGAGGGAGGCAGCTGGGGATGGGGAGGGAAGGAAGGGAGGGGCAAATGACCCCTCCCTGGGGCCAGCTCCCCCGCTGACCCCAGTAGGCACCCCCATACTCCGCAACCCGCCAGGGAAAGGGGGCCCAGGCCCATCCGGACTGGGGCCCAGAACAGCAGCGCCGCCCGGCCCCACAGAGCCCAGGACAGCCCACCTGACCCCACCACAGAGAAAACTGCACCCACCCCATCATCCACTCATCTTCCAGACTACACAAGACAATAGACGCCCAGGCTGAGATCTTCCTCCACCTCTACTGTATCTCCCCCTCCTGCAGAGTGAGTTCCTGAAGAGAGGAGAGCTCCTGCAAGGTGTAACAACCACCCCCACCAGTTGAAGAGCCCCCCAGGTGGCTCGATGCACTGGCGGCACCCTGCGCCAGGGCCGGGCCCCCATACACCCACCCGCCCACAACCCCAGCAACATACCAACCAGGACCCAAGCCCCCGAGGCCCAGCCAGGACCCCAGCCCAGAGACGGAGCGCCCCCAGAACCTCACACCTGTCCCGGACCCACCCAGGGGCAGCCAGGCTACCAGGTCAGTAACCCACGTCCGTCAGCACAGACCCTCCCCTAGCCCCGCTGCACGCAGCCACGAGGAAACTGTCACCTAAGAGCCAACAGAGCCCCTAATAGGCCATGACCGCTACCCCGGGTTGAGCCCCCCAAGGAAGATGCTCCTGGGGAACCCCCCGACACCCTAAGCCCTTCCCTACCCCCACACCAATCACAACAGCGAAGGTGGGACCAAACTATGACCCCCCACCCCCACTAGGTGATGGAGCTAATCAAAGGAGCCCAGAGCAATTGATCTGATGCGGTGGCAGAGGCTGTATCGAGACTAATGTAATCTAATAGATAATTTCTATATTGGTTAGAATTAAGATTATTTTTATTTTTCCAGTTCATGAGGACTGTTTTCTTGGCTATGCATAGGGCAGTGAAAACCATATGGGCTATATTTTTATCTGTAGTGACATTATCTAAGCTGCCCAACAAACACACTAAAGGGGAAGTTGTAATGTTACATTTCAGACACTTTGATAAGTCTTCACATATCTTGCGCCAAAACTTTGGTGCTGGTGGACACCAAAGAGCATGGATATAATTGTCCGGTGTATTGGTTTGACAGTGTGAGCAGTTGTTGGTAGACGTAAAGCCCATCGTTCCCACATGTTCCAAGCGACAGCTACTCTACCCTTTGAGACACGTAACCTTTGAACTATGCATAATCTCTTAACCCTTTAAGACGTACCATAGAACCAAGTCCGCCAGAGCTTATATTATATTTTTACATGCTACATATTCCCATGTGTAATCTGAAATTCTTGGAAGTTTTTCCATTGTGTCATTACTAATATTTTGCATATTTTGCAAATTTTAGACTCAGACAGAGAAGAGGGAGATAGTGACTGTGAGGATTCCCAGGGAGGCCTGTGCCAGGTGCTTCCTGGACCAAAGATAGTGGGAGCCCTCCCTGCCCAGCAACAGTTTTAATGGTGGTAGATCACCCATTGTATATATAACTATGCTAAATTGTATCTAAATTATATCTATCACTGTAGCTATGTTTATACATGTTCTCCTTGTTTAATGTGTGGGGTAAGTGATGATGGGAATTAGGTGAATAGTGGGATTCAATAGAATGTTGAGCATGGGGTAGGGATTAATAAGTATGTTATACTTCTTCCTACTCCATTTCAGACCTAATAATTGTCATTTCATGTAATTTAGACTCTGTTTTATTTTATTTTATTTATTTTCTTTTTTTTGTTTTATCTGAGCACATACCTGTGTGTATTTACATATATATTCATATTTGTAAATGCAAGTATGTGTACTTGTGTATATATTGTTTTTTTTTCTGTATATGTCTGAAATAAATAAAGATACAATACAATACAATACAATAAGCAGAAGAAGACGGCCGTAGTGATAGATGTAACGATCCCAAATGAGAGCAACATGAGGAAGAAGGAATGCGAGAAGCTGGAGAAGTATCAAGGCCTCAGAGAAGAGCTCAAGAAGTGAGCTCTTCTCTGAGTTTTAAATAGCCTCTCAGAACACCAGCCATGTTTTCTGCAGTTTCAGCCATCTCCTGAATCTCTATTTTGGAAACTACTGCAGCACCAAACACACATACACACACGCACAGAGCAAACCTGCCTGGAGGACTGTAGCTCTAACACAATGACAAATTCTGAGCTAACTTATAAAGTTTCTCATCATCATGTAACTACTTATCCTTAACATTGATAATTAGGCTAAGTAAAACCATATAAAAACATCCTGGATATGTTGAACTTTCTTTCTAGTCCTGAGCCCAGTATAAGATAAATAAGAACTATTTTGGGATATGAATTTCGCAAAGCTACTCGATTAGAGTCCAAGGATAAAAATATTTAAAGGAAAACTTGAAACTGTGATTGAAGAAGTTTATTCACCGTGCTTTGTTGAACAAGTCAGCACTGAGTTCAGAACTGCAAAGAAAGATAGAAGAAAGATAGTCAGGTGAATTTTCACAGAAAGAAAGATCAACAAACAGGTGTGAATAACATGCGTGCGTTTCGTTAGTTGAGGTTAAGGCGATTGACAAGAAGCAGGAAACATCCTCTGTAGAGCAGGCCGGATGTTTGCAATTACAAAAAAACAAGTAGGCAGAAAGGCTTCTTCACATTTAAACAGTTTATATCAACCTGTTTTTCTTTTACTGGCCAAACTGAGAACACGAGACAGTAGACTGGATATTTTTGTTGTTCCATTTCATCTTGAAGTGTGCAATGAATTTCTGTTAGTGTTTTCCTGGCCTTGCACATAATCTAACATAAAAAACCCCAAAACAAAACACTGTGGTTTTGAGCACAAATCAAAATCTCTCAATATTGTATATATATTTTGAATAAAAGAATAATGGAAAGTGTCTTAGGAACTGTGTAAACCTCTTAGAATTCTTCTTCTTTCCACATCTTATGGCTTGCCACTCCTCAAAAAATCACCATCATCAAAACATGTGTTTGAGTTGTAACTTATCAAATCAAAAGGCTTGTGTGAAACCTAAAGAAATTATATTACCAGCATTAAAAAATATTCTAAGAGTGTGTTATTTGCATCTTCTTTCTTATGTTTCTTATTGTCACATGACCATTTAGAGTCGTTCTGTGATCCCCTACTGAAGCACTAAATATGCCCAATAACTAACCAACTACAGCTTTATTTCCTAATGTAGTAATGTAGTTTAAATCTAGTGTAATTTAAAAGGCTTTATTCAAATCTGAGTCTGGATATAAAAATAAAGACAACTCACAGAGCAGCCACAGCAGATACGTTCCCTCCATCATGCTGATTGATGATGCTATAAGATCTTAGCTGCGTTCGCATGTGTGACAAGAAAGGAAGAAGGACTGACTAGCTGCATTTTTTAGTGGTTTCCTCCTCAGAGAAGCTGCAAAGCTTCTCAGAAGTAGGGATGGGTAGAAGTTCTAGTAAAGATTCTAGTAATCTGACAAAGCTCTGTGCACAAGGGACCAAAGATCACAGTTGGAGGCTTATGATCTTTAGGCCCTCAGGCAATGCTGTATTGAAAACTGGGATGATTCTGTTAAAGAAATCACTGCATGGGCTCAGGAACATTTTCAGAAAAAACTTCCACAGATGTAGATTAAAGCTCTCTCATACAAAGGAGAAGCCATATATACCTTTGGAGTCACAGGCTGAATATCTGAAAAAGCACCATTAATGTTGAAAAGTACATACAGGTTTTAGAGCAGAATAGCCTGTAGACATGTAGAAAATGTCCCTTTCTGGGAAGGCCTTACATTTTTCAATTGCACGAAGGGCAAACTACATGTTCAGCATCAGCAACTGAGTGAAGGATCTCGAGCCTTTTGTAGCCAAAGGCAAGTACAATCAACCACTCATTGCTTCCTAGAGCACTACAGGATCCAGGTAGCCAATTGTCTATGAGGGTTGACACACTGCAATCTGCATATAGGAGGGCTGGCACGGGTCTCCAGCTAGCCAATCATCGGTGAGTCCTGGCACTCTTGGATTTGCTTGAAGAGAAAGGTGGTCTCACTCCCTAAGAGGTCCAGGGCTGTAACAACAGAAAACAATATAGATTCAATTAATATAAACTAAGAAAAATAAACTAAAAACCAACATCTCACTAAAATCAACATCATAAGCTAACAGTCAACTAAAATAAACAACATCTCACATTGTGTTAAAGGCCAGGGTGAAGAGATGAGTTTTCAGAAGTTATTTAAAAGCAGGCAGAAGAGGCCTGTCTAATCTCTAAAGGCAGATTGTTCCACAGTTTTGGATCTGCTACAGCAAAAGCACTTTCTCCTCTCAGTTTACGCTAAGTCCTGGGTACAGCTGATCAGCTGACATGAGAGAGAGCGGGTGGGTGTATAAGGCTGTAGCAGCTCAGAGAGATAAGAAAATAGGGGAAATGTGCTCAAACTTTCCAGTGGCAGTTAAAAGACAAGCTGCAGTATTTTGCACCCTCTGTAAATGAGTAATGTATGAAGCACTGACCTCTATATAAAGGGCATTACAGTAATCCAAGGCGTGGATAACTGCCTCATAGTGCTGCCGTAAAAGAATTGGCTTTATTTTAGCCAACTGTCTCGGCAAACAGAACTTTGATTTTATTACTGCCTGAATCTGACTGTTAAGCTTCAGTTCAGACCCCCAGGTTTGACCCCCAGGTTCATGATAGTTAGCTTATTATACTGGGCCAAAAAAATCTAAATACACATTGCAGGTCTCAGTGGGTCTACCAAAAATTAATGGAGTTTCACCTCTCATCCGAGAAGCTTCTCGGATGAGAGGTGAAACGTCTTCAAGTAACTTAAAGAAGTCCAGACGCTTTTCTTTGCAAGCTCCTTTGACTATGCTGTTCTTTATTCACTATAAATAACCTTACTGTCCCTAACCAGGAAGTCTTGCGTTTGGATCCTGTTTTTCCTGTTATTTCCTGTTCTTTCCCTGAACCTGGCACTTGACCTCTAACCTTGACCTTAAAGTCAATCAGATTCAAACTCAGAGACTTTAGTATATATGTTATGAATTTCAAAATCCTACTTTGCAAGGATTCCCAATTGCATTCACAAGCGTTGGTGTCCATGCTGCCTGTCTGCTCTCCTGGCAGGGTGGTGACAATACCTCATCAGCCTTTTATAGCTGAGGGTAAAAACTATCAAAGTGGGCCTGGAGGCCTGTATGTGACTGTGGACTCAAATGTAGAACAAGATATGGAGACGGCTGAGTTAATTTTACACAAGGTTTATTTGTAAATATAAACAAAGAATTAAATACAACGAGGGATTCGTGGTGTGGTGATCTAAAGTGGCAAACTTAACAGAGAAGATAGTAGTCATATGAAAGTTATCCAGGAGGAAATGAAGGTTAAGGGAGGAACTTGGCTTACTTGGCTGGTCGAGTCTTTCGGCTTAAAGGGAGAGATCTTGTTCTTAGCATTCAGCTGACTCCTAAGGACTTGTTAATGGTAAATGGACTGATTCTTATATAGCCCTTTTCTACTCACCCAGAGTACTGAAAGTGCTTTATACAACATACCACATTCTCAAGAGCACTGTTTTCTATGCTTTTAAGTGCCTACGAACTACAATTCACACACATTCATCCACAGATGGATGCATCAGTGAGCAACTTGGGGTTAATATCTTGCCCAAGGATATTTGGAATGCAGACCAGCAATCTTCTGATAAGTAAATGATCTGCTCTACCTCCTGAGCTACAGCCACCCCTGTCTGACCCTCTGCAGGTAGTTGGTGATTGCAGCTTTCCTAGCAGCGTCTTCATGGTTCCCATTTGGTTTCCAGGTACTTGTAGCTGTCCTCGATGTCTGCAATGTTGCTCTAGTAGTTCTATCCCCTCAGTTCTGACTACCTTCCCTCTCTTTGTTATCATCTGACCACACTTCTCCAGTCCGAATGACATTCTGATGTCCTTGCTGTATATCCTGGTGGTGTGGATCAGTGAATTGATGTCTCGTTCACTCTTGACATACAGCTTGATGTCATCCATGTACAGGAGGTGGCTGACAACTGCTCCGTTCCATAGTCGGTATCCGTAGCCAGTCTTGTGTTGTGGAAGTTTTCCGTTAAATAAAGCCTGCAGACGAGTGGTGAGCGGTAGCTAACATTCTTTAATCAAAACACAAAGAACAGACAAACCAAGCTTGTGGAGAGCCTGCAGGATAGCGGGACTGTGGCGGGGCGTGGCCAGCGGTGCCGTGCAGAGGAGGCAGGCGCACCTGTACGGCATCCGCAATCACGCCCCGCCGACTTAAATATTGTACTGGGTCCTGTGGTGGTGGTTGTTGTTGTGATAATGTTGAGCGGGCAGCGGGAGAGCTGCAGCTCTGTGAGTATTGTGGACAGCAACCGTGTGAGTCAATAAAGTGTCGAAATGCCACTGGGTCTGCCGTGTATGTTTACAGGGACAAACGATCAGCAGAAACTCTCCTGAGCCTAGCATGGCTCTCAGTTATATACCTTCTCCAGGAACAAAAGGAAGTACACAGATGTTTCACACCTTAAGGTTCACACTCACTTGCTACCTCCCAGAGTCCTCAAAGAGACAAAAGATTGTTCCTGTGGAGTTGTCTGCTTCCCCCAACTTCCTTACTAGACCCCCACCATTTGTCTCACTGTGAGACAATCCAGTGGCACCAAGGCATTATACAATAAAATAATGTGATGAATACATAAGTAAAAGAAATTCCTATACACTTGTTAATGATCTCACTGAGGGGGTTCAGGCCTATGCATGAACAGCAGTGGGGACAGAACCTCTTTAATATATTCAACACTTGATGGTGACCTGTCCTATGGGCTTGAAGTTGGCCTCTAGTGTTGTTCGTTACATCCCCATTGAGTTCCTGATGAAGGCTCTTAGGGTCCTGTTGATCTTGTACAGGTCTAGGCATTCCAGTATCCAGCTGTGGGGCATTGAGTCATAGGCCTTCTTGTAATCAATTTAGGCAGAGCACAGGTTGGTCAGCCTGGTCTTGCAGTCTTGGGCGGCTACTCTTGTCTACCAGAAGCTGGTGATTTGCGCCTCTGGTATTCTTGCCAATTCCTTTCTGTGCCCGACTCATGTATTGAGCCATGTGCCTGTTCATCCTAGCCGCTATGATACCTGACAGGAGTTTCCATGTGGTACCGAGGGAAGTTATTGGCTGGTAGTTGGATGTGACCGGTCCCTTCTGGGGGTCCTTGTGGATCAGGACTGTCCAGCCTTCGGTTAGCCATTCTGGGTGTTTCTTATTGACTAGCATCTGGCTCATTTATGCTGCCAGATGCTCGTGAAGTGCAGTGAGTAGATATTGTCTGTAGTGCTGCATTCACATCATCTAGTAGAAAAGGTACTTCATGTAGTCTTGGTAACCGGCTCCAGAGGATCCAGGTTTCAAGCTTCGCCATGATCCTGACTTTCAGGTTAGTTCCTTTCACACTCAATGATACTTCTTCCATTGGATTTGGGACTTGGTACCCAATCTTGGATGGGTTCAACTCTTGCCCACTGATGCCATCTTGTTCCAGTAGCTCTGAGCTTTGAAAGAAGTGGCAGTTGTTGTATTTTAACCCAAATTGGGATCTTTGTATACACCTAATCCAGTAGTTTTTAATCCCTAACCTTAACCAAGTTATAGTCAGTGTTGGGACTAACGCGTTATTAAGTAACGCGTTACAGTAACTACGTTATTATTGTGGTAACGAGCACGGTAACTAGTTATTATGCCAAAATCAGGAACGCGTTAATTGTTACTGGCATTAAGATAGGGTCGTTATTCGTTACTTAGTGTGGTGGCTATCATGGAGCTTCCACAGATTCAGTAACATTAGCAAGTGGTGGAGGCCAGCAGGTGGATGAGAGAAAGGGGACGCAGAAGGAGGAGAGACCCGAGGCAGCCACTGGTCCGAGTGTCAGGTGAACTGAACTTCAGGTAAGAAGTTATGATCGCCGTGCTAACACCTGCTGCTCTCTGGCAGCAGCACCATGCTCTCCCTTGTTTTAAATACACTTTAGAGCAACACGCAGCAACACTACACTTGAGCGGGAGGAGGGAGGTATGGGGTCTTAACACACCCCTGTTCTCTGCTAGCCATCGGGGCGGGGGGGCTGGGAAGAGATGCTGGCTGTCCGATTGGCCTCCCTGCTGCTGCGGAGCCTGGGGCGGTCTGCTTGCCTCCACCCCGGAGGGAAGGGTAACATCTCTTGGGTCTGGGTGCCGTTTCCATCTCTGGGGGTGAGGATACCTGGACCCGGGATATAGAGTATGTTTGGGGAGTGTGATTGTGTGTACATGTCCATTTACGTTTATTCCTGCGTTGGGTGAGTGCTGAGTGTTTGTATATGTGTGCATGAGGGTGGGAATGCATGTCTGTGTCTGTGTGTGCCTGTTTGTCTGTGTCTATATGTCAGGTCGGGTCTTAGACTTCACCTCTCTGGGAACTCCAAGGCCCTCCAAAGTGTGGAGGCCTATCTCCCCTCACCACACTCCCTGCCGGTGACTGATGCCCTCAGGGGTCGGTGCGTTGGTGGTTCTTGGTGTCCGGGGCTGGGCGCTCAGGTATGTACCAGCTCACTCCCGGTGACTACTTGGCGGGGCCTGGCGCCTGCTGCTCGGTCAGGCCTCTTCCGGGGCGCGGGGGGCCCTCGGGCCTCCGGCCTCTGTGCCTGCGGCTCGGTTCACTCTGGCACAGCTGGCTGCCGGCAGAGCCGGCGGGCACGCCGGTGCAGCCCCCTCTAGCTTCTGCCCGGTGGCTACTGGGTGACCCCTCATCTGGGGATCCTCAGCCCTTCCCATGAAGGTGGCACGGATGCCCCTCCGGTGGTCCTCCTTGGGCTCTTGCACTCTGGGGCCTCTGGATGTCTGGGGCCTGGATCTCCTCCATGCCTGCTTCATGCCCTGGGGGACGGGGCTATGGCTCTCTACATCCTCTAGCAGACCATTACATGGGGAAACCATTTGAATACAAGCGCGCCGATCCACACAGGTGTGCACATGGGTGTTCACTATTCGTAGACTTAAATCACACCTTTCTTGGCTGCTACTTCAAAGCACATTGTGCGCTGTCTGTCCTGCGTGCTGCACAACAACATTCAATATTTAGTATTTACTGCTGTTTTCACTTAGCTAGATTAATGCGATGGTGTTGTGTATAGTATGTTGCATTGTTTTGTTTTGTTTTTTGCTTGTTTTCTATTCTTTTTCTCTCAACAGGTGATCCCGGAGATATTTTTTCTTCCCCCCTTTCTCACTGTCCCTCTCCCCTTCTGTTTTTCTTTTCCTTCCTCTTTCTTTCTCCCTCTCCTATCCCTCACTCATGTCTGTCCCGTCTGTAACAACTGAAAATAAAATAAATAATAAAAACAAAGGTCGATCAAATGGACCAATACGGCAATGCCATGATGATCCATTTGGCAAAATAAATCCATTGGGTATCCTTGTTGGTCTTCAGACAACAATTCTGACGGCTAAAGAACCAAATGGGACAGGCGAAAAAAAAAAAAAAAAAAAAAAAAAAAAAAAAAAAAAAAAAAAGAAGTTATGATCTGCAGTCTATCTGGGTCAGATATAAACCAAGTTTAGGTGGAGTTTATTTTCATTATGCTGACTTTTTCTTACTGCGTACTAGCTAGCATGATGGAGTTTCTATACAGCTAGGTGGGTGCTATGATGTTACTGATGTTGAACTTTATTTTATTCATAAGGGTAGTTATTAGAGTTGCCAAACGTCCCCTAAAAAATGGAATGGTCTCGTATTCAGAGAAAATATTACGCGTTTCGTGATAAGGGGTGAAAAGGAGCTCAGTTTGTCCCGTACTTCAGCTACAATGAAAAAGACACAAAGCTGGATTTATTCTGTGTCTTTGCTGCACAGCTGCCTTCTGTCATTCTCTCCCCTCCCTCTCCTGTTTCTACTTCAATCATGAAACTGATCAATGATCAGCTGATTGGCTTTTCTCTCTTGTTTGTTTATCGCCCACTTTGCGCCAGAAAGAAGAAACCACCGGAGGTCGGTTAAACAACAGCAGCACGTTTAAGCTTGATCAGCTGTTGTTAGAATTTATTTAATATTAATTTCTAGTATCAGTTGATGTTTGCTGGAGCCACAGCTGTAAAAGCTGCTGGTCATGATACGGTTTGGTTATCTGGTGAGAGGGAAACATGAAGATGAAACCAGGGTCAAACCAGGGGTCAACAACGGTCCAGGCATGGGATTTTTCTCGTGGAAATATGCACATTATTTTTTCCTTTCTATTGGTAGGTGGCACAATGCACTTGTGGCAAGTAAGCAAGCTAGAAGACTGGCAATCTTGCTGGGTATCCAGCTACAGAAGCAACACATTAACAAGAGAATTCTGAGTAAAACCAAAGTTACTTTCCCTAGTAACTAGTTACTTTGAAAGTAATGAGTAACTGGAAGTAACTGAGTTACTTTTGAAGTAACTAGTAATGTAACTAAGTTACTAATTTAAAGTAACTTACCCGACACTGGTTATAGTTAACCCTTTAAAGCCGGTCGGAGCGGGCACGCTCCATTTTGCGTAACTATTTTTAAATCCCGGTAGCACTGCAACCACGTAAGCTAGCGCAATAATTTTTTTTTGCATATGAAACCGGAGGAGTTGTACTTACATCTTATGCCATCAGCTTGTCCTAGGTCACAGTTTCCTTCCACATATAGCTTTGCAAAAACTGCATAAAAAGCACTTGCAGCAACAAAAACATAATATTCCAGAAACACGCTTTGCCAATACAATCAGCTGTTCATAAAACTTCCTATATCCATCAGCGCGAACTATCACATATCCGCCATGACCTGCCCGAAACCAGAAGTGACGTTATTTTGCGGAAATGTAGTTTTTTACCATCAGGGCCTCATGAGCCTATACTTGTGTTTTTAAAAGTTATGTTTGAAAAAGTTATGACTTTGACTCGTTTCTGGGATGCTTAGGACTCATATTGCACTGCTGGAAATAGTTTATTTTGATGCATATGATGTTTTTTTTGCAAATTTGCATTATAATATTTATTTTTGTTTTTCCAGCAATATATAACAATTGGTGTATTTCAAAAATAAAACTATGAAGACACTTAAAATGGGCGATAATGGCTCAAGAGTTCGTCTTGTAATCAGAAGGTTGCTGGTTCGAGCCCCGGCTCGGACAGTCTCGGTCGTTGTATCCTTGGGCAAGACACTTCACCCGTTGCCTACTGGTGGTGGTCAGAGGGCCCTGTGGCAGCCTCGCCTCTGTCAGTGCCCCTCAGGGCAGCTGTGGCTACAATGTAGCTTGCCATCACCAGTGTGTGAATGTGTGTGTGAATGGGTGGATGACTGAATGTGTAAAGCGCTTTGGGGTCCTTAGGGACTAGTAAGGGGTTTAACAAATACAGGCCATTTTACCATTTTTTTTACCATTTAAAATAAATTTCATGTGGTGGGAAACTAGCTAAACTTTATCAAACAGCATTTTAATTAACAAATCATTTTAGAAATTATACAAAAAATTACAAAAAAATGTTATGAATCAACCTTGAGGTTCTAGCATGACAGTTTAGATGATCTGCTTCATTACAGAATATACAGAATTTGCTTTTTAAATGTTGCAAATATTACGTTCTGGCATATATATGAAGGGCATATTAGTCCAGACTGATGAGAACTCACAAATGAAGAAAAAAACTGTAAAACCATGTCCAGAAACACAGACGTGAGGGAAACCAGCTGGTTCTTCAGGCACCATTACTTGTCTCTTGGCTGGGTTAAGAAAGCATTGATGAACCTACAGAAGTTCTGGAGAAAGTCCACCTGAATAAGCTGCAGAAAGCAGATGGGAGATAGATGGGTGGACTTTCAATAGTTAAGCATTATAGCATGTAGTTAAAAAAAAGTTTGTGGTTAAGGTAGAGCAGAGGTCTGTGTGAAATGCAGAAACAAAAGGCCTCGTGTACAGCTGAAACACTGACACCGCAAGACAACAGGAACTATCTAATCTGAATTTTAGTGCAGATGTGTCATTTTAGCATTAAAGATAAACATATACTGGTTATACAAATATTCTCCATTGATTTTGATTTCAACTTCTAACTATGTTCATCTCTGTGACATATTCCAGTCTCTTGTTTTAATAATATCTCATCTCTATAGAAACAAACAGAAAAGAAAAAAGAAAAAAAAAAGTGTTGAATTTTCTCGGAAATGGAAACCACAGTGCTGACAGCAATGCTCGGTCAGGACAGAGGAGGGTTGTGTTATCTGATGTGAACTGATCAAAGACATAAACAGCATGATGAACAGAGCTTCTCTACTCCGACTGCTCTGTAAGTTCACTTTTTGATTTTATTTTTGGGTTAAGATTAGAAAATACATTTTCACTTTATACTGGATCCAAATCCTAATAAATACGCAACTGAACCATGCTTTGATCGGATTTATGAATATATTTAGTGCCTCAGCACTGGTTCACAGAAAAAATCTAACTCACCATGTTGCAGCAGTAAAAGAAATAAGATACCAAAACCAATTAAATTTTATTCATATATTGCCAAATTACAACAGTTACCTAAAAGTGCTTTATATAGCAACATAAAGACCCTCCAGAGAAAAGAGAAAACCTGAACAATCAGATAACCCCTATGACCAAGTTGACAGTGGGAAGGAAAAACTTTCTTTTAACAGAATGAACCGTCTGGCATAACCAGACTCAGGAAGCAGTGGCAATCTGCTGGAACCAGGCTGAGGCCAGGCAGGAATCTCTAGACTTTGATGTTAGCAGGCAACATTTTGACCTGTAGTGAGATCAGGGAGCAGTTGGAAGAGAGTCTGCAGAGGTGGCCGTATGCTCTGGAGAGAGGAGGAATTAAAGAAAGTAGATGTAGGAAAGAATACTTGTGTGGGTGAGAGGGAGGATGGTGAAAAAGTGAAGATGTAGAAGAGTTTTAATACTTAGGGCCAACCACTCAAATCAATGGACAGTGCACAAGAGTGGTGAAAAAGAGAGTACAGGCTGGGTGGTATAGGTGGAAATGAGTATCAGGGGTGACAGAAGGATAGCAGCAAGAGTAAAAGGGAACGTTTACAAGATGATCGTGAGACCTGCTATAATGTATGGTTTGGAGATGTTGACACTGACAAAAAGAAAGGAGACTGAGCTGAAGATGTTAAGGGTTTCACAGGGAATGACCGAGGTGGACACGAAAAGAAATGAATGCATCAGAGGGAACGCTTAGGTTGATCAATTTACAGACAAAGTGAAAGAGGCAAGGCTGAGATGGTCTGGACATGAGTCTGGTCTAGCCTTCAGATTTGCATGGTGGGTAACAGACGTCTCCGAAAACGTCGGCACACTTTTGCAAATATGCGATGTCTTGATAAACCGAGCAGATATTTGTAATTTACACAGCTACTTTCTCGCCTTAAAATATGTTAAAGGTTTATTTTGTGACCCAGAAAGATTAATAAGAGTAATTTTAAAACTTAGTAGCGGCCGCCATTGTTGGAAACTGGAGTTTGGCTGGGCCGCACTATGAATTCGGGGATATGGTGGGCCACGAAGGACACACCCGACCCATCCTTCAAATTCGGGGAAATGAAGGACGCATTTGTTGGCCGCATTTGAAGGAGTCGACGAATTGGGACAACCTTCGTCGCCCGGCTGTGACGCCTTCAAATGCGGCCTCCGGAGGATGCAGCCGACGCTTTGGGACATGTATAAGTGTATAAAAGTATAAAAGCCCCCAAAGTTCCTAGGATAATTCTGAGTTCTTATACAGGTGTGTGTAAGTTCATGTAAGTTTATATACTGGTATACGTGGGGTATGTGGTTCTGTAATCTATAGTGTGGAGTTTATAGCGAATAACTTGTTAAGAGATCGCCAAATGCCGATCGTAGTTCTATTGGAAGTGGCAGGTTTCTCTTGCCCTTCATAATAAGAGCATTATGGCGGAATATAATGGGGGAGCCTTTATTTTGTGCAACCACCAGAAGTAATTCCTTTGTACTGAGGGTAATTAACCTCACACAGAATGCTGTTTAGTTGCATAGTGTGAGCAGTAGAAGTGTACTACATTGGTCTGATCCTTGTATATAGTTATAATTAGCTATTTTGTATTATGCATATATCTGAGTATGTCATTCTTTTGTAGAAAACCACACAAACACACCTGTGTCTTCTGCACTTTTTCCATTGCATACATGCTTTTTGCTTTGTACATACATGGTTGCGGTTTGCATGGTTTCACTTCCTCTGAATGTTGCACACACTGCTGCAAAATCTCAAGTTAACCCAGCTGTCTTCCTCTGTAGCCGTCATCTCCCTACTGTGCTGCACAACAAAGCAAGGTCAGTAACCTTCTTCTGTCACACTCTAAAGTTTTCATTTTCATAATTCTTTATTTTATACAGGGCCTTGGTCCATTCTCTAAATTCATCCTCTGTCCTAAACAAGCTGTTTTTTAGCTCCTCCCCTTTAAACCAACTCACTTTAAAATAAGCTGTCCTTATCAAACACAAGCTTGAAAGACAGGCAGGTGCTGCTTCTGTGCCTTACCTAACAAACGTGTGGGGGCAATGTGGGCAGACCCACAGAGCCCCCAGTGGGTCCACACACGCTACGCTCCTCTTCTATTCACAAGCCACACTCCTTCTGGCACTCATGCTCCTTCTCACTTCACGCCACTTAGCTAAACTCAGGAATCCAGAAAAGATAACAGGGAGGGTCCAGGGAATCTAT
Source organism: Neolamprologus multifasciatus (assembly GCF_963576455.1). Lineage (NCBI taxonomy): Eukaryota > Metazoa > Chordata > Actinopteri > Cichliformes > Cichlidae > Neolamprologus > Neolamprologus multifasciatus. The sequence continues at coordinate 10,992,213 of NC_140441.1, forward strand.
GTCTAGAGAATATCAGTTAGAAAAAACGCTAGAGAATTCACAGGAGAGTAAGACGAGGAATTTGCTGGGGTTACACAAACTCAACTTGCATAACAATTGACTCTCTGTACACACAATGCTGTTGAAAAAGAGCAGAGAGAATTATCAGGGACTCACACCATCCAGTTCACCCTCTGCTCAGACACAAAAACTGTATATACAATCTGACACACATCAGAGCAGACACCATCATCAAACACAGAACAAGGTTTTTCAACAGCTTCTTCCCCTTCACTGTCAGACTCATGGCAAAACAAAAAATATTGAACACCGAATGCATAACGGGATAAAATCACTGACTAATATATTCACTGAAACAAATTTGTAAAAATGTGAAATGTTATGCGTGCAATACTAGGAAGTGTATTACCACCCTCTCTTTACCGTGTTTTTTTTATATAGTAAATAGTATAATTTCTCAATTTCATGTTTTATTTCTGTTTTTGTTCTTAGTTGCTTTGTTCTGATCTTGTAAAAATGTAACTTGACCTGGAAAGCTGTGCACAAGAATTCCAATGCTCATGGACTTGAAAAATCTTGACCGTTGAACAATCCAGTGGTAAAGTGCTCTGAGCGACGGCCTTAAGTAGTGGCCAGGAAACAAAGTCAATGAGCGGCAGGTGGAGATAATCAGTCCAGGTGCATGGGCAAATGGCGGGAGCCCAATAATGAGCTCAGCCCAAGCAGTCAGGAGACAGTGGAGAGAAAGTGAGAGAGAGGAAACAACAAACATGTGGCCAAGAGTGAGCCAGTCAGAGAGACACAAGGACCATGACAGAAATTAATCACTCTTTCATCAGTCATCTTTGCCAGTCAACATATCCCTGAACTGCTCAAGTTTAATAATACTGAGCACACCTGGGATGATCTCTCCCTCTGTGTGGTTCACATGAAGCCACTCATCAATTTGGTTGCGTACAGTAGTACATGGTAACTTATGTCATTTTTTAATGTTCTCAAACTGACCCCCATGTACTTTAACCTCTCTGCTTAGCAAAAATGTCTCTTAGGGAAACTATGTGATCAGGCTTACAGTGTCGCATGTCCGCTGTAAAATCGCTAACTGGTTTCACTCCCAGCTCTAGGCTAAGGTATCTGTGTAGTTGCAAGGGTAGTCCTCCATACTTAGCTGTCTGCTGCTCCAACATACCTGTACAGTGATGTCTGCCTCAGGTTTGTTAAATAAAGGATCAGGATCAGCTGCCTGTGCAGCTTGCTGATCTCCAAAACTATGTTACAGGCCTTTAGCTGTGTTATACAGGAAAAGTAGGTACAGGAGACATGAGGGGTATTCCTTTTACAGGCTCTTTCTTAGCTGTTCATTAAGTAGAATTTTAGACCAATCTTTTGTTCATTTACATGTTCCTCCATCTTTTCTCCATACGTACTCTTGTAACACAAACCATGACATCAAATCAAGTTTACATTTTTGAGGTATAAATTAACACTGTGATTAATCTACTTATTATCTTAGTAAACTCTCTTTACATCTTAACATGTGCAAAAATACTTCACATCAGAAAACCATAAACAAGTCTATTCTCCCATCTCCCCAAATCAGTATTTACTATACAGTCCATAAACATTATGAGTGAGAAATGGACCAGGGTGAAGTTATGTTATCAATCATAGAACCTTGTCCAGGAGCTACATTTTTGAATAAATAACACATATACAGTGTGGCCCATCATTTTGTTAGATAATAGCAACTCTCATTTCAACCAGCAGAGAATCTGTGAAAATATTCTTTCAAAATTCAACTTTTATTGAACTAACATGAACAAGGTTTTATGCCTTTAAATATGCAATTTGACAACTCAGAGTACCAACAGAAAAAGTTAAAAAGACAGGAGACATTTGTTGCCTTCAGTCTAGAGTAACTTCCTCATCAAACAGAAGGGGGCCTTGGAGCAAACTACTGCATTCAGTTGCGTCCCTTTTGTGGCAAAGCCATGCAATTACATCTGTATAACCCTAACTAAGAATCAGTGCAATAATTCAGTAAATAAGTCATTTTATAACAATAAATTCTCAAAAGAAATTACAATTGTGGCCATACATTTGTAGGTGTCACACTGTGAGGCGCTCATTTAGTGCAATTAGCTTCTTTAGCCAGTAGGCATTAGTCAAGTCAGGCCCTTGGGGCTTTCCAGCCTTCATGCTTTAGACTCTTTCTTCAATGTCTGCCACTGTGATGGATACTGGACCCTGTTCGGGGAGGTTACTGTGGTCTTCTCTGAGCCACCCCTTTCTTTATCACAGCTTTCTGTAGTTAGAAAGCTGATAGTTGGCTAACTTCCCTCCATGCTGCCTTGACCTTAGGCTGTGGTCTCAATCTCTATGGAGGGTACAGCTCCTTGTGGCTGTTGTTCATCTTGTAGCCAAGCATCTCAAAGATCACTGTTGCTGTGGTATAGATGAGTTAGTTGTTTTCATTGATGCCACAGCCACAGTAGAAATTTATACTGCTGCATTGGTAAAAGTAAGCAGGTGTAAACTTACCAAGTAGTTACTCTAGATAGATTGCAAACATGGAGTCCATTGAACAGCACAAATTGATCTTTCACAACATTCTTTCACAACATTCACAAATTGATGCATTAAACGGGAGTGTAAAATATTAGAAATCCAATCCTTCTTATTGATTTGCATAATCCACTCTCCCTAACTGAGTTCAAAACACTCAGGTCAGCAGGGTCACAAAGTTTCATAACTTCAGTTGATCTGAAAGGTGTCTGATTGCTGCAAAAAGGAAATAATGCACTGTATATTTCTTGTTGTTCTTCACAGCTCGTCTGACTGTGAGTCCCAGCAGCTCTCAGCTGTTTAAAGATGACTTTGTGTCTCTGAGCTGTGAGGAGGACGACAGCTCTTCTGGATGGACTCTGAGGAGAAACACAAGCAAACAACAGAGGACTCAGTGTGGAGATGGGTGGGGAAAACCAGCTGGTTCTTCCTGTAACATCAGCTATATTGACCCACTGGAAAGTGGAGTTTACTGGTGTGAGTCCAGAGAGGGTCCCATCAGTAACATGGTTAACCTGACAGTCACTGGTAAGCTGAGTGTGTGGAGTTAGTGTTGATGAAGCTGTGTGTAAATGGATGAAATGCTGTAGTTTGTCTCTGTGTTGAGGTGGATCAGTGATCCTGCAGAGTCCTGTCCTCCCTGTGATGGAGGGAGATGACGTCACTCTGCTCTGTAAAACAAAGACCACTCCCTCCAACCTCCCAGCTGCTTTCTATAAAGATGGCTCCCTCATCAGGAAGCAGCCTACAGGTCACATGACCATCCAGAATATTTCCAGGTCTGATGAAGGCCTCTACAAGTGTGACATGAGCAATCGTGGAGAGTCTCCATCCAGCTGGATCACTGTCACAGGTGAGGAGCTTCACTTTGATTTCACCTCTTATTTCATCCACATATTCACCTGATCAGGTGCAATTCTCTCCACAGAAAAACCTACAACCACACCTTCACCAACCACCTCAGCTCCTCCCTCTTCCTCAGTACTGTTCCCTGACTCCTCCTCCCTCCAGTTTGTATTCCGAGTGGTACTCCACCTGGTGGTGTTCTGTCCATACTTCATCTCCACTGTCCTCATGGTGTCTTTGTATCGATGCAGAGCCAAAGGTAACACTCTGATTGGTCAATATGCTGGTCATTGATCAGACTGATCATTTCTTCCTGTGTAAGGAGTTGATTTAACTTTCTAACATTTACAGGAAACTACATGCATGTCTCTATGGTAAAGACCCCACTCGACGAAGCTGAGCAGGGATTGAATAATGACTATGAAGATGTCACTATAGAGCATCACTTCTGAAGCAGAGCTCATGTTCAGCTTGATATTGATGAAAGCATAATCCTGCTAAGGATTTATATCATGTGCTGCCTATGTATCACTGTAGCTCTGTACAATAGGTAATGTACAAGGCAGTTAGCTTTTTTCTAAACCAAACTTGCAGATTGGAAAAGATAAAAATTTGAGCAATTCTGAGCAACTATTGTACCCTTTGACTGCAGATTTATTTATTTCTCATTTTAGGAAGACATTCTTTGTTTGCTGTCTCAGTGTCTCACTCATGTGTGAATAATGAGCTTCAAAATAAAAGATTTTAAAGGGAGACTGTTAGCAGGGCCACATAAAGACTCCTTTTTAAACTTGAATGCTGTGCCATGTGCATGAAAGACAACATACACAATATAAAACTATTTCGTTTAAGAACCACTTAAAGAAAATGTTCTTTATTAATGTTTACAGGTTGGTAGAGAGAATTTGTAGAAAAGTGTTGAAGCTACAAAGTATTGAAAGATGTAATAACATACTGTCTGACTCTAAACCTGAGGTTTAGTGATAATTGAAAACAATGTACAATGACACCAGAATTTACCATTTATTTAAATTTGAGTCTTGTTTATATTTTACTGCTACTCTTACACGTTTAAATGGATGCTGCAAATCCTGTAAAAATAATGTTGTTCCTTCATCAAAGAAGAATAACATCTGTAATCAAGGCAACTGGTTTAATAATGAGAGAACTTAAGAACTTGGAAGAATTAAACATTATTTATTGTTTATTTATTGAGATAGCGAAACTAAATTTGGAGATTAGATTCCAATGAGATACAGAAAGGGATCCCAGCAGTGATAGGATTTAGGTCAGGAGCACTTGGAGTCTAGACTCTGGTGGTAGTGAAAATGAAGACTGAAGCTTGGGTGGAGCTCTGACTGAGATGTCACTAAGGTGGAGGTGAGGGGGGGGGGGGGTTGCACAAATGAGAGTCTGAAAGTGAGAATGATGGAGAGCAGAAATGTAAACTACAAAAAAGTGGAGGATGATTGTTCCAAAGAAAGCAGGCAAGAAGATGATTGCACTAGAGTAATGATGACAGTATTGACACTGACGGCTACCGCATGGTAGTGATGTAGAAAATGGAAAAGCAACCCAAACAAACAGATAGATGAGTGATTACAGATCTTTGTTATTGAACTCATACACAAGCTTTATAACTATCACAATGAAAATGCTAAATTATAGACATCTTTACAAGATGAGCAGTTTTTTTCCTCCTCTCAGTGTTTCCTCACATCTCACAATGCTAACGTGTCCTAATAAAATTAATTAAAAACGCAACATGCATTTTTTTTCTTTAACCAAAAATGCTGTGTTAACGCTGACAGCACTAGTTAAAAATGTTACAACTTTAAGGAATTACATTATCTTATTTGTGCTTTAAGGGGGCAGAATACAAATTCTCAACAATTCTCATAAGCAGCACAAGATCGTGATCGAACACAAGGACTGAAATCATTCCTGCTCAGGCAGGTCAGCAATCACTACTACACATCTAATTAACCTCTGCGCAGCAGAAACATGGCTTCACAATGCCTCCACTTTACACAGCCACACAATATAATGTTCAAAAACACATTCGATATTTAAGGAAACAAACAAACCCCCCAAAAGATAAATAAGTTCAAATAATGAGCCAATTTTAGTGGTAATTTCTAATTTGTATTTAACTAAAATGTCAAAATAGAGATTCACTTAGTTCACAACAGTGCTCTGCTTTGGAGTCGGACAGTCTGTTAGGATGCAATCCCATGACTGAGCAAGGGCTGCTGGGTAATGAAGTCACAATAACATAATCTGGACTTTTTATGCAACAAAACTGAGCGAGACTTTTGTCTTGAACTCCAACTTTATACCAAACCAAATGTCTAGTACAGAGAAAGTATAATCAGTGTAGTGTCAGTGTAGAGAATGGAGATCAACCAGGATGGCTGTGAAACATCTGCTGACATCTTGTTGAATTTAATGGTGTTCACAAAGAGCCACAGGTCTTGTGATCACATCATGTACATTAAAAAAACAAATCAAAAAACAAAGAAACAAAAAAGACCAACTACTGAAGCTCACATTAGAAATTATTATGAGTTGTGATTTTTTTCCCTTTTTTAGGGGTCCCCCATCTGCTGAATCCCAATTTTAACCTTGACTGTTGTAATTTTACTGTTTAGGTGTGAAGGTGAAGTCACCCTCTGCCATGTAGGCAACAGTAAATTATTTTTGTTTACTGCATGTCTCCTACAAACTAGCCCCATTTATTTAAATTATAGTTTAAATTGTAACAATATTTGTATTCTTAAATAGTAACATTATTATATTGTTATATTAATATTGCACAGGTTTAGTTACCTTTGTACAATATGGATAGTAGAATCTTCCTTCAAGGAGCACTTTTTACTTTCTTACTTAGAGTACATTACAGAGCATGTTCTTTTTCACTTCCACTCGAGTAATAAACTTGTTTAGCTAAACTGAAGAAGATCTCTTCTCAGCACAGTAGTAATACAAAGTACTACTGTCTATTAGCACTGCTACATTTGTATAGTGCTTCTTTGCTACACTACTTTCATTCAAATATTGTACAGGTGTGTAGTTTAAGCTGCTTAAATAGCAATGCATTGTTTGTGAGACATGTATGCCACCCCAAAATGATCACAGCTCCATCCTTGCCTCCCTGTAAAAATTATTTTGTTTTCATTGCAGTTTAGCGTCACTTTTAGTTCAAGTTTTCTTGAGTATTCTTTCTTTGTGTATATACTGGATTCAAAAGTTCAGAAAAAAAATATTTCTTTACAACCACACACAGTTTGAGGGCACCCATGTTTTGTTGATAAATCTAACCAAACTGAAACTGAAACTATTTTTATGATTTGTAAGGTCAAATGATGGTTTTAGTGGATTTTATTTTTATTTTCTAAAGTCTAGTGTTTGCTTTTAAAGATAAAAGAGAAGATGAGTGTACATGAAGATAATAGGCTAAATTTGTGATTGTGTGCCAGAGTCGACAACTAACTGTGATGAAGGGTACAAACCAAAAAAAGCATTGGAAAAAAATAAAGTTAAAGATTGAATTATTTTTATTCATTCATTCATTTACATGTCATGTGACCCCAAGAAGCATTTAAGACAGAAAAATAATTAACAGAACAATATCATAAAACACTCACCGATTTAAAATAAGATTAATATTAGATGAGAAAACACTGAAGCCTTTGTGGATAATAATCAGAAGTTGAGTAGCCAGTTTTTAAGTGTGTATTTGTGCTAAGATTGAGGTGTGGTCAGGGGTAGGCGGAAGAGACATCAAAGTGGACACAGCCTGTTTACAGAAGTCACAGGTGAACAGGTAAGAGGAAGGACAGCTAGAAGTAAGTTAGTTTTTCCACTGTCTCAGCTGTTGGTCACGTCATGTTTTCTACTCTGTTTTTACAAACATGTTTTATCTTTAATTCACTGCCTCAGACTTTTGTAGATTTTTTAAATGGAAATGAAAAATCAAGTTTTAAAAGTAGCTGCCATGAAGGACCACGTTTGTTTTTTACCATCAAGCTAGAAATTAAACCCACTGCTGTTTTTCTCAAGGAGTTCTTTTTGAGGATCAGATTGAAATTAAGAGTCGAATTTAAAGAACAATTAGACTCAAACACACTATAGAAATATAAAATGGTTTATTTTAAACTAATGAAATCACAAATCTAGGCAGCTTCAGGTTTGTGCCTCCTGATAAAATGCTCTTATGTTTCTAGAGAAGAAAAATAAAACAGTAAATCAAACAGGAATTCAAATATTATGACACATTCTGGAAAAATCATGTCCCACGTTATCAGCAACTTCAGTCTAGAAGAAATTACTGTTTTTAGTTTTCTTTTAAAACATTCACAGAGGAATGAACTGAAAATGTAGCTTAGTAAAGGTATACTGTGGGTGTATGTCGAGGTTCTGTTGAATCAGACTTCATGTTTGAGTGCAAAGACCTGTTAAACCTGCTGCCTGGGCTCTTTTCATTAAAGCACCTCCCACAAACACAGCCACTGTTCTCAGTACTGCTGAATCTGCTTGGGCCCTAAAAAAGTCCCGTCCTCTAACATTTGGTTATTCATCACTTTATTCTGACTGAAACAACGCTGCAGGCTTCAAATTGTCTCTGTTTCACAGGGACAGGCTCAGACAGGTTTCACTTTCACTCAGTTACATTGTTTTTCAGGTTTCTGTGTTACACCTGTTGTTACCTGCAGTAGGTTCATTCACACGTCCAAACATCAGTGTTTAATTTTCTATAGACTGATTTGTTATAGAAATGTTCACAATAACGTGCAGCACTCCCTTCATGAACATCATTTGAAGTGGGTTTAATAAACACATTGCAACATGGAGAGAAACATCCCAGCCAAACACCAGGGTGATCTCTGAAATTTGGGTGGGGTTGCTCATTTTATATTGTTTTTACCAAACTCACACACAAAGAAAATTCCTCAGCATGTCAGTCTATACCTTCTGCTCAAAATGTCCTTGAAACCTTCCCTGAAAAAGAGAGAATTATGACCTTGTCTTCTGCTTAGCCATGGCTTAATCATTTACATCCCTGATAAGCAGAAGGCGTCTCAGTTTAATGTCTCCCATGTACTTATAATGCCCCACTATGTGTATGTGTAGGTGTGATAGAGCATAAGGCCTGTTTGTGGTGGGTATGTATACAGGGTGGGCCATTTATATGGATACACCGTAATAAAATGGGAATGGTTGGTGATATTAAAGTCCTGTTTGTGGCACATTAGTATATGTGAGGGGGCAAACTCCTCAAGATGGGTGGTGACCATGGTGGCCATTTAGAAGTCGGCCATCTTGGATACAACTTTTGTTTTTTCAATAGGAAGAGGGCCATGTGACACATCACACTTATTGGTAATGTCACAAGAAAACAATGGTGTGCTTGGTTTCAATGCCTTTCTACTTCAACTGCTTTGTAAGTCCACTTTTTTTATTTTTCGGTTAAGGTTAGAAAATATATTTTTTTGTTTATACTGGACCCAAATCCTAATAAATACACAATGAAATGATGCTGTAGCCGGATTTGTGGGCATATTTAGTGCCTCGGTAATGGTTCAAAGAAACAATCTACACCGTAAAAAAAAAATCCTAAAAAAACAGTAATATCCCAGCAGCTGGGGCGCCAAAATAATACCAGAAAAGAACAGAAAAGAACTTTCTCATGAAAATACGGTTATTTTCAGTAATGACAATACAGTTTGTTGCCATAATTTTACATGGGATTTTGCCTTTTCAAGTGCTTTTAAACATTAAATTAGGAACATTTTAATGTGATTAAACAATGAAATAACCTATTAAAAAGGTCAATGAATGCAGCAATATGAATACTAATACTTAAATGTACAGAAATATACAGTTAACAGTTGGTTTAAATAATAATAATGGATTGCATTCATATAGTGCTTCATGAGACCCTCAAAGCGCTTTATAATTCCCCTCTGGCCATCACCAGTAGGTGTCAGGTGAAGTGTCTTGCCCAAGGACACAGCGGACAATACTGTGACTATAAGTTAGAGAGTCTATACATAGAGAGTAATCTTTGCATGAAGCATATGAAGATTACAGTATAACATAAGAAGTTATCTATAAGCTGTTCAGTTACACAAAAACACCATTGTGTATAGGAACAGAAATAGTAAATGATACTCTACCGCAGAGAGAAAGCAAGACAACGGCGAAAATAGTTTTTTACTTGCTAGCAAGGGAAGGCTGGTCGGAACCAGGCTCTTGGAGCTGAACGCTCCTCACCTGTCTCCTAGCCAACTTCAAAGAAACACTTCCAGCCTTTTATTCAGTGAATACAAGCACCACCCATTGTAACACCCACAAAAGGTCACAAAAGGTTAAAACACTGTGTGTGTGTGTGTGTGTGTGCGCGCGCGCATGTGTGCACGTGAGTGCATACACACACACAACTTCATGCTGACAAAGGGTCATCTCCCCTCACCCTGTACAGTGCTTACCTTCCCTTAACGGTTAACCATATACAAACCCAGGTGAGGACATAAAGGGAAGGAAGTAAAACATCCTCACCAAATAAGGACACACAGAATCTTACTTGCAACGTCTGGAGTTAAAACTATAGCTAATTGCCTCCCACACCATTCAACATGATGGGGAGGGGAATTGAAATAGAAGAATGTCTTTGATGCAGTTTAAAATGGTTTGGGCATCTGATTGGGATATCTCCTGGGCAAGGTGTTCTGAGCCTGTCCTAGAGGAAGGAGACACTGAGGTGGACTCAGGACACGCCTAAGAGATTATGTGTCTTCGATGGCCTGGGAAATCGCTGATGTTCTCCCAGATGAGCAGGAGGATGAGCACCTTTATCTTAAATCATTTTTACTTCTATGAGATGTGCTTAATCGGTGGCTTACACTGCCACCTAACATGTTCAACCTATTCCTGCATGGATTTATGTCAGGTACTTTATGTCAGGTACTTTATGTCAGGTACTTCAGCTTCCTCCAGCAGGCTGACAATATGCAAGTTAAGTTAAATGGTGATTCTAAGCTGTGTTAGATCTGGTCAGTGCTATTTCAGGCTGTATTGTGTAATACCCTGAAGTAGGCTGGGATAACCTCCCCTGCCCAAGAACTTTGGATAGTGTGACAACCCACTGTTGCCCTTCTGTCGGCCTGTTTGTTTTTCTGTTTTGTGCCTCGTTTGCAGGCATTAGAGGAGTAGAGTAGTTCATTTCCAATTAATGACAATGGCAAGAACTGGGCCTAGCGTGCCAGTGCTCTATAAAGGCCATCTGAGCTCAGTCACTAATATGTTCTAATCCCAAAATTTAACATACCGACACCATGTGACAAATCATTGGTATGTTATGCATTGGGAGTTAAAAGGGTCTCCAGTCACTGTGTGGTGCTCTCCTCTGAGATACTCTGTGGTTTTTCGTTGTGTTTCGTTTGGGTTAGCACTAAACAATGTTGTGTACGCCATTATTCCACCAATGAACTTATCAACACCATTGTTTGTACTGACCACAAAATCCATGGTTTGTGTAAGGCTTCTGTTTTATTTCTTCATTTCAAATAAAAAGCTTTTTGAATGATACCATGGCGGCCTGGTTTGCGACAATAGACGGAAAAAGGATGCTTAATGTGGGTCAGCTGAGCAAAAAGGCTGAAACCAGTTTGAACCAGACAAGCTGTACCCTTTTTTTCTCACCACATTTTAGTGGTTAAAGCAGAGAGAAGCTCTCTGATTCAGGTTTAAAAAACACCACAATCTCATTTCCTCTTAGCTGAACTGACATCACAAACAGTGGAAAGAAGCACGCAGTTTAAATTTTTGGATGAATATTAAAACAAAGACTATCATGACAAGAGTAGTTTGGGTCTTTCTGGTTCATAAAACAAAGAAGCATTTCTCATTTCCTCACTTTATAGACTTATGAAAAAAGAAACATTTCTTTAAAGCTATAGGGGGACAAAGCCAAAGCACAGTGTCTCACAGAATCAGGAAGGAGGCGTGTCCAACGAGATGTGACTATGATGTTTGACAATGATCAAAATGTCAATAATACCATTAAGAGAAAGAATGGAAGAAATAACACTGCTGTGGCTGCTCTGTAAGTACAACATAATGAATTAATACTACACTAGCTGACATCTGCACTGCAGTTCAGTTGAGTTTGATTCCAATAACATTTAATTTCATTTAAGTTGTTCTGGTACTCCTATAGCATTTTTCAGCTCCCATGATATTCTTTAACAAAGTCTAAAAAGATTTAAAAAAAAATAATTTAAGAAACATCAGTCTTAAATATTATTAAGGTCCCCACAAACTCTAAACAAGCTACATTTTAGCTTCATTTTGTGTTTTTAATGTAAAATTTATTTTTTAAATTGATATTTTTTTTAAATGATGTTATTAAAACACTTCTGTCAGCTTAGATTGCTTTTAAACTACAGTGTTTCCAGTTTTGAGAGATGACTTTTAAAGCATGTTTGCTGTGAAATAGAAATAGGTTCATGGTGAGATGCCAAAGATCAAACTCTCCACTGCATTTGATCTGCGATACTGTGGAGTTAAAAGCTTTAAAAGTGGAGTTTAGTGACTTTAAACATGCTTTTAATGCTTTGTGCATGCCTTCCTGAGTCTAAAACCTGAAACTAACCTGACTATCATTTCTCTTTAGTTGTGACCTTATTACTGATCTGCACAACAAACCAAGGTCAGTAAACTGCTGTCAAAGTTGGAAACTCAGCAGCTCTAATAAAAGAAAAGTCTGTAAAGTGCTTTAGAACAGCTCATAGAGGCTTTTCATTGGTGGGATAGATCAGATTTTATCTTGCCTGCAGTTAACTCCATATGAAAATGCATTATTTTTTGGATGTTTGTCACATTTTTAATTTTTCAAAGTAATGGAATCCAGAAAAGAGAAGTTGTTGCACGTTACCGTTGTGCATGTTGTGGTGAAACTCAGAGACATCACATCCTTTCCCACTTTCATGTCATACTGAGACAGTACAAGTTTAACTGCTTAACATCCAGAGCCTTTTTTGCAAAAAACAAAACAAAACAAACAGTTTTTCTCAGTCACTTTGGTGCTTTTCTCACATCACTATTAGCATTTGCACAGCAGTGCATTTCTCAAAACATTTGGTGCAAACTGCAAAACCTAGTGGATAACCTGCAAAAGCAGGTCACTTGCTCAAAATCGATAATCCATTCCTCAAAAGCAAGTATTCATGTCAATGAAACTGTCAGTGTCATCAAAATGAGAAGTCTTGACACCATCTTGATGAACAAGATAGTCAAGTGGCTTTGTCATGTTTCCATTATGACAGTGTACAGTATTCTCTCAGTGTTTTCAATGCAAAAAAGGTCAGAACTCGGTGACACTACCTGAAAGTGCTCAAGACAGCACTATGCACTTTTTGTACAGCCGTGTACAGTAAAATTACAGTAATGTACACTAAACATGAGATATTATGAGATGTTGGATTACTGTCCAATACTATACATACCTGTTCTCCCTACAAACTTTTGACTGATTAAATTCACAGTGTTTTTCCAACATTTGGTTGGATCCTCCGACCACCCTCATCCATTGTGAGACAGTGATTGACAACATGGCCAGCAAGTGTTGCCCTAATTTCATTAGGGATCTGCCTATGTATTGTGGTGTCTTGCCCCTCTTCCCCTGTTTTGTCGTCCCCCCCCGCATCCTCACCCCTCTTCCACGATGCTGACCTTCAATTTCTGTGTTATAGAATTGTAGAAATGGTACACACTATGTCCTGCTCGGTTCATATATGCTTGCCAATTGAGGGTTCTTGGGATCGATCCATGAGTGACTGTGAACAAGTGGCTTGTCATTGGTTACAACTATTACTTCACACACCTCCTTATCAAGTTCACCTGAGAGAAAATGTTCAATTTAGAGGACATTTCCAGTAAAAAAAATAAAAATAGGTATAACATTTGCTGGACAGCATTTGAATTCACCAATTTTGTATGTAATGATTCAAGCAATGAAATGAAGACTATTAGTTTTATTGGGAACTACTATTCAGCATCCAAAAGTATAGTTCATTTTGACTGACATGACATAAGCAAATGATAATGTTGTCGACAGCAGAGAACTGTATGAAAGCAACTGATACATGTCCAAGAGCCTTTGCAATTTGTTCAGAGGAAGGAGAAATTGCTACTATGATGTGTACAAATGACTAAATGTTGTAGAGGTTGCACTAATGGTTTTGAGAATTTTCATTCTGATCTAACCTGGCATCTTGATTGTTGTTTTGTCACAGTGGAAGCAGTATGTGCTTGACAAGCACAACTATCCAAACTAGTTTGTTGATCAGGAAATGTAATGAGTTGGTCATCTGTAAAAATGCTCTTCAGATTGTCTGTTTTAAGTATTGTTCTGTGCATCATCACAAAGTATGTAAGTTCTCCAGTTTATGTTAACTGTTAATTTTAGTACATATAAAAATATACATAGTTACTGTATGTATCATGTATGTATCATACACAAACGCGTGTATGATACAATCCATGGTAGCATATAACACAGTAACGTGACAACATGTACTATTGGCGTATAATTTGAAATTTAGTCACTATTTTGTAATAATAGTGCCTGTTAGGAGCATCAAGAAAGTGGAAAGTGATGGTCTCAGTATAGAACCCTGTGGAACTCCATGATTAACTTTTTTTGTGTGTGTGAAAAATGCCTTTTTACATGGGCAAACTAATCTATCAGATTAATATAACTAATGCAGCCAAGGGCAGAAGTGGCCTTTTGAGGTTGGCTCCAAAAGTGAGGCAATCTCGATAGACTCCCATGTTAAAAGGGCCAGTTTCATAACAGTTTCATAATATAATATAATATAATATAATATAATATAATATAATATAATATAATATAATAGACTAATCTCAAGGTGTGAATGCAATTGTCTCAGACACTCTCTTGGCTGAAGTTTGCATAATTTTCTGCATCTTCCAGCAGCTAGAAAGTAAAGAAGGAGAAATGGACTTATCATTATATATTGATTTGATAGACAGAGAGACTGAGCTGGAAAGTCAGAAATTGGGCAGCAGGCGGGTTAGGGTCAATAGGGTCCAAGTCAATGATTGACAATTTAGGAACAGTGCTACCTGCACACTGCTAGGAGTCGCAAGCTGTCATACAGAGAAGCAGCCAATCACAGTGGTTAGTGATTTTAAAAGGTTTGCAATTGTTAAGAAATATGGAGGATGTATTCTCCTCTCCCTCACAGCTCGTCTGACAGTGAGACCCAACCGATCTCAGTTCTTTGAAGGTGACTTTGTATCTCTGAGCTGTGAGGAGGACGACAGCTCTACGAGATGTAATCTGACAAGAAACACAAGAAAACAACAGAGGACTCAGTGTGGAGTTCGGTGGGGAATAACAGCTGGTTCCTCCTGTAACATCAGTTATGTCTTTCCACTGGACAGTGGAGTTTACTGGTGTGAGTCCAGAGAGGGTCCCATCAGTAACATGGTTAACCTGACAGTCACTGGTAAGCTGAGTGTGTGGAGTTAGTGTTGATGAAGCTGTGTGTAAATGGATGAAATGCTGTAGTTTGTCTCTGTGTTGAGGTGGATCAGTGATCCTGCAGAGTCCTGTCCTCCCTGTGATGGAGGGAGATGACGTCACTCTGCTCTGTAAAACAAAGACCACTCCCTCCAACCTCCCAGCTGCTTTCTTCAAAGATGGTGTCTTCATCGGGAAAGACTCTACAGGTCACATGACCATCCAGCATGTTTCCAGGTCTGATGAAGGCCTCTACAAGTGTGACATCAGCGGTCATGGAGAGTCTCCATCCAGCTGGATCACTGTCACAGGTGAGGAGCTTCACTCTGATTTCACCTTTTATTTCATTTATGGATTCACCTGAACAGATGGGATTCTCTCTATAGGTCGACCTCCAATCAAAGCCTTAAAACCACCCATCTCTTCCTTGAGCACAGTTTCAGTCCAGCCCACATCTGGAGCTCCGCCCTCTGCCTCAACACACTCACAGCTCACGCTGACCCTGGTCCGGTGCCTAGTGGTGTTCTGTCCATACTTTATCTCCACTCTCCTCATGGTGTCTTTATATTTATCCAGAGCAAATAATCAATAATCGATGACCTAATAACCTAATGATTGGCAGCTGTTATTTGTTTAATTCTTTAAATAGAATAAATCAAACTTTCCTTTCTGACCTTGCTGGACTCCATGAAATGCCTCCTGTGACAGTGATGATCGCACCTACACAGGCTTAAAGGGACTGGACCAGGAGATTGATGATGTCACAAAGACAGAGGGAGTGTCATCCCTCATTTTTTACTCTATGTTGCTTTTGTTGAAATACTTCCAGAGCAGGTTCACACAAGTTTGACTGTAGATTTATTTATTCTCACTGGTCTGCTCATCTCTGATTAACACAGCAGAAGCATGAAAGTCACAAAGTACTGTATGACCCATTAACACACTCTTAGTATCAAACTTACCCTGAATAATGATGCAGATACTCTTTAAGATTTGATTTAATGTTTTAGTGCTGTGCTCTCTGATTGGTCTTCTGATCTGGAAAGACTCATGCATAGCTTTGTTTGATTTCAATTGGACTATTGTTACACACTGTATACCAGAGTTACTCATTCATCTTTTATTCATTTACATTGACTGAGAGAAGAGATCACATTAGTACAGTGTCAGCAGGCTTGCACTAGCTCCCTGTGAATGATAGAATTCAGCATTAAGACGCTGTTTGTGTTTAAAGCCTAAATGGTGTCAAACCTGCATACGTGGTAGAAATAGTGTGTCTGTATTTTCCCTCCAGATCATTAAGGCCTTCTTAATCACTTGTGATCATCCTGCAGTTTAAGCTCATTTCAAAAGTGGGTGTTGTTGCTATTGTTGCACAGTCTCTAGAATCACCCCCCAACTGACCTCAGATAACAGTTTCAGACTCAGCTGAAGACGAACCTTTTCTGTCTCTGTGTTTTTAGACCTCTAATTTCTGGAACTGGGATTGAAGGATTGGGTGCTTTTGGGTTATTTCATATACAGACTGAATATGTATATTCTTTTTTTTTATTTTCTAGACAGAATTATGAAAGCACTTTGGTTTTAAATGTGTTATAAATGAAATTTACTCACAAACTTACTATTAATTTGTTTCTGTGTGTACCGGCTAGTCAGGGTTGTGTGCTAACCACATCATGGTTGGGGAAATTAACATGTTCATAGACTAGATAAATATGTTCATATTTTATAAATGCTGTTTGTATATTTCTGTTTTCTTTAAAAAACAAAGCAGACAGCTGTAGGTAATAAGCTAAAACTCTAGATTACAATAGATTGAGACTGTTGTGTGTTTTGAAGAAGCTGTTTTTTGTTGTCCTTTGGTTCCCTCTAGTGACTCATGGAAGTATAAGCATTTCTCTTTTCCAGCAAAGTGTTTCACGAAATTTGTCCAGTTTGGTTCACAAAATAAAATCATGGCTTAAACATATAGTGGATCTCTTGTAATGGTGTTTACCGTAATACTGTGAATATCAGCATATAGTGTAAGGTAGAGGGGGAGCTACTTTGATCAGACATTTTCAATAGGCCCCTCCTACCTTTAGGGCCCCAAAGTGCAGTGACGTGTGACTGGTGCTGATCCAATAAGAAGTAAATACAGGACTAGTGATGTTACGTCTGACACTGAAGCCTGCGTCCTGTAAAGGTCCAGTAAAGTCGCATGTCCAAATAAAGCCTGTGTCTGTTTTTAGAATATCACGTGACCAAAGGCTCAGTTTCTCTGAAATTATGTCACTGCCTTGTTATGCGATTCGAGCTGTTTAAAATGCAGAAATTATTTTTTCACATTAACACATAGTGAGTCACAGACCCAGTGCCGTGACAGATTTTCTCATCCTTAAACTGAGTGTTAGTCAGTGTGAAACTGAAGTAGCAATCAGTTACTTCAGTTTCACACTGACTCAGGACACTCAGTGAGAAAAACTGAATATCATTCCAGATGATATCTATACTGCATCATAGAGGGACAGAATTCCCTGATTGTGTAAAGATAAATTAGAGATATTTCCAATTTTTTTTTTTAACCACAAAAAAAAAATTGGATTTAATTTGTTGTTTTTGAAATTAAAGTTTTAAAGGTTTATGTCAGTTTTTTTCAGTTTCAGTCATAGGTGACTTGCAATGACGGAGTCTTCGCGTTTTCACAATTCCCACATAATTTGTTTCTCTACACTAACAAATAAAGGAACATTTTTCCCCATATGAATTAGAAAAAAAAAGACTTTTAGCAAGTGTTTCGGAGACAAACTTAATGCCTTCTTGTATCTTCTGTGGTGATTTGAGTTGTTACTAAAGCTGCTCTGCTTCCACAAAAGGGAATTGAATAGATTCAATTTAACAATCAATCTGCAGATAAGCAAGTGTGAACTCAGAGTAACCAGAACAACCTGCTGGAAAAGCAAAGAATCCTGATTAAGTACGAAACTGCTGGCAAAAGACTCCATTTCAAGCAGGCGGTCACATCCAGTTATTGGTTCAGAATTTCACAAAAACATATGATGGTCAAAGCTGTCATACGGATAAGTACTTTGAGAGGTCGAAAGGTAGAATCAATGATATTTTAATTATTCTATTAATTATTATTATCAATGATATTTTAGTTATTCTCTTGAACGGCAGGAGTTGAGAGGTGGTTGCTGCCCCTCTATCAATCATGAGGAAAGATGTGGGCCCTTACATCATAGGAATCTCCACTTTTGAGGTCTGAACACTCCTCGCTTCAGCGCACACATTATCTAACTATTTAGGAGTTTTGTCTTTGGGATAAATCAGTTTTTGTCCAAGGGTGCAGCTGCCACACTAGGTGGACAAAAAAGGGGAAACACACACACACACAAAAACCACACTCCAACCACATTTAACGTTACACATTAACCCTTTTCAGAGTTACTGTTCAACGTGCTGTTCTAGGATAGCAGAGAGTCAATGACAGAGGCTGATTGGCAGCGTACACCCTGGACTCACAAGGCTAAAAAAAAAAACAATTTCTAAAACATTTCTAACAACAGCACAAGGAGTTTGCAGTTACAACTGGTCCAATTTAGATCCACAAATTCTCTCTAAAGTAAATCACTCAAAGGATCCAGGTTTTCAGCAGAGAGCAGAACAGAAGTTAAGATCACAGAGCCAAAGCAAACAAATGTGCAAATTTCAGCAGTAATAATTCAATAATTGTTAAAAAAAAAAGTCTCACCTCAGGTACATCGAGCTGAAGAATAGGAAGCAGCAAGAGCCAGACTTTGCTGTTATAAAAATAAAACTGAAGAAAATTAGAATGAAATAGCCGATGCAGGAGCACCATGACTTTTCTTTTTTTTTTTTTAACAAACCACCAGAGTATTGATTCTCTTCACCATTAATAAGTTGTCTTTTTGAAACACTGTAGCATTTTTATTTATTTAGTTTGTGTTCTTTATGGCAGCACTCATAGAGATTTGTGGAAAATGATTCATCGTCTGTGAAAAGCCTCTTAGTCCCATTAGTCTAGTGCTGCCAACACCACCCCTTTCATGTGAAAGTATAAGGAAACAAAGAGAATATAACAGGACTAGCATGGGAGGCAGTCACTGAGGCAGACTGAGACTAAAGACTAAACAATCATAGACAAGGACAAAAAAATAAAACAAAGTGACAAAGTAAAACTGAAAGTTAAATAATTTGCTAAACACAAAGGCAGGAAGCTCACGGTGAACAGGATACAGGGGAACTCTGGGTGATTCGTGAAGCACAACACAATGAATGAAACCAAATAGCCCTGCCTGCTACATCCAGATAAAGAGAATCCATTTTTTGCGATTTTCTTACCTGAATGATTGAGCATCCATCAATATAAATCGCCCAATGCATGTCGCCTGATGCGCCGATCGGCGCGGGAGGATCTAAGTCTAAGTAAGTCAAGATAAATCAAAGAGCCAACTGAAAAAACTGAAGGCAAAGGAACCTTAAAGACTGAAGTGAGACCATACAGTCAGAATGAAACCTAGAAAATGCCCAATAAATAAAAGAGGATACTCCTCTTTACTAATACTAATACTACTAATACTCCCCAAGTGGAGGAGTTTAAGTATCTCAGGGATGCCTCCAGGGCGCGGTGTTCTGGGCATGTCCCCGGGCCCCGGCAGATCCAGGACACTGGAGAGATTATATCTCTCGTCTGGCCTGGGAATGACTTGGTGTCCCCCCGGACAAGCTGGAGGAGGTGGGCAGGGAGTGGGAGGTCTAAATTTTCTGCTTAGGTTGCAGCCCCCCTGACCGGCCCTGGATAAGCAGAAGAAGGTCGATAGATGGATAATGGATAACCAAAACAAAGACCCAAAAAAACATACAATCCTCAAAACACAACTCTCCCCATTATTATAAAGAAAAGAAAAGAAAAGAAAAGAAAAGAAAAGAAAAGAAAAGAAAAAGCTTAGACAGAAACCTAAAGTCAGATGCTTTCAAGAAATCCAGGGACCATCCCACTGGTATATCCCATGATATTGTTGCTCAAAACTCATTATAGAAACAACGCTTAACAAAACTTGGAGGGAGAAGCTGATCTGGTAGCAGCTTTGAACAGAGCTTAAATGAGAATTTCTACCCTGAAAATTGTATATGTACATGGTATTACTAGGAAAACAAACTGCATATGACATGTTCTGGGAATTTATTGCCTTGTTATTGAGTAAAACATCAACTTTTTCTGAAGGGTCAGGTGGGAATTTTTTTTTCAGACATGATGAAATAAATCAATTTCCTGTTGCTGTAAGACCTGAGGTGTCGTTCTCAGCTGATATTTTGACATGTTTTTGAAGGATTTCAAAATGTATACTCTTTCGCAAAAGTGGTTTCCTCTTTATTTTCTCAGATTACGGACAAAAAACTGTTTCACTCACACAGTTAATCACAGGATTAAAAACAACAAATGAAAAAAAGAAAACAACACACAAAAAAGTGACACAATGCCAACAATAGTTTTCAAGACAATTTTCCTGATCAGACTTTGTTTGATGCTTGAAAAGATTCAGTCATCCTAAAGTTTCAGCGAGCTCACTCAGTAGAAGAAAGACAGTACTGGTATATAATGTGTTCATTTTTTTAGTTGAATTTATTGAAAAATAATAAATACAGACAAATAAAACAATAGAAGCTTTAGGTACGAATAGAAAAAGATGTGTTAAAAGAAAACAAAGATTTGACAAAGATTTTATGCTGGGTGCCTTTCCTTTGGTAAATGGACTGGTTCTTAGATAGTGCTTTTCTACTCTTCTGAGTACTCAAAGCGCTTTATACAACTTGTGTATTCACCCATTCGCATAAGCACATGTTTCTAAGTGCTTTCTAACTAACATTTACACACATTCATACTCCGATGGATGCATTGGAGAGCAATTTGGTGTTAGTATCTTGCCCAAGGATGGCATGCAGACTAGACCAACCTTCCGATCAGTATATGACCTGCTCTACTGCCTATATATAGTGAGCAAGTGTTGCAATTTCCGGGCTGGGGAAGAGACACACCTGTAACTATAAGGTTGATGAAGTGACTGATCTCAGTGTGAACTCTTTTATTTCTCACAGGGTTCCTCGCTGCTACGTGACACTCATACATCCCAGTGTCATTAAACGTGACGTTGTTTAGGATCACAGAAACATCTCCATCCTTCATCTCCGGGTCCCTCAGCTTCACTCGGCCATGAAAAGATGGATGTTGGTAGTTTTCATAGAAGCGTTTGTTCCTGTAGAAGTAGACGTAGCCGTCTGTGTTCAGGTCAGGTCTGCTCCACTTCAGCACTGAGATTCTTTCATCTGTGGAAATCTGACTAGAATGATATATTCATTCTAATTATGTCAATCCTATTCACTCCAAATCAAACCTTAGCATCTTCAGTTCAGCCTCCTGCCTTTTTGTGGAACCAGCTCTAAGCCGTTCATCAAAGCAGGTCTCACAACCATCTTGTAGAACTATCATCTCACTCCTGCTGCTACCGTTCTTTCACAACTCACCCCTGAAATCCTGCCTGCACTCTCTTCTTCGTTTCTCTTGTTCACCATCCATTACTTTGTTCCAGTCTTTAAACTTTTGGGTACTTTTTACCTCTGTTTCATGCAGCTTCCCTGTTACACCAGTCTCCCTCTCATTCATATACACATATTAAATAAAAGTTTTTCTCGTCAGCCTTTAGTTGTAAAGAATAAAAATATTAACAAATTTTGTTTCACTCACCTGTTGATTCAGCAACTAGGAAGAAACACAGGAGGACCCTGAGAAAAGCCATGTGTGACAACAGATTACACTGAAGTGCCTGCAGACTAAACAAAAAGGTTTTTTTTCAGTCAACTGAAACCTTTTATGTTGAGAGGAAGGGGGTGGTTTAAAGGAAATGAGTATTATTCTGATAGGCAAAAGAAAGGGAAAGTTAGCTATAGCATGCCTTTTACACAGTTTCTTACAAGCTTCCCCTTTACTATTAAGCATTTATTTGCCAGAACAAAGTAAAAAAAACAAACAAAAACCTGGTTCACAAAGTTTCAGTGCAAACTGCGAGTCAATAAAGAATACATATAAAAAAAAGATAAAACCATTTATTCTGTGGTGTCACCAAATTACCTTTACACAGTGAAATAAATCTGTCTCTGATTCACATGGCAGTGTGGTCCATCTTCTTAGTTTCACACTGTGAAACCTTGACAATTTTAGTTTGCGAATGACCTGATGAAAATTTACATCTTTACAGCACTAAAAGCTAAAATGTCTTAGCATTGACTTTTAGATAAACATAATTATTTCAGATGAAACAAATTCAAGGAAAACCAGCAGAGAACAAATGTTAACTCCTGGGCATTTCTCCCAATTCTCACCTCTAACAATGTCGTTGGGCTGGGACACAACCTTCACTGATGACTCACTCTATTAATCCCAGAACATCTTCGTGTGGTGGAGCAGCGGTAGAAATGTCTCCCTACCAGCGAGTAGGAATAATGCCGTTACAAGATGTTACCTGCAACACCAAATGTTTTTTAACTGAAATATCAGCACCTGACTTCCACTGGGCCGGTGTGAGCTCTCCAGCCTGCCTGTGTACATGTGGCTGACAGTTCTGCATACCTTTCCCTCTTTCTCTCATGAGAAGCCTCTGTCTGCTTTTCTTATGGGATAGTCAGCTCCACCATAACTATTCTGTCAGTGACTGGCCATGTTTGGGTTCAAGGATAACATTGTGATCCCCACAAGGAATTTCAGCTGGCAATCAAGTTTGACTGCCAGCTGTCAAACTCCTCCAAGTGACAGGAGAGACCATTGCATCTTGGAAAGTGACTATGCCCTTTCTAGAAAAAGCCACGAAAGCCGTGTGATTTTTTACATCATGCAAGTTGTTTGGGAACTTTATGTAAAATTATTCCTAAGAGATCATCTTACCTGACCACTTGTTTAAGATGTTTTAACATACCAATCATTTTTTTTCCAGTTTACATCTTTCTGAATTTAAGAGTGTTAAACTCTGAGTCTATTAGAACATTATTTTGACACAGAAGGAATCCCAAGTAGAAAATGATCCTGGTGTCCAAGTGAATGGGACAAATTTTCATCTCTATGAAAGAATTAGCTTTGTGCAACTGCCTGTCCCACAGGGTGATGTGGGCCTTTAACATGCTCCCTTGTTTGTAGAGTGAAAATGTGGAAGCTTCGTGTTAATATTTCTACACTTATGAAGCTATCTGGGAAACAAAAATAAGGAGAAATAAAAAGCTGAATATTTCAGACATATATTTCAAATCTCTGTATATGAAGGTAAATTTTTTTCCATGGCTCCATTAAATATACTGGTTACTGACCCCCCCCCCCCCCCCCCCCAAAAAAAAAACAAAAAAAAACATAAAAAACAAAAACAAGAAAACAACAACAACCTTCAATTCATCAGTTACACTGTTTGATATAAGAAGTGTTTTTTCAAACAATATTTATTTCTATTATTCTTTGCGTTTATTGCCTTCACTTTTGTTTTGATAGGATCACAAAGGGGCTGTCATCTCGTGCCTTCAAACTGACGGTGGTCTAAGTAGAAATGAGTAAAGAGGGCTCACATTTGTTTAGTGTGTGGGTGTAAGCTTCAAAGACCACCCATGCATGCATGCAACACCTCACTAGCGTTTAGTGCCAGACATTTAAAGAAAGGAAACAAAGGGGGAAGGGGGCTCACTTCACTTGCTGCATTTATTTTTTTGTGTGTATCAGCTTGTCACCTCCATAGTTTCACTATTTCTTCTACATTAAACTCTGTAGGGGAGGATGCTGCATTGAGAGACTTCACTACAATCCAATGTCAGTGATGAAAATGAACGAATGGGCTGCTTTACAGGCGATTTGCAGCGGCCCTTCAATTGACCCATCGGCCCAAAAATAGGTCGTCCCACCGGGAAGATGTCCATTATGCCAGATTACCAATACAGCTCTCCGCTGTAAGCTTTAATGTTTAAATTGATCCTGTTTAAATATTCAGAGTTTCAATTTACAGCTGTCACCTTAGAAATAAACGGAGCACTGAGAGTGTACTCAGGTTAACTTGATTAATTTTTACCGTTATATTTTTTGTTTTTTAATCACCATTTGATGATCGCTTGCAGAATATCTCTTTATATGCACACACAGCCTAAAGCAGTGAACCTGGTTTAACAGAAAGCTCATTACCACCTTACTTATTCATGTGATAAGTAAGGTAAGTGTTAGGTAAGCTGACACAAAAAAAGCCTGCCTGTGTTTAGCATCCTTCATAGTATAGCCCTGTAGTCAGTAAAAACGTGCACATATTTAACCTGTTTGAAGCTTTAGTTATATTAAATGATGTTGTAACTCCATAATATTTTTTTTGGGGGGGGTTAATAATTTCACAAAAAGCTCTTCAATGAAAGAGACTGGGTTTGAACCACCTGCTGGCCGTAGGTACAGATAAATGAGAATGGGTGCCGTACAAATTTTAGGGTATTACATAAATAAATGGGTAAATGGTAACTACCTTAAACCCATCTGGACTGTATGGTTCACTAAATCAGTGATGTTAGTTTAAAACGAAGTGCTGTTCTTTTTTAAACATGAACACAACCTTTTCCACCTCTTTAACAAATATTTTATTCTTGTAAACATATTTTATTTAAGTTGCTTATTTATATTTTTGTACAAAAAAGCCAAAACAAATCTGAAAATCTAAAAGGCAAGGTAATATTCACCTTTACTCGTTGAATGGAGGAACATTTTTCCTCACTTATTGTCAACATTTGGTTGGACACTCAGCAAATGTGTGTCAGTATCGTCTCTGCAGTATAATAAATATTCTTATTTCAAATATTTAGATTCCACAACAGGCACTCTTTTACACCATTTAATGATGTATTTATTATGCGGTATGCAGATAATAGCAGAAAATAAAACCATCTGGTGCTCAGTATACTTGTTTTTCAAAGCAGCAGTTGACAAAAGGGCAAAAACTTCACAGTTCAGTAATGCTAAGTTACACTTGATTTTACAGTGTAGAGAAACATTGTACTTTGTACATTGTACTCATGATAATTTGCATAATAATGGTTCATGGCAAACTGAACAATCAAACTCCAAATAAACACACTGATGACATACAACACAAATACAAGGAGTTATCAGAAACTCAACATCCCTATAATCAAAATGATCTGAATAATCATAGTTTCAGTTTCTTCTTAAGGATTTTTGTTCTGAGTATGTGAAGTGTGTATCAAGAAGCGATGTCGAGCTCATTTTAATTAAATATCCACAAATGGAGAGCAAAAATCAAAAGGAATAAATTTAATTAATCTAATAATAATGATAATATCAATAACACCACCACCGCTATGCCATTTTTATTATTATTAATAATAATTAATTATTATTTATTATTATTATTGCCATTTTGATAATAAATTAATAATAAGCCTGTCAAGCCTCTCCTAAAAAAACTGTGTAAAACTGTATTTTATTCAAATATGTAAAAATCACAGTTAAAAAAAAAAAAATCAGCTTACAAATAATAATAAAAAAAAAAACACCAAATATTTTAAAGTCATTGGCTTCTTTACATATGCATTGATATTGTACGTGTGCAGATCAGACTGTGTGGTATAAATAAGCGCGAGAGGTAAAATTTTATCATATGTTCAGCATTCATGTGTATACACATGAATGTAAAGTATTGATGCGTATTCAGAAGTAATTCAGGTCAGTAAGATCTGTTTAGTCTCAGCTCACAACACCTAATAATAAAAACACTAAACTAAGGGAAAGGGCTCCAAAGATCAGATCAGCCTCTTCGAGCAGCACTTGGTTGAATTGGGGAGAAACCTCCATCACACCCAAGCTAAAAAAGACATACTTCTACTTTTGATTAGAAAAAGTAAACTGTGAATGGATGTTAATTCACTGAGCAGTTTCTAGTTTTTGGTAGGTTTTAGTGAAAAGGGGCTACTTGTAGCTGAGTTGAGGCCATGGAGGCCTCAGTAACCTACTGATGTATTCACCATACCACCACCTTTGCAGAGGTGTAGAACTCTTACCGGCCTCAGTAGACGTTTATTTATTTTTTCCTACAGTTTTGAGGTAAATATTGCTAAAACATCAGCAAACATCTTTTCAGTTTTTTTCCTTTGTTTTTGTTTTCTCCAAATGTAACACTACTCAAATAAAAGAGTGTAAGGATAAAATGTCTGACATCATGTGATGGTGTGACAGAGGAAGTGAGGTAGTTTCAAAATTATCACCCACAATGTCTAAAACGTTACTTGATTTGACATTAATGGAAAGCAGAGATCTCCTTCAGTGTGGTGTACTTGATAAACGTAGTTACTGAAGTTTCAGCGTTTAATCTTTCCTCAACCCTTTACTTTCAGTTTGGATCAAATTTGACCTTTTCTGACATTTTACAACAGTCTTAACAACACATCACCCCCCCACCCTCACATTTCCATCAGCATCCACTAAAGTCACACACTACTTAACTTTTATTATTATAATTTGATGTGATTAGCACTGTCGCCTCACAGCAAGAAAGTTCCCGGTTCAAATCTTGGCTGTGGCCTTTTTGCATGGATTTTCTTGGTACTCCAGATGGTTCAAAGTCTAAACACATACATTTCAGTTATGTTAGTAATTCTAATGTGTCCATGTATATGCAGTAGATACAATGCTTGCAGTGCACCTGCAAGCACAAATATCCATGTGTCATTTCCATACATGCAAATGTGTGCACGCAAAGTTTCCTACCACTGCTTTGAATGCACAGACTAGCTTCAATAAGCAAGATTTGTTCTCTAGGTGTATATATTTAACTAGTATTAATAATTATAAATGTAGTTATGAGGGCATTTTTATAATAGATATGTGAGGACAGTGTTTAATTGTTTTAATGGTTACAAATTGTCATCTAATAAACAAACAGTTTGTGATCTTATCATTTTCACTTTAAATTAAATATATTTAAATAATTATGGATGTTGTTTGTAATCAGCAGGACTGATTCTTCCTCAGTAGGATGTTCGATGCTGCTTCTTATTTCTCTTAAGAAGCAACACTAACAAACCAACAGCTGCAGCAACAGCAATGACAACAGCAACAGCAGCAACAATCAGGATAGTCTGTGCTTCAACCTGTTCAACCTCAGTGTTTCCATCAGCATCTTCTCTTTCCATGATGTGGTTCTCCAACATGTTTTCATGCACTTCACCTGCAGAGCAAAGATTAGCTGTCAGAGAAGAAACCCTCAGATGTGAGCTTTAAAGTGTTCAGCAGGTAAAACTAGCAGGAGAACAGCTTCAGTCAGTTACAGTTAAGGAGATGTCAAGTTACATAAAATGTGTTTGGCTGTTGACCGAAAGCATCTATGTTAGCAGCATGCTACAACTTTACCCTTGATATACAGTAGTTAGAGCTGCTAGCTCAGTGCATGTCATTTTCTGTATTAAAGCTACTCGCAACAGAGTGAGCAGCTCAGCATGTTTTATCTGACATGTGACACTAAACACACATATGTCTTTGCTGACTAAAGCCCAAAGGTTTTGTGTCAGCTGGGCTTGAACTTGCTAAGTGAACATGCTAACTACGACATTATGGACGCACTCCACTTGTTGTTGGCATGACAAACTCACCTGTGACTGTGAGCTCAATGAAGTGGCTGATCTCAGTGTGAACTCTTTTACTTCTCACAGGGTTCCTCACAGCTATGTGACACTCGTACATCCCAGTGTCATTAAACGTGACGTTCTTCAGGATCACAGAAACGTCTCCATCCTTCATCTCCGGGTCCCTCAGCTTCACTCTTCCATGAAAAGATGGATGTTGGTAGTTTTCATAGGAGCGTTTGTTCCTGTAGAAGTAGACGTAGCCGTTTGTGTTCAGGTCAGGTCTGCTCCACTTTAGCACTGAGATTCTTTCATCTGTAGTAATCTGACACTGGAGAGTGACGTCATCTCCGAGCGTCACCTGCATATTCTGCTGTTGAGCTGAAGAAAAGAATGATCAATTTTCTTATTGCAAAGACATTTTTAATGCATGAAACTGACATTAAAACACGACATTTAATATTTTTAAACAAACCACCGTTGACCAAACAAAGTTTGAAGGAAAATTTCACCAATCTCAGGCGTGAAAACATCTCCTCTCTGTATTTAGCGCTGTAACCA
This sequence comes from Neolamprologus multifasciatus, assembly GCF_963576455.1. Taxonomy (NCBI): domain Eukaryota; kingdom Metazoa; phylum Chordata; class Actinopteri; order Cichliformes; family Cichlidae; genus Neolamprologus; species Neolamprologus multifasciatus. Next base: position 11,020,378 of record NC_140441.1, read on the forward strand.
TATCAGGTTCTCTGTGCATGATTTAAAAAGTTCACTTTATGTTTAAAAAAAAAAAAAAAGAAGAAGAACAAGAGAATGGGAATGAAGAGAATTTAAATCTAGACCATGCTATGTACTGAAAGATTAGATAAAGAGAGAGACCGTGAGAGCGAGTGATGGAGATTAATGTCATCAACATACCAGTGTGTCAAAAGAAAATTGTACATAGATCAGCTACATGAAATGTGCTCTTGTTATGGATCACTAAGCAATCCACATGTCTACGTGACTTGTCACATAAACTCTTGTATGATAAACTTATTTAGCAACTAACAACCTCAGGTCTTTTCTAAGAACATACAGACTTAGAAAAGGGGAACCTCAGCTCTGAGTTCTTGGAATAACTTTGTTATCTTTGTACACACATGTGACAAGCTTGTATAAATAAAGAACGCAGACAGTGACAGAGCGCGAGTCCGTGAGTGCCTCCTGCGAGGACGAGCGCTCTGTGACTGCCCTCGCGAGTAAAGACAACTGCAGTGTTTGTGTTTTCTAACTAAAAAAAAAAAATCTCCTTAAAATGCTCAAAATGTCCTTAACTTTAATGTAGTTACTGAATTTTGTTCAGTAACTTATTTGATTATTGAATAGTGTAATGTGATTACACGAGCACATTACTTTGAAATGTTTTACAGTCAAGACTTTACACCGACCCTGAAAATCCGCAACATACACCAGCTTTATAGATATAGTAGCACAGATGTTTGAGATGCACTATATCAATATAGATTCAGAGAGCATATTTAAAATCCATCTTTGCGATTCTGTCCACTCTTACCCTCTATATGGTTGCTTTTCAGCTAGTAAAGCAGAGCAGAGGTGGTAGGCCCGAATGGGGCTTTAGTTTTATTATATTGCATTACAGACAACAACAAGCATATATAATATGACAGTTTTAGAATATATATTATTTTTATACACTTGTTTCAACATTTGGCAAACTTTAACTGAAAATGTAATTGATTGACAAAACTTAGTAACTGGGTAATAAAAACCACACATGGTCTTCTGATCCATCTATGTGACCAAACCTACACACAAACCTGCATTTCCTCTTTTTTTTCTCTCCTTTAGTCCTGTGTCGTCATAGCAAAACCCAAGAGGAGGCTACGACCAAACTCCCTTTGATTTCCAAGAATTGTCCTCTCCTTGTTTTCAACATCACTTGTAATATTGAGTTTCCCAATGCTGTGGTGTTCTCAAGGAATGTAAACTTTTCAAAGTATTGCTTTTAGTTGGATTTGATTTACTTACACTTTTAAAAAAATGTAAACTATAGTTAAAGTATGATTATTCTTTTTGCAGTAATCCAACTGTTTCTCTCCATCCAAACATGTATGCTGTTATCTCTGAGCGAGCAACAGGGACAACCATCAACAAGGTAGACAGTGGAGGAAGGATACAGAACAAAAGCGTGATTTCGTTTTTTATTACAGCTTTACACACCTGAATTAATTAAATATTAAGAAAATGTCAAAACACACAGTAAAAACATGCATCGATTGAAACCCCTAAAGTTTCTTTCTATAATAAGAGGCAAACCTGACACATGATAACCAGTCATCTGCCAACTACAGCTGTGTGGATGTTTGCTAATTATTAGATATTTACCCAAAAGTGCACTTGTGAACTCTGATGCTGTCATAGTTGATTCTCAGTCCCATTCTATCCTTTCTAAAAGTCTTCAAGAATTACTATTATTTTTTTCCCTCACAGCTCAATGAAGAAAATAATTACATTCAAAGTTTGCAGTTAAAAGTAATGCATGTACTACGATGTGATCTATAACCCATTTTATATCAATAATTTATTTATTTATTTATTTATTTATTTTAACCAGTTACAAAAAGAGAAAGTTTAATTCCTTTGTCAGTTGCAATCAGCCGGATCTCTGCGTGACTCATTCCACTCGTTTCCTGATGACGCGCTCATTCTCGAAAATTCCGTCTTCCGACTAGGAACGCGGCATTAGCCGGTGTTGTGCCAGAAAGTGATTGCCGTCCGTGGGAGCGCGCGCAGCTGCTTAAAGCTGCAGCGCCCGGATTACTTGCGTTGCCAGCTACTTCCGTGCAACTTATATAACGGGGGTGGGGACCCAAACACATTTATGCCTTTGTTATTAGGCAAAGGTATGCATTCATGGAACTTTAACGTTTCTTGTAACCGAATTATGACGCTTATCAGAAGGTTGCTTTCAGTGTGTAGCGCAGTCACGAATGACTACACGCATCACGATGGAATAATTAATGCCTACAGGTTTAGTATGTCTGCTCTCGTTGCTCATATTTGTTATAAGACTGTCGAATAGTAGTTAAAACAATAAAGACCTATTGTGCCAGTATCACCATGACTCTTTCTTGTTTGTTCCGAATAACGACTGAGAACATGGCACTTTAGTGCTACCAAAAAGTGATTGTGGCCTATAACTTCTCACTGAAACAATATTTCGGCTTCAAACTTGTTGAATATATTCCAGAAGGGTTACATGTGATATATTGTATCCCAAAAACTCTCCAAGAACTGCTGAATAACTTGTACAGGAACAATAAAACTGATAATATGCAATTTCCAACCTGCCAAAAAGTGATTGTGGTCTATAACTTGTCACTGAAATACTATTTCTGCTTTAAACTTGACTAATATCATTCAGAAGGATCATATGTGACACATTATATCCCAATCAGTTTCTAAGAAATGCTGAATAACTGTTAAAGGAACATTAATACCCATAATATTAAACCTTTGCCTAATAACAAAGGCATAAATGTGAATACAACACCGGATTAAAAAAAAAAAAAAAAAGAGGGATATAGGGTTGTCACAAAGGGGTCACAACCTAGTAGCGAGATTTTACCTGTTAAGCGAGAGTGAGTTTATCACCTTTAGACTGGGTGCCAATAACCTTTTTTACGTAAATTAAATGAAACATTGAGACACGAACAGAACTCGCTCATTTATAAAGCTGCCTTTAGTTACAGAAAGAATAAGCAAGGAAAAAACTGTTTGACTCACCTGGAGACACAGAAATTAGTGACAAAAACAGGATAAATCTCACAGAAGCCATCTGTGACAAGCCAGAGGAAGAAGATTATAGCAGCCCTGACCTAAACAGAAAGAAGCAGCTCACATTCCAGACATGCCTACCAGTCCTTAGAGTGAGGGTGGGTCACTTTAAAAACAAAACTATTTGAAACTACAGTCACACCGGAAAGTAGAACCATATATAATCCTCACTTTAAAAATGCAGTAAAATGAAGAATGTATGACATTTCAGACAGAAAAAAGTCAACAAATCAATAGAAAAAAACCAAAAACTTTGATTTCCGATTTTCTTTTTAGACTTTTAAATGTGACAGTTCACCAGTGGGTTAACAGGAAGCTCAACTGAATTCTTCCCCCTTCCCCCATCAGAACAGAAAAAAAAAATCATTTTCGGGTGAAACAAATCTGCTTTAGTTGATTATGATTTAATGAAACAAACATATAAATAATTAAATGTCCACTGATGTTCTCAATAATTATGTATTAATTTCATTCGTTTTGGCACCCATGTTTGGTCCTGATGCCTTCAAGTCTAGAACTGCAGCTGCTAGAATGCAGCTCAGGAAAGTATTCAGTTACATGTAGAGGATCTTTATCACCGATAACTTTCAATCAGTAAGGGCTAGACAGAGACTAAAGGGATCCAGTCCAGGTTTCTTTCATTCTTGATCAGCGTCAGACCTGAACGCACGGAGTAGTAGATCCAAATTAAAGTTCCAGCTCTTATTTATTCACATCTGAAATAATTGGCGCACTGAGTGTTCATAGCTGCTGCTGGTCTCATGTCTAATTTATATGTAAGCTGTCCTCACTCTGATTCAGGCGGCGCCCAAATAGTGTGTTACGGGCGGAGGAAGAGGACAGCAAAACACCCACTTTTTATGTGAGCGTGCACAAACAGACACAGACAAACAGCCAACAAACAAAAAGAAAAAAGAAAGACTTCGTGTCAGTAACTGTTTTTGTGCAGTGAGGCCACGAGGTCCACTTACAGACGCGTTCATATGATAAATATGAAGAAAGCTCCTGTATGACACTGATGGAGTCAAAATGAGTTAACGCTCACCTGCAGTCACGGTGAGCCCAGCAGAGACATTTCCGCCTCATTGTTCTGCTGACCCGACTCTTCAAGCTCGCTAAATATCCAAGGCTGGTGAGATTTCATGGGAACAGAACATCCCTTATCCCTTCATCCTAATTCTAATCCGGACGATGTCGAAGTTCGATTTGAAAATAAAACTCCCGAGTGTCATGACAGGTGGGTTTGTTATCAGCTTCGCGCTCCGACGACTGTTTTTGTCTTGAGGACGAACAAAAACAGTCTGTGGGTGGGATCAGAAACACGTGCGTAATAACGAAGAAGGTCACGTTACTTAAATAAACGTCTGGTGGGCTTCGCGTTTGACAGCTGATCAACAACAAACCTGATCATTAATCAATAATCAGTCATATTAAAACCATCACAGAAGCTTTTTAATAGAATAAAAAGGATTCACGATCATCTTTACGTGAATCTCTGTAACGTTTAACCTTTATATAGACTGCACAGCATTTCTATTTCATCTCACGCTCCTACTGCAAGTTCCTGTAAGTGCTTCACAATAAAACCCTAGGTCAGACATCCAATCGAAGTGTTCCTACAAAGGCTTTTAATTTGTAACAGATGCAGGAAGTGATGTGTTTAGACAAAAGAGGATTTAGCTTGTAGCTACTATCAGCTGCTCAAAAATAAAGCTGAATTATATGAAGTCAGTTTCTGTTTATGTGCTTTTTTCTTTCAGAGCTGTTCTCTTGTTATCCAAAAATAATCAAAGCACTTTAAATATTAACACAACAGCTTTAACTTTTTGTGTGAAAGTACTCAAACTACACCAGTGCTTGAATCTGATTTCTCACTTTGAGGGGAAGTGAAATGTGACCCATCAGAAGTGGCGGTCCTAGCCTGTTTGGCGCCCTGCGCGAATTCTCCCTGTTAGGGTGGTGTCTGAGAGGCAGATGTTGTCCAAGATAAAGATAATGTTGTATAATACCTCCCACCCACTCCATGACATGCTGGTCAGTCACAGGAGCACGTTCAGTGAGAGGGTGAAATTGCCAAAAAGCACCACTGAACGACACAGGAAATCGTTCCTGCCTGTGGACATCTCCCTGTACAACTCCTCCATCTAACACGCTGTAAACACCTCAATAGTTACATCCTTTTTACACACGCTCTTTTCTACTCTGGAATATTCTTGACAATTTTCTTGATAGTTATTTATAATTACCTCTGTTAATCCTTGATATTTATAATTGAGTGATCTCTACACATTAGTGCTATTTCTTAAATGTGTAAAATCTGTTACATAATGTATTATTTGGAGTTTAGTCTGTTACTGTTACTATTTTTATCATTTCTTCTTGGAGCAACTGTAACCAACATAATTTCCTTAGTGATTTCAGGATGACCTGCCATTATCCAATCACACATCTGCTTACCTTCATCTTTTGCTTGTTTCTTCTCCTTTTCTTTTTTCTTTTTTCTAAACTGAGCTCCTGATGGCTTTGAACTTTTCTTGTCTGTCTTCCACTGGTTTTAATTTTGCCCTCCAGTATGAACACCCACCTCCCAACCCGAGGATCATAACCTAACAGACCTACACCTTAGTTCACAGATTCACTTTGTCTAGGGTTTATTTCTGGGATTTCGCACAACCCAGGATTCAAATCATGAATACATAATGGGCTTGGATTTACAACATTATGAATGAAATGTGCTCCATTTGAAAGCAGCCCCCCCCCCCTCCCCTTTTGACGGGTTGTGTGTGAGACTTTAAATCATCAAACTGTAAATTTTAAATTGTTATTGATCCCTTTACCCCGAGTCCTAAAGTGTATATTTATTTTCTTACTCTTCTTATATTAATTGTTCGTTTACTTGCACTGCTGTAACTGGAGCCTCGTCGTCTCGTCTCTCTATATACTGGACTGTACGTAGTGGAGATGACAATAAAGTTTACTTTGACTTCAGCAGCAAGCAACCACGATGCCGCCCTGGGCGACCGCCCATGTCGCCCATATCAAAAACCACTACTGCCCGTCAGCACTGCAGCTGTACTGCAAACACTTCAGTTTGTTCAGGATTCTTTGGCTGTGCTGCTTATTCTGATGTCACTTTCACTGAGCTGCAGATTGATGCTTTAACACTTTCAAGCCTCCAGGTGGCAGAAGAGCAACTTGAGCGATCATCATAGAAGACGCAAATATTCAAACATCATCCTCATCATAAAATCTGTCACACACCATCTAGAAGTCTTTTTTTTTAACTGAGGAAGGAAAAAAAGGGCGATTTGTTCTAAATCTGTTACTGCAGAGAAACACAAAGAGTGCAGGAGGAAGTTCAATCATGCAGAATATGAATCATTACAGGTCACCTCAGTGTGAATATAAAGCAGCTGACACAGAGTGGATTAGGATCTGGTGTTGTTCATGACCTTTCAGTAAAGTGGAATTTTAAAGTGAAACACTAAATCCAAATCAAAGAATTTATTCTGTGGTTTCAACACAAAAGTGAAATGTCTCCAAATGATCTTCATAAAGTCAGAGAGATCAGTCACCATGTTGTGTAACGATATTCTTGAGTGTTTGTCAGTCGTGTCAGTTCTCAAGTCAGCCTTAAACTTTCATAATCACAGTTTCTTAATGTGGTAAGAACCTTATGGCTCTAGCTTTTTAGTTTTCTGATCACTAAACCTCATTTTCAGTTTTACAGCAGTGAGTAGCATGTGTGAGATCTGCCACTGAAATTAAAACTATGCGGTTATAGTGGACGCCCTGGACCACTTTCTCTGAAATGTGATTCTGTGCTGTTCCCTGGTAATAACGTCAGAGACGTGAATGATGTCAGAGTGGAAGAACTTTATTTACCACGAGCCCACATCGAACACACGCTCTCGCTGGCAAGTAAGGATGTGGTTCTGAAATTAATACAAATAAGAAATAACATAAACATCTCTCACTTCAGCATTACAGAGAACACCATACAAGATTACAAATGGACAGAACCAGATACCAGAAAAAGAGCTTAGCATAAACACAGAATCATAATCAATTTAGGCCAATTCCTTCATTTGTGAGTCAACACCACCCTCCAGTGGACACAATTGCTCACTCAAAGGCCGCCATGTTTACGCAGGCTTTAAAAACAAGAACAGATTTGTACACTAGCATAGTAACTCCATCAGGTAAAATCTTTGTGAATATTAACTCTCCACAATAACTGAAACAACTTAGAAATGAGGAATATCCTGTGGGGCCAGGCTACTACTTACTTTATTCCTACAGCATAGCTGCTAACACAAGGTAATAGTAACATTAACTGCAACAGAAATAAAATATGTTCCCAATGTGACTTACTGCTTCTATGAACGCACACTTGCCCCCAGCGCTGGACTGGGTCAAAAAAATCAGCCCGGGCATTTTGACTAGAGACCGGCCCACCAGGTATTATAGGAAAAGCCATAAAGCCTTTGAATGAAAGCAAACGCTGTTGTCACAGTGATGTACACTGTGTTGTTGGCAAATATGTATCAATCTAATAAACTTAACGTTTATTAGATTGATACAAATTCCAGCCTTTTTCCGTCCACTGCTGTTACCTGAGCATCATCAGTTGGCTTGTTTGAGGTGAGCATAATGAAAACATGGTGCTTCTGTCTCATGTGTTCAGTAACTTCCTGTATTAATATGAGGACGTTAAGACTAAGGTTCTGTTCAGTTTTCTGCTTGCAGAGCTGATACAACTCCTTTAATCATCAACCTTCAAACAAATCTGTTTTTACCTTTAACATAAACCTGTGTGGAGGTTTGAATTCATGTTTATCCACTGAGCATTTTTTTTTAATCTAATGCCACATCACCGATATGCAAACCACAGACTGGATCTGCAGCCAGATCTATTACCGATCACACTGCGGACCTTTTCTCATACATACAGTTCTTATTCCCATATATTTTAATCTGGCCGAAAACACAGATCACTTGCGTGCATTATAAGTCATCCCTGCTGCTCACCCAATCAAATTATTTACGCAGAGCGTGTGCGAGAACAGAAACCGCGAAAGTTCAAAGAAGGCGGGGAAACAGTGCAAAGGGCTGAAGCTCAGATGTTCACTATGGGAAATGAAGTTAAAGAGGAAAAGGAGAAACTCAAACTACACATTTTTAAAAGCTCATCTTTTTAATTAATAAAATTTTTTTGCTATTTAACTCAGCAACTTGAAATGTATCCCGAGTTCAACTCTTTTCAGCTTCAAGGCCAGCGGCACATCTTCAGTAATCATTTTATCATTAAAACTGTTCCTTTTTAATCCTGAGGTCTGGATCATCATTGGTGATGATTTCTGACCCAGAATCAGTCATTTCTGTTTCATGGAAAATCTCCTTTACTTCATGGTTGCTTTTTTTGTAAGATCCCAACAAAGTCTAAACCTATTTTTAGCATTTTTTTTTTAAAAAAAATTCAATTTTAAAGTTTAATGATATCTAGACAACTGGCAAAGTTGTGTTAGACTTTTCTTCAGACAACTTGTTGAGTGCTTTTTTCTTTTTCATTTTTTTCCCCTCTAAATACTGTAAAATTGCTCAACCGAAACAGAGAATTTCTTTTAGTTTGGATTACTTGATAAATGTACTAAAATGATGTTGCAAGAAAGTAAATATCATTGTTTAAAGTTTCTTTAAAAAAAAGAAAAAAAGATTAGGAGGCACAGCTAGTTTTTTGCTTCTTATGGTTTTAAGGAGCAGCACAAACAAAAGAAATGCAGGAACAACAATGATGAGGATGATAATGGCAGTAACACCAGCAAACACGAGGACAGGTGGATTTCCAGCCTGTTGCATGTCAAACATGTTTCCACTTCCATCTTCTCTTTTCACGATGTGTCTCTCCAGCATATTTTCATGCGTTTCACCTGCAGAAGAAAAATCAGCTGTCAGAGAAGAAGCCTTCAAACACCAAAAAAGCAGTGAACCAACATGTATGTGTGTGTGTGTGTGTGTGTGTGTGTGTGTGTGTACAGGTAAAAGTTCATAAAAAAAACAGTTTGACAAAGGTTTAGTAAAGTGTGGAAACATTTAAATGACATTTTTAAGTTAGATAAATTTATGGCTGCTGACGGTCCACAGATGCTCTGTTAGCCTCTGTGTTAGCAGCATGCTACGACTTCACCCTTCATACTCAAACTAGAAGTGAGCAGAGGGACTGTCAATGAATTTAAACACATTCATTATGTATATTTTAACGTGATAAGTGGAGAACATTTTAACTGAATTGTAAATGAGACAATGTCGTTTTTTTGTGGGTGACAAACTTACAAACTCACAAACTCACCTGTGACTGTGAGGTCGATGAAGTGACTGATCTCAGTGTGAACTCTTTTACTTCTCACAGGGTTCCTCACAGCTATGTGACACTCATACATCCCAGCATCATTAAACGTGACGTTCTTCAGGATCAGAGAAACATCTCCATCCTTCATCTCCGGGTCCCTCAGCTTCACTCGGCCATGAAAAGATGGATGTTGGTAGTTTTCATAGGAGCGTTTGTTCCTGTAGAAGTAGACGTAGCCATCTGCATTCAGGTCAGCTCTGCTCCACTTCAGCACTGAGATCCTTTCATCTGTGATAATCTGACAGTGGAGAGTGACGTCATCTCCAAGCTTCGCCTGCAAACCCAGCTGTAGCGCTGAAGACAAAAATCATCCGTTTTTATCTCCGCTTAATGCGTCTATGTTTATTTTTATTATTTTATTTTTATTTCTGTTTAATGCATGGAACTGATGTTAAAACTGCACATTTGACATTTGCATCTGCTGCGCTGATCCCTAAAGGGAGCAGCCAAAAGAAGAAGTGTGATAGAAATTTAAAAATGTTATCTTGAGGTGCATTAACTCCTTCAAACCAGCAAGATATACACAAACACTTTGATGAATCAATGATTATTATAACCACAGTCACCATGTCAGGCTTCAAGTATATGACGAAAATAATTTAATGACATTAAAGTCTAATATAGTTAAAACATTTGTCATCAGTCAGCTTAATTTTTTGTTTGTTGTTGGTAAATAAATTACACTCAAATTAAGAGTGAAGGGGACTGTAGAGAGTGTCTGCATCCGTAAGATAACATGTAAAAAAAAAAAAAAAAAAAAAGGAAGAGAAAGTGAAAGCTACAGATGCTTCTGGGACAGCTAATAATGTATGAAGCGAGTGTGACAAAGATACAAATGAATATTTGAACTAATTAAGAGAAAAAGACGTGTGACAAATTAACATGCTTATGTAATCAGTCAGTTCATGTGATCATAAGCAATGAACATTAATGGAAATTATAGGATTTCTTACTGTCTGTTGGAGGCAAACATCCTCCAGCCAGCACTTAAACCTTTACAAACAAAACCATTAACTGGGCACTAATTAACTTCCCATGTTAATTAAATGGAGCTCAGCTAGCATTAACATTGTTCACTTTACTCATGAGCTTTTGGCTTGAGAAGAAATTTTAAAAATGTAAGTGTGTTTGACTAACCTGCAGAAACAGATGCTAGAGGCAAAAACAGGAGCAATCTTACAGCAGCCATCTGTGAGCGGAGGGTGGGGAGGGGAGTAGCAGCAGCCTGATAGTGAGACAGAAAGGAAAGCCTACATCAACACCAAGCCTTTTATATAGCGGGGGGCTGGTCCTAATCTTATCGCTGAAACTGCAGCTGCCACAACACGAATTAGAAATGTTCATTTAACATTTTAGGATATTTATAACCAATCATTTTAACCAGAACACTATCGCTGGGGGATATTTACACGATTTGCAATATGTTGCATTTGTCTGAGTGTCATGGGTCCTTGCGTAGCTTCAGCACTGTCTTTGACATCTTTGAAGGCTGTTTCCCTACCCCAAAGCCCGCTTTTTCCTACAGGCATCTGTTTGGGTGATTTTCACCCAGCAATAGTGATAGAGGGTAAAGGAGGTTTTGAGTGGATTCCACCGGGTGTATAAAATCAGGCGATCTTGGACGGGAAGTGTGTACCCTGCGTGTAGTAATGTAAGTAAAAGTGGACCTGGGATTTGCATGTTATCCTTTTTTAGTGCAGTGGTTAGGAATAAATATCACAAAGTGGTGATTTACAGGGGAATTATATTTTAGTGAAGTGGTCGTTTTTACCCTCTCAAAAAATGCCTTTTTTTTGTTTCTCTCTCCTGCAGCTGTTCGCGTGTTGAGGAGACTGTGCCTTCACCAGGGAAGTCTCAAATGTCCCAGGAATGGGTGGACCAAAGACCAACTTTCCAGTGTCATTATTATTTTGTCCAGGAATTTTTTGTTCTTGAATTCCAAATTTTTCAGTAATTTTGGAGATTTTGTTTTTGTTTAGGGTCCTCCCATAATACTTTTTTTTCATTTTGTTAGACGTGGCACAGTTGAAAATAACAGAAGACCACTCTAATTGTTGTCATATTTTGATATGTTTTGATGATGAGTGCTTTTTTGTTGGGTATATTATATCGCGTAAAAATCACCCGGCGTTAGTGATAGTGTTACTATTCATAGCGATAGTGTTCTACGATTAAATCAGTGATACCTGGGCCTGTTTCACACAGATCCGGGCACAGGGGAAAGTCATTTCCACGTTTCCTTCAGTCAGCGTTAGGGCTGGGCCTTATCATACCATTCACAGTAATACCAGTATAATGTTAGGCAGTAATAAGAAAATGAAATATTGCTATAGAATATGGGTAAAATACGCAGGCGCAGTGCCATTGTTTTTATATACACATGGCAGAAAAAGCATGGCGTGATGGAGAATGAGAAGGGCAAAAGCGGATCGTTGAATGAAACAGATGAACCAGAATTGGTTTGTAAAAATGGTGCAACTTCAGTGGTGTGGAACTGGTTTGGTTTTGGTCCTGTCAGATAACCACCGAAGCTCAAAAATTGGTCAAAAATGTTTTAGTACGACTTTGGTAAGCTACAAAACCGCACCGCTTGATGGATTGTTGGAGCATTACCGCATTAGTCAGGAGCCTTGCAGAGTGATGCATACTGTGCTTTAACTTAATATTACCGTATTGTGTGTGTGTGTGTTCTTTTAGTTACATGGTTATGCTCAGGATATGTCAGCCTATTTCCACTGGAAATGTTGTTTGGTTAAACCAGGGGTCGGCAACCTGCGGCTCTGGAGCCGCATTCGGCTCTTTTGTCCTTATACTGCGGCTCCGGGTGGTTTGGGAAAATATGAATGAATTTTATTTGTGTTTAGTTCTTTTTTTAACTTGTAGTTCTAAATTGGAAGATTATTGTGATTTTGAAATATAAAAATAAAATTATATCTTATTATTTTTTCATCGCTCAAAATAAGCGTCACACTCGCGGAAGCCGGTGTACCCGCCGAAACGCCGTGCATTTATCAAGACTTTCAACCCCAGGTAGGCCAGTTATGGATCTTCGTATCCACATTATGTCAGCAGCTCCACCATGAACTATGTTAAAAACAAACACCGCTCACGCCTCACAGACGACAGCTTACAGTTCTGCGTAAAGATGAAAGCCCCGATTTGCAGACGCTGTGCGCAGAGGTTCGGGACCATAAGTCTTATTGTAAACATATCACGGCAGACCCGACGATGTTTGCATGAACAGGCTTTTCAGCATCTCTTTATTAACCACTTTTCACACACGGTTGCTGTACACACACAGCCGGCTGTAGCTTTTCAGCTCACAGCCCGACACACCAACACAACAGCAGAGAGAGCACAGACTTTAAGGTGGCGAGGCGTGATTGTGGGTGCCGCTCAGGTGCGTCCCCCTCCCCTGCAGCGGCGCTGCAGACCACGCCCCCCCACACACATTAACCAGATAAAATACATATTTAGGCAGAATTTTGCAAATATCTATTTTTCATTTTTTTTTTAGCAGCATAGTGCTGTTTTCCCAGTTATTTTTTAAAAGTCACGTCAAGGCTCCAAAAGCCCAAAGGTGATATGAGGGTGGCGGCTCACAACAGTTTTTGTTTGCTACATGGATCATTTTAGTTCAGCTGAGTGTCTTTCCTTTTGTTATATTTCTTTAAGAGTTCAAAATGTGTTAATTATATAAATTAAATGTAATTTTCTCTGTAGCACTTCATGGAGTTCATAAGCAACACACCTTAGTTGCTCTGTGGATTCTTTTAAAAAGCAGTTAAAAACTTTTCTGTTCAAACAAGCCTTTTGTTGATCTACGTATTTTATATTCTTTACATTCTTTACATTTGATCTTTTACATTGTATATAATGTCTATTGATTGTATTGTTTATTTTAATATTTGTGTACAGCGCTTTGTGACTGCCTCTCTGTGAAAAGCACTTAATAAATAAACTTTACTTACTTACTTTAGTTGTTCACACAAAGCATAAAGGTAAAAAACAATATATGCAGTGTTATCTTCATTTTAGATTTCAAAAAGTATTTGCGGCTCCCAGTGTTTTCTTTTGCGTGGAAACCGGGTCCAAATGGCTCTTTGGGTGTTAAAGGTTGGTGACCCCTGGGTTAAACTGTCAGCGAGGAATTTCCATTTGCACTGTCAAAATTTTATACAGCTTTAATGCACATAAAAAAGCAGCTGCTTGTTTAAGTGAAAATACATTGATAGTGTTTTTTGCATTAATAAATTTGTGGAGTTGTAAAGTATTTTATCTTGCGTCAATTATATTGTCAGTTATCGTTATCGCAAATTTTCAAATATATATTGTGAAAACATTTTTGGCCATATTGCCCTGCCCTAATCAGCGTCAGAGCTGAACCCACTGAACTCACCAGCAGCTATGACATTTACACGGGTACATGAACTCATTTTCTGTGTCCCAATTCAGCAACCACACGCTTCCGAGTACGCATTTTGAGACCTATTACGTCACAGCGACGCGACAGCAGCTGTCCCAATCTGAAGTGTTCTCCAAACGCATACTCGAAATGCGCCGTCGATTTCCCCAAATATCAAGCGTGGTCCGGTGCACGCTTCGTGGTCCCACATATCCCACAATTCATAGCGCGGTGGTGGGTGTGGATAATTTTGCTGAAAAATACGGCAGAAGTGGAGCGGCCGAAGAGTAAACTTTTAAAAGTAAGTACTGAACATCATGTCACTTATTTATGTGCGAATGTTTAATAATGAAGAACATTAAAACATTACTGTTGGCCACATGCCGGCAAAGTTATGTGACATTAGCGATGTTTGTACTTTCAGCGTTAACTTGGTTTTAAAGCCTTTACTTTAAAATATACGCCGTTCAGTATTCGACCTTAATCTCACAGAGAATGTGATGATTTTATGGATAATCAAAGTCAGTCATATATCCACAAACACAACAAGCTGAAAGTCAGTGATGCTGCTCGGTTTGCAGTCCTGAATATCACGGCACAAGCAGGATTCACTACACTGTTAATGTTAGCTATGTTATATTGCTGCCTCTGTTCGGTGGTGTCGAGCCAAACTGACTTTAACGTGTGTTTGAACGAGCTGACGGTTCACTCGTTAAGCTGAAAGAAAGATGCTTCAATCACAGCAGTCACACATGTGTCCACTGCACCATCTGGGAACTCTTCTTGTTTAGCACTCGTAATAACACAAACACTAAATCCTCCTGTTTGTAGCAGTGTGTACACCTGAGACTGTCACCTGTCTGTCTGTCCTGCACTCTCTCTCTGTTTCTTTCTCTCTGATTGTGGAATAAAACTATGAACATGTGTTTATAAGTTACACTTGTGTTTGAATCCTGCAGCTTATCACACATTTGATTTCCATGTGTGACAACTGCAAGTGTCCAGAGTGAGGACAGACTGAGGGACCCACTGCTGCCCATCATCTGTGAGGCTTTGCACCCCTGATGATCCACCAGGACAAACTCAGCAGTGTGTGAGGAAGAGGAGGAGGAAGAGCCAGCAGCAGCTGACAGATGGAGAGAATAGACAGACTGTTCCCTGTTTGTGAAGGACTGCTAGGAAAGTTTAGAATAACTACTTGTCTGTCCTGAATCATGTTCAAATAAATATATTATTCAAGTCGAAGGCTAGACCGTCCCATTTCACAAGCCTCTCACTTCCGCACTTCGTAGTACCCGCCCCACATAGTCCGCGAAGTGCGCGTACCACGAAGCGTGTGGTTGCTGGATTGGGACACAGCTACTATAAATACACAGGCAGGAACATGAGGGAAAACACTGGGTCACTGACCCAGGACTGTGACAACAACGTATTCTAATACACATGGGATTGTATATATTATGCATCATGTATGAGAGTGTGAATGTGTGTGATTGTTGGACAGAAAGTTTAAGTCCATCTTAAAAGAACAAGAAAATAACTATTTTCACATCATCTGTGAGGCTTTGCACCCCTGATGATCCACCAGGACAAACTCAGCAGTGTGTGAGGACGAGGAGGAGGAAGAGCCAGCAGCAGCTGACAGATGGAGAGAATAGACAGACTGTTCCCTGTTTGTGAAGGACTGCTAGGAAAGTTTAACATAACTAATTGTCTGTCCTGAATCAGTCTTATTAGGTAATGTTCAAATAATTTTATCATTCCAGTGTTTTCAGTGTGGGAGAAAGTACTCAGGGCCTTCAAGTTACACACTATGAAAGGCAGAAACAAGTTTAATATTCAGAAACCTAAAGTATGTATCAGCAGCTGAATGGAGCTAAAAATAAATGTTTGTTTCAGTTCTATGAAGCTTTGAGTATTTTGGATCAGTAGCACTGCTGTGTTTGTTGCATCATATCGCTGTAATTGTTTATATGCTTTATATATTCTGAGGTAAGTTGATCTATAGTGTTACATCATATTCTATAAGGATGTTATGTGTTTGTAGACTTTCTGCCCAGTTTGACCCATTTAGCAGAAGTCAGCCTGTTTAAGGCGCTGATATCTATTCTGTATGACTTAAAGCAGTTATGACATGGTCTGATTTTCTCACCCAATAAAGGCATATTTAATATATCAGTCTACTCTTCATTCTATCAGAAACAGTTATCACAGCTCGTACATTTAGTTTTTACACATGTATGTAAGCATTGAGCCAAATGTAATAATGCCAACAAATTAAACGAACAATATTTGTCTCTTATGTATAATACATCTATATATCCACTGTCAGAGATACTTGTCTTTGAGCACTGTTTCATATTCGTGTTTCATATGCTTATTCAGCTGATCTCTGACGTCTCAACAGTAGGTTATGCACAGAAAAAAAGGAAAAGAAAATGAGTGAGTGCGCACAGACAGACGCAGAAAGTCTGCACAGGAGGTTTTTAACCTCCTATCAGCGAATCTGACGGAACTTTCAGGTTCTATGAAGCCAGCAAACTAAAAAGAAAAAAAAAAACGCTCCGGAGTTTCTCCACCCTCCATGTCAGTTACTACTTATCTGCAGTGACAGCTGGCAGATCACTCGATCTGTTTAAAGGCACGTTTACATGATAAATATGAAGAAAGCTCTTGTGTGACACTGCTGGAGTCAAAACAGGTTAACACTCACCTGCAGAGATGACCAGATGTACCAGCAGCCATTTCCGCCTCATTGTTCTGCTGATCCGACTCTTCAAAGTTTGCTAAATATCCCAGTTTAAACTATGATGGGGTTAAAATTCAGCTTGGAAATAAAGCTGAGATGTCCGAGTGGGTAACAGTCGCGTTTGTTTTCAGCAGCTCTATCCGATTGTGTCAGGAGAAGGAGAAAATAATAATAATATAATGAGGGCGGGTTCATAAACACGAGCGTAAATACAACGAGGCTGAAGACAAAAACAAAAAGCATGTGTTTCAGGGCTGATAGAAGCTGTTTAATAGAGACACACGCTTTACTTTATATCTACCTGCCCATCTCTATTTGATGATTTCATATTTCAGTATTTCTCTTTGATCTCTCATCCTCCTCTGCCTCACACTCAGGACATGTCTGTAAAAGTTTTAGAGCAGTCTGAAGTTTTTACTTGCAGGGATTTCCTACTCTAAAATCATTTAATGTGACGCTCTAGAAGACGATGTACATCACAGGAAATATGAAGCCTTTTTACTTTACAGCTCTGCACCATCCTCGGCCACACAGTGATCATCCTGCATAGGTTTAAAAAGTAATGAAAACAAAAATAATTAAACCTGTTTTATTGTTTGAGGGCATTAAAGAGCACAGATGTCACAGTAGTAGAAACAGAATATTTCTAAGGACTAAGGTGATGACTGTGGAAGTGGGCATGGAGTTTAAAAATGTCTGAAAGCGTCTCTGAATATACTCTGAGTGCATTTGATTTATGTTTTAGAGACAATTCAGTTGATTATTAATCATGTGATCATGTTTTCCTGCCACTGAAAAATAACAGATCTTGTCTCAGCTTGCTCTGCTCATGAGCACGTGGGAGTTTCTAACACAAGGCTGGCTGAAAGATGAAATCCCCATTGTTGATGTGATGGAGAGAGAAACTGTCTGTGAAGTTTCCTGTAATAATCACACTACAAAACAAACAGGTGCAGACTGTAACCTGCTGAGAAAGTACAAGACTTCTTTTTTTTCCTGCATTTAACAGATTTAACAGTTTTTCTGTAAAAAAACAAACAAACAAAAAAACCCACTTTTTTTTCTTAAATTTTATTAAGATACAAACTGAAATGTAATCAATCGTCTTTCAGGGAGAAAGTAATTCACATTGTTGGAAATTTCCCAGAACACCAAGAGTCAGTGGGCAAAGGTAAACACACAGGCAAACAGATGTTGTGAGAGAATGATGAAAGGAAAGTGGAGATAACAAAAGACATAATGAAACAAAACACACTGAACAAAATGTTGAGGGGAAACACCATGATGCAAATACAAACAGCAACCTCTCAAATACATTTCAAAAGTACGAAAAACTCAAGACAGAGAAGCTTTCAAACTGAGAACATCAAGTCTGAGTAAAAGCAACCAGAACCCCCCAAAATTATGCAATAAAAAACTTAAAAAGAACTCAGTGCCTTGAAGTGGTCATGAAACAACAGCAACAGTAAAATAACCACAGAAACAAACAAACAAAAACAAAAAGAGTCCCAACTATTACTATAAAAATACAGAAAATAAAACTCAGATGCTCACAGGTTATGCTGGGAAACACAACTGTGAAACTATGACACAGCCCATGATATTGATAACATGAATCTAGTTACAGAAACAATTATGCTAAAACAAACAAAAATAAAGATGTTATTGTTAGAGTTTGAGTTTGTCACTTTGAGTGGGTATAAAACTGATTTGGTTGCAGTTTTAAATTTGTTTGTCTGCCCTGAATATTTCACGTGGATATCTTCTGCACTTCAGGGAAACAATGCTGGTGAATTAATACTACAAAGAAAGTCTGTGTGTTTTTTCTAAATATACTAAAGTTATGGTGCCAAAAAAAAAAAAAAAAAATCAGCTGATTCTGAAGAGGTCAGGCGGGAACTACGAACACAGACGCCGCTCCTCCTCAGAAGAGAGCACATCGCCCACAGAACTGGTCCCACCTGTCCTCCCTCTCTGTGGATTGCTCTCACGCACAATTAGCTTACTGTACCAGAAACTCCTGGACGTTTCAGACCAGCTGCTGGTTATCTGCCTCCATGTGCTGCTGTTTCTTTCTTTTAAATCTCCACATTGCTGCAAATCCAGCTGTAATAACAATGACAGTCACAGCAGCAGCAGCACAGACAGCAGGAACAACCATCTGATCAGTCCTAGTCTCCACTTCTACCACCTCCTCCATGTTTCCATCTCCTGTTTTCACCAGTTTCATGTTTCCATGCGTTTCACCTGCAGAAAAAACATCAGCTGTCAGCGGAAAATCTGTCAGACACCAAAGCAGCAGCAAACCTACAAGTGCGCAAACCCAGGACACCGGTTGTTTGTTGTCACAGACTCTGCAGCCATAATCAGTGCTGATATCAGTGCTGATACCTCATGTAATTTTTGTGCATATGTTTTCTTACCTTCTGCACATATTGTACATTTAATCTCTGAACACATCTTAATTTAATTAACTGCACATACACATGCAGAAAATTGCACATGTATGTATTTTTATTCTGTATGTGTGACATTTGTTTAGTATGTTTTGCTTGTCTTTCTGTAGCACCAATGTCAATGGTAACTTTATTGTCCCTAACTGGAAATTGATTTGCAGTATGTCCATACAAACAAACAAACAGACACATCACATACACACACAAAAATAATATAATATAATATAAGCCTGAGAAAACAACCTAGATTTTAGGGTTAGCAGTAGGTACAAAAGACAATCTATGTGGGACAGTACTACAATTTCAATATACTATTGAAATCTGACTGGGTAATGACAGTAAAAAGCCAGCCCTACAGCAGCTTTAGCTCCTCATCAGAAAAAAAAGCATGTCTAGCATCTGTGCTAGCAGCATGCTATGCTACTGCCCTTCACATTCACACTGGAAGGAGTGAGCAGAGGAGACCATGGGAGGTACTCTTCATTTATTTGTCAAGTTGCAAGTGCAGAGAAGTGTAACCGTCTCATAAAGCTGAGACTGTGCAGTTCCTGTAGGTGCTGGGAGCCAACTGAATTTATTTTCAGTTTTCAGGTTTGTAAATGATGTAGGAGCTGAGCGTGAGCTCCACAAACTCACCTGTGACTGTGAGGTTGATGAAGTGACTGATCTCACTGTGAGCTCTTTTACTTCTCACAGGGTTCCTCACAGCTATGTGACACTCATACATCCCAGTGTCATTAAACGTGACGTTGTTCAGGATCAGAGAAACGTCTCCGTCTTTCATCTCCGGGTCCCTTAGCTTCACTCGGCCATGAAAAGATGGATGTTGGTAATTTTCATAGGAGCGTTTGTTCCTGTAGAAGTAGACGTAGCCGTCTGTGTTCAGGTCATCTCTGCTCCACTTCAACACTGAGATTATTTCATCTGTGATAATCTGACACTGGAGAGTGACGTCCTCTCCAAGCTTTGCCTCAATATCCTGCTGAAGAGCTGAAGACAACAAAATAATCAGTAATCATGAGTTTAATTTCAGCCCTCTGATTTTTTTTTTTTAATTCATGAAGCTGCTGTTAAACATAACCTTTGACATTTTTAATGTTTCACACATCTCTGGTGTGAGCGCCTCATGATGGAAACGTTTTTAGGCAAGTGAGCGAAGTGACTTCTTGTAAAACGCCTGCAGTTCTGGGAAAAATAAAAGTTTCCATTAGACTAAGTGAAAATTTAAGTAAACTGCAAGACTCAGGAGCTTTCTCAGCAATGACCTGACATAATCGTCTCTCACATCGCTGTAGAGGCATTTTGTCCTTCTGTTCTTTACAATGTTACTTCTGTTCAAAGCTAATTTAAATTCATATTTCCAGCTTCGTAACAGCTTACAGGGGGGTGAATTTAAAAGAAAAAGAAATAAAATTACGAACATGGTTAATTAACAGGTGTTATAAGATGGCTGTGTGCAGCTTCTAGCTGCTGATTTAACCTCAGCTAACTGGAGATGCGTGAATTAGACCTGTGGACCTTCTCTGTCCTGTTGGTGCATTTTTAATGTAATTATCTCATAATTATTATTATTGCTGCTGTGCAGAGGAGACCATCAAATCAGTTTTTGCTGCAGGTTTTTTGAGTGATTTATTTGGATGTTAGCACATCAGCACATCCAATACAGATCCTACAATATTCAACATGAACCCCAATAATGAGCACTTGGTGACATTGGGAAGGAAAAACTCTTAACAGGAGGAAACATTCTGGTTGAGGGTGAGGGCAGGGAGACAGGATAAAAGACATACTATTGAACAGACTGTGAGATGAATAATAACTCAGGATTAAATGCAGAGGTGTATAAACACATGCTGAGTGAAAAAGAAACACTGTGCCAAACTCTGCAAAAAACAGGTGGTCCTCAGGTTATAGCAAACAGAAAAAAAAGGGGGCACAAACCAGAGCGTGGTTCTCCTCTCTGAAGGGAAGTACTATTAATACCAAGTGAAACTGGGTTGAAATTGTTCTTTAGTCTGAGAAAAAGGACAACATTGCCCCAAACCACCAAACAGGTGGCCCTCTGTTTACCTCAACCTGAAAATAGGCAACCATGGTTTTAGAGAAAAAAAACTAAAAGGTCAGATGCGCATCTCTTCAGCACATCTGTGTTCACAGCATGATTCAGATAAACTAGAATCCGAATTTACTGGCTCTTAGTTGTGGTCAATTCAATAAGATGAGACAGATTCTTATGCCTATTACAGGGGACAGAAGATAAATAGTTTAGGTTGATAGTTTCTTTAAACCACAGCACTTAAATTATCTTAAAGAAAAATCAAAAAAAAAAATCTTGTGTTTTGTTCAGATTTGGTGTCTCCACTTTGCTGCACGTCAAGTTTGAGTTTCATTAATTTGTCAAAAAAAGACAAAAAAAAAGCAACAAATTAAATTTAAAAATTAATATGATTGTTTTTTTTTTCTTTTACTTTGTGTAGTTCTATTAGAGCAGAGGTTGGGAACTCCAGGCCTCGAGGGCCGGTGTCCTGCAGGTTTTAGATCTCTCCCTGGGTCAGCACACTTTAATCAAATGATTAGTTCATTACCAGGCCTCTGGAGAACTTTAAGACATGTTGAGGAGCTAATTTAGCCATTTGAATCAGCTGTGTTGGATCAAGGACACGTCTAAAACCTGCAGGACACCGACCCTCGAGGCCTGGAGTTAGACACCCCTGTATTGAGTAATGCTTTGAAATATGCATGTCCGGACTAAGCATCAGTTTGTGTGAAAGTGATGCTTCCACTACACCAGATTCATTTTAAAGCTTTCATAAAATTTTACAGATTTTAAGTGAAATAATATAAAAAAATCATGTTAATTAAACAGTGGTAACATTTAAAAATATAAAAAAAAAAAATTCACAAGCCAATAGAAATCTTGATGGGCCATTAAAACTCAGAGGCAGAGTAAAAGTAATTTTTTCTGCCTTAGTTTAGATTTCACATGTATTGTATTTTCATGACTGTGAAAAGATTTTACCTTATTACCTTTATGTTTAAGCTTATTTAAATTGCACAGTAATGCCTGTATATAGCGTGTCAGCAAATTCTTTAGCTGCAACAAAGTGATCACATGAGGAAGTTGCTCAAGTTTAGACAAGACCCACGTGTATTGTTCTAACCCACTACAAGATCGTTAATCAACTTGTCCATCTTCGTCTTGCAAGCTTGCACCTGTGCAGCCTCGTATGCAAGCAGCAGATAAGAAGTTGTTTTTTCCTAACTTGTACTCCACCCATGAGTGTTACGTGAGAGGACAGTATATAATAAACTCTGAGCGAATGCCTGGCGCGCTTTGCCTACACTTTCTGTAGTCGACGGAAGGTGTCAGGTAATCGTCCATGTACATGAATTAACTCTGGGCCCGTGATTCTTTGCTTTTCTGAGGTTTTTCTCCTTACAATGACTTTGACCTTAATTGAGGTTATTTATGCAGTTTTGTATTTTAGCGGGAGATTACGGGTATGTAGGTGTTTTTCCCTCACTGATTTTCTGTTTTGAACTTTGCAGTCGTTGGTCTTTGTTTTCAGCATCCTGCAGTTTCATAAAGTCAGCATCAAAGTGAAAACACTGTACAAGAGCCACAGACTCAGGATGTTTACATTGTGGTTTAACCAGGAGTGTACCCAGAGGGTGTCATAAAACTCTGGTACTTTTTACTTACGTAAAGTCTAAAAAGTTTCTTTCAACAGCTTTCAAAACATCGTAAAGCCCTGTGCAGACATTTTTCTGTAAACAGTCTGTATTATGGCTGAATGTGAGCCTAAAAATCAAAGGTTTTCACACCAGTTAACCATACTGGTGATTTTTCTCTGATCACAAATCTCCCAAATCCTGGAAACACCTCCTGCAAAGGAGATCCCCATCCCGCAATGAGTAGAGTCTACACCATCCACTGTCTCACTATCAAAAACTGCAGTGTATTAACTCGAGACTCTTCATCCAAGGTCAATAAAAAGTGATTCAGGAAAAGAGGAAGTCATATTGACCACAACCTCCAAATAATACTCAAAAATGAACATTTCACATGTTAAACAGATCACTCTGAATGATACTTATTAACCATTACTTAACCCTTATTACTCAAAGGTTTCTTCTTAGTTCTGTAGGAATAAAAATACAAACAACTTCAGTTTCACTCACATGTAGATGCAGAAATGAGGGATGAAATCAGGAGGAACTTGAGAGAATCCATTTGTGAGATACTGTAGAGGCTTCACCAACTTCACCTACACACTGAAAGGTGTTGACAGGGAACAGAAACCTTTGTACACAGAGAAGAGAAACAGAAAGAAAAAAAAAACAGAGAACATGGCATCATTATATCTCACAAATTCCCCTTCAGCAACCATGGAAGTAAAAAAAAAAGTCACATTTATTTCACCAGTAGTAGGTCATAAACATCCGCATTCTTTCTGGGACAGGAACAATCATATGTTCTACTGGTTTCCCAGCTGCAATCAAGACCCACCAACCCAGAAATAAGTGACAAATAGTCCCACCCTATTTCAGAAGCACTGCAATCAGTGGACATTTGGGTCCAACGCTGCAAACAAGTTGGGTCTTTGTTTGGCATTGGAGCCTTAAAACACCTGTAGCTGGTTTAAAGAGGGAAGTGGCACCAAACAAACACAATGAAGGGAAGGATGGAGTCAGTCCGCCCTTACAAGATGTCCTCCTGGTTGTTTACATCTAAAAGTCTGCAAAGCTGGGCAGACTGCCTGAAAGAAAACTGTAACTGAATCAAAAACAGTCAGTGAGCAACTCATTTCAGTGATAACAATGATTAAACTCACACCAGAGTCAGGCCATCATCTCCTGGTAAGGCTGTTACCAACATCAGCAGCTAGACTGTTGAGGTAAACACTTTTTTTTAATGTAGCACTTCTAATGTGTTCTACAACTTCATGAGATAAAGCGAGGTGGCTTGCAGTTTCCTAATCTGATGCTCTTCTCTTGTATTTCTGCATGTGTTAGAAAAACACAGCACTGCTGGGTGAATCTCATGTTCCTGACATGTGACCCTTTGTTTGAAGGTTTTTCCAATCAATGTTTCTCCATTTTGCAGCTGCATTCATGAGAATTGAAATCTGATTATATTAGAGATTCAGAATAATTGATCCTGGTTTCCAAGTTGGTGTTTGTTTGTATTTGTGACTGTATGAACATCTGTGTAACTGGAGTAACTTGAATGAAGGATAAATAGTTTTAATAAGACTGTTGATTCAGGAAGTTGTTCATATTTTGATATTTACTTTACTTTTAGTTTTCTTTTTACTTTACTTTTCTACCCTGAGGTACCCCTGAGCAAGGTACCATCTCCACACACTGCTCCCCAGGCGCTCAAAGGCTGCCCACTGCTTCACAGAGTGAATGGGTTAAATGCAGAGAGGAATTTCCCCACGGGGATCAATGAAGTATACATTATTAGTAGAAGTAAAAAAGACAACATTCACACTCACATGTATGGATAATTTATAGTTTATATAATTAAAAATAAAGTACAAATAGCTCCAACAACTTTAATGTCAGATTCTGGTTGTTCTTCTGCTCTCACAGAAAAGTTCCCAGTTTTCTGTTTCAGACCAGAGCCACATAAGCTAGTTCGTCAAGATGGGGAGGAAGTGGGAGTATTCTTCTTTTGTTTCTTTCAGATCACAACTATCATGATCACAACAAAAGCAGGCAGAGCAGCTACCAGTGTTGACTCCACCCTCCTCCTCTACATCTGCTGTGTGTGGTGGACATGCAGTTTGGACAGATGTGAGACGTCAGCTGTCAGTCAGGTGATAACTTGTACTATTACTGTGCATTGTGAAGCAAAAGAAAATGCACCATAAAAACAACTTAATAAATATCAAAGCCTTTGACCACGAAACCTACCGTCTACTGCCTCACGTGGAGGAACAACACTCAGGCTGATGGTGCTCATCCTGCGGTTTGTCCCTCTCCTGAAGACGCGACACTCGTATGTTCCAGTGTCATTAATCGTCACATTCTTCAGAATCAAAGACACGTCTCCATCCTTCATCTGTCTGTCCTGCAGATCCACCTGGTTCTTAAAAGCTGGATGCTGGTTGTCTGGAACAAAAACCTCATCTCTGTACAAAAGCACATATTCTTGCTTGAGGGAAACCAGGGGAGGAGGCTGACACGCATTCGGAGGGAAAGGGGTTACCCGCGCACGCAGGGTGGATCTATAAGAAAAAGAAAAACGAAACTTTAGAGGGAGATGCCAAACCACCGGTAAGAAACAGCAATAAACATGGGGAGAGTTGGAGAGCTCACTTGTCACACTGGCTGTACGGGCTCAGGCGAGGATTCTCGGGATGTGGGAGAAACGCTGTAATAGATCTCCGTAGTGATCCCGGAAATGCGGCTTCACAAACAGCTGACAGGTAAGCGGGTGATGGATCCGGCTGAGGATACAGGACAACAGGTAAGCAAACAAAATCCAAGACATAGGTTGGCCGTAATGCACACCGCGGAGAATTAACAAACACGTTACCACTCGAGGAGGTGGCAACACTCCGACACCAGACGTCAGTCGCGCTGCTCCTAAGTAACGCTCCATCAAATGACGTCTGATGCACCGCCGGTGTGTCAGCATCCCGTGACACACCACCCCGCCTACCTGTGCTGAAAACAGAAGCAGACCCCGTGACACCACACCAGAGAAACCCCACCAACCCCTAACAACAGTAGGTTACCCTAGTAATATTCACACCACATAACGTTAGCACAGAAGGAAATTTGTGTTTGGTTGATTAGTTCTTTGTTGTAAAAATCCTTCTTGGCAGTAAATCTTTTAATGTTGGAAAGCCTGTTTATTTCCCTTAAACTGGGCCAATTAAATGACACCAAACAAGAGCAAAACAAATTCTTTGGCAGACAAGATTTAGTACATTTTTCATGGGTTTGACAAGTAATAGCATGCCTGACTACACAACCTCTGGTGCAAAAATGGATTGATCAGCTATAGATAGATATGATAGATTTGTTTGTTCATTTCACTGCAGCAACACATTGTTGCAAAGAACTGAACATAGTTACGGGTGTGCAGGCACACTGCTTATTTTTGTCTGACTATGTGTGCAAAAGAATACACAAAAATAAACAAGTTTACAAGATTACTCTGAATTATACTAAATAAATAAACAATTCAGTATCAATCATTTGCTATTCATCATCTCTCTCCTCCATATCTCTCTGACCTGGTTAAGATCACCGCCCCATCTCGTTATCTCAGATCTACTTCTTCCCTTTCACTCTCCGTCCCTTCCCCCCGTCTTGCAACCATGGGGAGCTGGGCTTTCAGCTGCTTTGCTCCACAACTCTGGAATTCCCAACCTCCTGATTTAAGAAACATCTCTTCCTTCTCTCTCTTTAAGTCCAAACTCAAAACCCACTTGTACAAAATAGCTTATCCCACATAACCTTTCCACTCTCCTATTTTATTTGTTTATGTCTTATGCTTTTATGGTTCTGTAAACTTCTTGCTTTTATGTTGCTTTTATTCTACTGTGTACAGCGACCTTGAGTGTTTTCATGCAGATGCAGGAATTAGAAATGTAATCAAGAGGACCTTGAGACAACTCATCTGTGACAACATCTTAGAGACAGTGCAGAGGCTTCACCCACACTGACTGATGTGTGCAGGGAACAAAAAGAGAAAGAGAGAGAACGTTACATCTGTCACGGCTCACAAACTCCCCTTCATTAACCACTGAAGTATAAAAATGTCACATCAATATCAACAGCAATGAGTCATACAAACTTCCCCATTCATTCCGGGACATGATCATTGACACCAAACACAAGTGTAACTCTATACTGCAAATAGTCCCACCCTATTTTAGAAGCACTGCAGTCACTGCTTATACCAGACTCCCTCAAAAATAAATAAATAAAATGATCTGTTAACATTTTCTCAGAAGTAAAATGTTCTTTTTTATACGTCATGGTAACAAACTACCCTTTGTGAGCTGTACGTTATATTTTTTCTGCTTTACTTGATCATTTCACCTGAGCGTCTGAAAGTGTTTCACTCTGTAAACACGAGTGTTGTTTCTCCCTTTTACAGCTTCAGCTGCATTAAAACAATTCAAAATCTGATTATGTTAGAGAAGCAGATTTTGAATTGTTTTAACTCATGACTCAGAGTTCATTGTGGTTTCCGAGTGTATGTAAAATATGTTGTATCATGTTGTGCGTCTCCTCAGTATGAGGTGGTCTGTCAGCTGATATTTCAGGACAGTTTAAGGGATTTCAGCACTGACACTATTTCATAAAAGAAATAGTTCCTGTTAAATGTGACAGAAACAGAAATTTCTTTCAATTTAGTTTTGGAGGTTAGTGAGTAAGGCAAGTGGGGCATTTCTCCATAGGTTCCTGTGTAGCCCTCTGTGAATTAAAAAAACAAACAAACAATCAAAGCGTTGTGGCTCCTGCAGAAGAAATAAGGATGAGAGGATCAGATTTAGTCACCCTCCTCCACAGATGTTGTGGGTGTTCACCTAACATCATCTTCCTCTCGCTCTGAAAGCCACATATACCTGTTTCTCTTCACAGCATCAAATGTCCCTGACAGTTAGCAGGTCTGCAAAAATCACACACCCTGTTTGTACATCATGTCATATGTTCTATTTCAGTGAATGTGTGAAGTTTTTGTTTTTACTTGATTGAATTTAAAGAGTTAATTAAAAGCTTGAGTGAGCTAAATTTGCATCTGAAAGAAAGTTGTGACACATTCTGTGTTTCCTTTTTCAGTTTTTATTATTTTTTTTATTAATTAATAATTTAATGGCCAAGACATTTCTGAACATCATACTGGTAATTAACATTTGTTATTAAACAGCACCATACGACTTTGTGCAAACTCTCGTGAGGATACAAGGATTGTTGGTTCACATTATCCTGGATCAACATCAAACACAGAATTGTGTACAGTACACAAACAACAAACAAGTTATTGCACAATTCAGTAACTCTTACAGTCTGAATCCTTTTTTAGCACCAATCGGAAGCATTTTTTATGAATTTTTTCAGAATTTTCTATTTATTTTATTATGTTTATTTTCAGTGAGAAGCTCCAGGCTGAATTTGCTGTTTATTTGAGGAGTTTGCAGAGCTGTTACATTTTTGATAACCACAGAACAGTTTTTTTATTTCTTATTTTTCACTTTTAAACCAAAAGGCCATGTTGCTTAGCTGCATAACAAAGTCGCTATCACTGTTAGTTCATCAAATCTGTAAATTTTCTTTCTATACAATCATATTTCTGGACATGTTAAATCGACTTCCAGAGGACAGAGACTGGAAGATCAAGGTGCGCCCGGTGGAAGTGGCGTGCAGGGGCTTTGTTGCCAGTACAACAGCAAAACTGCTTAGAGAGATTGGGATCAGAGGACAGGCGCAATCACATGCTAAAAGAGAACTAGCTAACACTGCTGAGAGGACCAGTCACTGGCTATGGCTAAAAAGGGCCGACATCACTTGGGCAACTAAGGCAATCAGCTAACTACGAGAGAAAAGACATATTCAGCTCTTCTTCCCCATTCTGGGAGGCAGTGGGGAGGTAGAGCGTACAGCCCGATCCAGCGGGGAGATGTGGGAAGCCAGATCGGGCGCCTCTCTTCCGGCTCTGCTCTCTCCTATCTTGTCCCTTTTGTCTTACATCACCTTTTCTATCCCTTTGAAGAAGTAAGGCTCCATAAATGCTAAAGAGGTAAGTATTATTTCTCAGTTGCAGTAGATAGAAAATAAACTGCAGGAAACTAAACAGAAGAAAGAAGAAGAGAAATAACAATTTAACATAAACCAGTGACACGCTCCAGGGCCTGATCAACCCTGGCAGGGCCTCCTTGATGAGGATGTCTAGTGATAATGTCCGAAAAACTCGATGAATCCAAGGTCCACTACTGACGATGTGTCCCAAATTTAAAATGATAATCTAGATCGATCTCTAATCCCTAAACCTAACCAAGGAAGGAAAATGGCAGATTAGCCTGGGTAAAAGACTGAAAGTTGAGGCAACAACAACGCATGCTGCTTGCAAAGTTTCTGGGCTGCCTTTCCTCATAACAGCCACCCCTCAAGAGTCTCTCCATCTAAAGCAATGCATTATCAGGGACTGTAACATGTAGTCCTTTTACCTGAATTCTTTTAAATATGAATAATGTCAGAAAACCAACAACAATAACAGCAACCGCAACATAACAAACAACCATTATAAGAGTTGGAGTTACTACGTCTCCAGCATCCTGGATGTTTCCAGCTTCACTTTCCACGATTTGCTGCTGCAACAACTTTTCATCTGTTTCACCTGCAGAGAGAAGATCAGCTGTCAGAGAATATTTCAAACAGTGGTTTAATGTTTAGCATCTGAGTTAGCAGCATGCCGTTTCCCCTTTACGCTTAACACTAAAAGAATTGAGCAGAAGAAGCTGTGGATAAATTGTAGCTCACTGGCTTTTGTTTGTTTATTTGCCAAGTCACAAATAATCATGCAGTTTCTGTAGAGTACAGAAATACTAGCAGCAAGCAGTTTTAGATTTTTTGTTTGTAATTTCACGCTTTTATGTTTTGGGGGTTTTATGCTGAGCTCTACAAACTCACCTGTGACTGTGAGCTCAATGAAGTGACTGATCTCAGTGTGAGCTCTTTTACTTCTCACAGGGTTCCTCACTGCTATGTGACACTCATACATCCCAGTGTCATTAAACGTGACGTTGTTCAGGATCAGAGAAACGTCTCCATCCTTCATCTCCGGGTCACTCAGCTTCACTCGGCCATGAAAAGATGGATGTTGGTAGTTTTCATAGAAGCGTTTGTTCCTGTAGAAGTAGACGTAGCCGTCTGTGTTCAGGTCAGGTCTGCTCCACTTCAGCACTGAGATCCTTTCATCTGTGGAAATCTGACACTGGAGAGTGACGTCATCTCCAAACTTCGCCTGCACATCCTGCTGAAGAGCTGAAGGAAAGAAAATAATCTTTTTAAAATGTAACTCCTTTTTAAATTTTTAAAACATTTTTAACTGTTAACAGCACTTGATAAGAATTTGTGGCTGAAAAATCGAGACAACAGCAAAGAGCCTCAAACAGCAGTTTGAGGCTCTTTCGTCTAATGCTCGTCAGTCCTCACAGAGCACCATGTTAAAATGTTTATGGCCTACAAAAACCAGTTTTGGTCTCTGTACCTAATTTTCCGTTCTGTAACAGCTTCGTGTGGGCAGAGACATACTTGATTATGATAATACGATCCCTAACACAGGGCTGTAGCTGCTGGCTGTCTGCTAGGCTTCCCTCAGTTAGTTGCAGTTTCTTTGGCATCAAATAAACTCCAACTATGTTTACTTGACTCTGTAAAAAACAGTCTCAAGGTGTAATTCCATTAATTTAAATGTAATTTCAGAGTATTTTAGCTGAATTATGTTATTGTTATGTACCCTGCAGGGCACTAAAATAACAGATTAACAAGTTAAAATTTTACAGGTAAGAAAGAAAGTAACTTTGAGTGTAACTTTTGGCTACTTTACTTTGTATTTTGTTGTCTATTTATTTCAAAGGTACCTGATTATTATGCAATTTTATTGTCTATCACAATAAAAATAAACATTATACACCCTTATTAAACATAAAGCAATGATTTTAATTAAAATGCAACAGAAACATGTAAAATACTTTTTTTATTTATTCAAATAATTGCTCATTTAGAATGTGGCCAGTGTCACATTTAATGACAGTGGGATTTATGAGTGCTTGGTATAAACTGAACGTGTGCTAATCAAGTTCATTTCATTTGACTAAATTCCATTAAATCGAACATTTAAATTGAACCTATGTAACAAAATTACATGAAAAAAAAAAAATATATATATATATATGTGTGTGATGTTATATTGTTTTATGTTTTATATATATGAAATTAAAGTAGTTAAAGTGAAATAAAAGCAGATTTTCTCTTTCTTTTTTGAGTGTACTGCACTTAATTTACACTTAACACTTAATTAATAAACTTATTTAAGTAAATGAGTTTAAGTTTAAATAAGTTTGAATATATCACTCAGTCAGTGACAACCTGAGCTGAACCAAGTGTGTCAACATTGTAAACTTTCATATAAATGAAGCTTATGTGTTCAAGTTCAATAAAGATGATCTTTAGTCAAACATCTGTTTGATCCCCATGTGTTTGACAGCTAATCCAAGCTTTAAATCACTTCAGACTCCCTCCACCTCCCTGCATGGGAGCTCTGAGTTTCATGAATTTACAAAAAAGAAAAAAAAGAGACTCAAATACACAATAAATAAAGTCACAAGTTAATATAATATTTTTATGTTGTGGAATTATTAGAGGCATATTTGGAATGAGCTTCTTTACAATAAATTTGAAAATCTTATATGTTAGCACAAAACTCTCAGCCCCACTCATCACATATGCAAAGTCCAGAGCTGTCCTTGTCATGTTTTAATGCTGGGAGGTCTCACATTGGAGCTATGTGACATAAAGGATTTCCTTAAAACCCAAAGCAGAAGTGAAAGGAGAAATGAAAGACTCCCAACCAAAAGAGAAAGTCTTGGATTGATGTTTTGCTTTCACTTCGCATTTCCCTTCACCAGTTGTAGTGGGGGAAAGAAAAGTTAAGATAAAAATGCAAAGTTACACCGTTAAACACTCTTTAAAAGGGAAAGGTTGTCCAACAGTGTAAGTAACATCTCCTGGTGTCCATTTCAGACCCCGAGTGACTGCTGCTGTTCTCATCGTGCAGCAATTCAAAGAACACACAAACCACAAAGTGGCTGCTGACTCAAAACACAAGCAGCTTATAGCAGCCAGATTCAGGTGAACTCTGGGACTTTAAAATCCCTCCACCCCACCCCTGGATCTGACATCAGCTGTTACATCATTAAACATGTGGCTGTAAAAATGCTGAAAAAAAAATGACTACAAAGAGACACAGGAGCTCAACCTGCAAACACAACATGGGAATTAACATTTAACCGCTTAAACAGATATTTATACTTACCTAAAAAAATATATTTTTTAAAAAAAAATCTCTTTCACTCACCTATAGAGCAAGAAATCACGAACAGAAAGACTATGAGGGACTCCATCTGTGACTGCTGTGACTGCAGGCTGGGAAGTGAAGAGTCTGCAGCCTGACCTGCACTGAAAACAGAGTTGGTTTCACTTTCACTTTCAGGGAGGGAGGGAGAGAGAGAGCATAGATGAATATAGATAACTCATTCTTTATTGGATTATATCAACACATGATGGCAAAATATTACAAAGATGCTAAATGGTAAAATAAAAGGCCTGTATTTATTTGTATATCGCTTTTCTAGTCCACCTTTGCGCACTGAGCATTAGCAACAAGATGAGCATTTACAAGAAATCCGAGCACTTCTGAGAAGTGTTACAGTTTATGCTTATTTTAACCAGCAGATGGCAGCACGCGTCACAATATGAGAAACATTTAGTACAACAAGAATAAAGTAATGAAAGTTGTAGTAGTGACTTTTATGATGTTTGCAGACGAATGCAGAGTGCAGCACAGAGACTGTGGCTGCAGTAACTTTTCTTCTGCTTGATCAGTTTAATCCGTCACATTTTCTATTATTGTTCAAATAAAACTGCAGTTTGGAAAAAAATGAGAAATTGTGTAAATAATAGAAGACAAATATTATGTTAAGTCTCATTTGCACCAGTAACGCAGCATTTATCCTTGTATAATTAGAAGCTTTACTTTATATGAAGTGAAGTGGGAGACGCTCAAACGGTCGGTTACGCGCACAAGACAAAAACAAAACGGCCTGTTTTGATCTGAGCGCGCGCAGTGAGAAGCACAAAGTCTGCACAGAAGGTTGTTAACCTCCTCACACCGTCTCTGACTAAATTTTTTGGTTTTTGGAGCCAGCAAACACAAAAGAAAATATGTATTTAACCCGCCCCAGAGTTATTCCAGAGTCTGAGTTAAATGATCCTTAACTGTTTATGTGTAGTGAGAGCTGGCAAGTCACATGGTTCACTTACGCGCATGTTAACAAATCGAATAAATATGATCCAAACTCTTAGCGTTAGTTCAAACTCACCTGCAGACAAAAAGGGTGAGTGCAGCTGGGAACCTCAGATGTCCGAGCAGCCATTTCCGTCTTATTGTATCGGAAGATCCTACTTTTCAAAGTTTGCTAAATATCCAAAGGATTGTGAGATTTCACGAGAACAGGAGATCCCAGTTTTTCAATAAACCTGAAAGTTTCCGAGCCTGAAAACGGGTGCGTTTGTTTTCAAGTGCGCGCTCAAGTGTCTTTTAAAGGAAGAAGAACAAACTGAGGGCGGGGTCATAAACATGTGCGTAATAACAAAGCGGCAAGTTAAACGTTTGGATTCAGAGCTCATCAACAACAAAACCGATCACTAATCAGTCATCAGTCACATTAAAACCATTATAGAAGCTGATTAATAGAATAAACAGGATTCACGCTCAGATTTAAGTGGATCTTCTCTGACTGTGACTTTGGTGTGAGATGTGTCATCTCTTATCCTCCTGTGCATCTCACTGATACACTGTCTCACATTTAACTGGCTCTAAGCTAAGAAAGTCAAATTTTCTGACAACAAAAGTTTTGCCCTGAAACTCAAACATCTGTAAAAGCTGTTTACACCAGTGGTATCAAACATGAGGCTCATGGACCAGAACCAGCCCAGCAAATGATCCATTTCAGTCCACTTGAAGTGAGGAAGAGAAAATGAATTATTGTTATCTTGCATTTCTACATATAGATGTAAAATACTCCTGGTTACTCTACAAGGCAACGCAATTGCAATTGCAACGCAGGCATATTGTCAAAAAGGCTCTCAATTTAGTGAAATCAGGCTTTTTTTTTCCTGAAAAACTAAGAAAAGGGTAGGTTTTTTTTCTACAGGGATTCTTTTAAGATTTGTTGTTTCAGCATTTTCTTAATTATCAGCTATTATTTCAGTGGTCACCTGAAACTTCTTAACAGTCCCATATTTTTATTCTTAGACTATATAGGCAAGGCAAGGCAAGTTTATTTGTATAGCACAATTCAACAGCAAGGTGATTCAAAGTGCTTTACAGAGACATTAGAAACAAAAACAAATAAAAAGCATGATTTAAAATTGATTAAAACAAGCAAACAAACAAACAAACTAATTAACAAACAAACAAACAAACAAAACAGTATATAAAATCAAAACAGATAAAATCAGAACAGTAGATAAAATCAGTAGTTAAAATGTAAGTTTAAATTTAAGCTTAAAAGTGTGGATTTGGTGCTTTATTCAAATGCAGCTGAGAACAGGTGAGTCTTCAACCTGGATTTAAATAAACTGAGTGTTTCAGCTGATCTGAGGCTTTCTGGGAGTTTGTTCCAGATATAAGGAGCATAAAAGCTGAATGCGGCTTCTCCGTGTCTGGTTCTGACTCTGGGAACTGATAAAAGACCGGATCCAGATGACCTGAGGGATCTGGAAGGTTCATACTGGGTCAGGAGGTCACTGATGTATTTTGGTCCTAAACCATTCAGAGCTTTATAGACCAGCATCAGAACTTTAAAGTCTGTCCTCTGACAGACAGGCAGCCAGTGTAAAGACCTCAGAGCTGGACTGATGTGGTCCACTTTTTTGGTCTTAGTGAGGACTCGAGCAGCAGAGTTCTGAATGAGCTGTAGTTGTCTGACTGATTTTTTAGGTAGACCTGTAAAGATGCTGTTACAGTAATCAAGTCTACTAAAGATGAATGCATGGACTAGTTTTTCCAGGTCCTGTTGAGACATCAGATCTTTTATCCTTGAAATATTCTTGAGGTGATAGTAAGCTGATTTTGTATATATGTATGTATGTATGTATATATGTATATAGAGCAACGTTTGTGGTCCATTACACTCTGAACATATGAACAGCATCTTAATCTAAACCTTTAGAGACCAGAGCACTGACACAGTTTAGAGGTTCGGGAATAAATGCTTTCCAGTCACAGTCAGGAGGACTTTGATTATTAATAAAAAAGTACTGCTGTGGAGGATGGTGTAAAATCTTTTTAATGCTGGATTGTGCTACTGTGGTTATCCTGGATCAGGAGGAGAGGTTGACATCCAGATGTAGAGTTCCAACAGATGCAGTTTATTTTATATTCAGTGTCTTGGTACATGAGGGTTGAGTATTGTGTGGTTTCTGCAAACAGGAGCCAAAAGGAAATTACAAAAAATAAGGAATTTCACAGGCTTCAAACACCCACACTACTGTGCTATTAAGTAGTTACATCACTGGAATTTAGCTGAACATGAATGCAATAAATATATTCTAAACAATTAATAAATGAGCCACAAGAGAGCGCTCAGAGCTTAGCTCATATTGGAGCTAAGCATGGCTAACCAACCGGCTCTAGCAGTGGTGAACAAGCAGAGGAACAGATGTGACTATACTGAGTGACGGCAACATCAGGAACAAGGAACACAAGAACTGGAGAAATATCAAGAGCTGAGAAGATGTGGAGGATAACATCTGTGATGTCTTTATTAAACACTTCACTGCCTTCAGATTCTGACATTTAGATTGAATGAGACAAAGCTTAATTGTTTTTTACAGCCTTGAAAATTTCATGTTGATATGTGTTTTACTTATCAAGTTATGAGGGCTAAAAAATGCGTCAGAGATAAGGCGAATTAAAAGGCAACAAGTGTCATGTGTACTCTGAGCTCTGAAACTCCGAAAATAATCACAGTATGATTTTAAAGCTCCCCCCTTTCTGTTCAGTCCATTTACCACTGAACAGAAGTTATTATAAGCAGAGTTAAAGTTTAAGTTACATGTAATTTCAGTGTCACTGAAGCTTCTTTTGTTTGATGATTGAATATAAAAAGTCTACCCAAGTGCTTGTTCACAGCTTGATTGTTGGAGCTTTTTGCTATTGTAGGGTATTAACCTGACAGCATAAAGCACCTTGAAGTCAAACCTATTGTGAAATGTGACTATATAAATAAAAGTGAACTGAATGTGAACACCAGTGCTGTTTCTATATTTAACAGTTGATTCAGATATCAATACAAGACCTTTGTTTTGAGCAGCAACTTATCCATATGACCCTCTGAATGCTACCCAGAATGCACTACATCAGGGTGCCAATTCTTGTTTCTATAGGGACCATGTTTATCTCCTTAACAACCAAGCTGTTAGCTGCTGTTAACAGTTCATTGCTTCACTTTGCATATGCAAGGACAACATTTATCATGACTTACAGCTGTCAGCACATCTAAAAGATTCTCAAAGGGGTTCAGGTGGGAACTTTGATATTACAATAGGATCATACACAGCATGTAAATACTTGATGTACATTCAGAAATAACATGAAATCATCTTGAGGTGCTCTTTATTGCATCGTAAAGAAAGTAACATTTCAGGCCATTTCCTCCTTCTTATCACTAGGCTTGGCTGGAAACTGCTCCTTACTTCTTTTAAATCTCAAAAATACCATAAACCCAATGACAGCAGTGATGACAACAATAACAGCAACAACAATCTGAATACTCAGAGTTTCTGCTTTTCTATCATACATGTTTCCGTCTTTAGCTCCTTTTTCCTTCAGCTGCTGTTCCAACGTGGTTTTATCCGTTTCACCTGCAGAGAAAACATCAGCTGTCAGAGCAGAAACTGAGACTCCAACACAGCAATGAACCAACAGATGTGTGTTCTGCAGGCGAAACGATCAGAAGCAAAAAAGCTGTTTAACATCAGCTTAGGGAAATATTTCCACTACAGGCTACATTTAAAATTACACTTTTTAGGACAGAAAATATGTTTTTCTGTTGATCATCCACAGAGTTAGCAGCATGCTATGACTGCACCCATCACATGGTCATCCACCCACTATGTCAAAACTGCAGAAAATTATAACTGGCTCAAAAAACTGGGGCGCGATGCAGTTTCCAGGGCGTGTAGACAAACTCACCTGTGACTGTGAGGTTGATGAAGTGACTGATTTCAGTGTGAGCTCTTTTACTTCTCACAGGGTTCCTCACTGCTACGTGACACTCATAAATCCCAGTGTCATTAAATGTGACCTTCTTCAGGATCACAGAAACGTCTCCATCCTTCATCTCCGGGTCCCTCAGCTTCACTCTTCCATGAAAAGATGGATGTTGGTAGTTTTTATAGAAGCGTTTGTTCCTGTAGAAGTAGACGTAGCCGTCTGTGATCAGGTCAGGTCTGCTCCACTTCAGCACCGAGATTCTTTCATCTGTGGAAATCTGACACTGAAGTGTGACGTCCTCTTCAAGCTTCGCCTGCACATCCTGCTGCAGAGCTGAAGAAATGAAAAGAATCATTTTTTTTTCCCACTGTTAGAACAGGATATTTAAAATTGAACACACCACCGTTGATCCAAAAAAAGCATGAAATGATGTCAGATGAAAAAGGGTGTTTGTGTTTCCACACATCACAAGTGTGAAAATGTCATGGAAACTTTTTTTTTTCATCCAGTGCAGGCAGGTTTTTGTTTTTAAATGTCTAATAGTACACCGAGATATCTTGAACATGATCATTGTGTTTTATTTATTTAGTTATTGTATTTATTAATTTACATTTAGCATTTGTGTAAACTAAAAGTACATTTTCAACCTCTGTGGCTGTAAAAACAAGTCAATCCTGAAGCAGAGCAAAATGCAGTGCCTCTAATGTTCACTTACAGCTTCAAAAGAGACTGTTCGTATTAACTATTATCTTAGAACGGCAAAATAAGGAGTCTACAGACTTTAAACTGTGTCTTCGTACCTAATTTCCCCCTTTCTAACAACTCCATATGGATGTTGCCAAGGCTAGAAATGAGGAAAACACTTGATTAACGCGGACCTAACAGAGGTGGTTGTACCTGCCCGCAAGGCTTCACCTCAGCTTGTCTGTGATCACGGAGTCCATTTGAACATCTGTGTTAAACATGATCCTATTATTTGAAGTTGTTCAGGCGATATCATGTTCACAATAAGATAAATCCTCTGACCACAGGTTCCAGCTCAGTGTGAGTCTGTAAAAGTCCTTCACCAGTTTTTCCAATTGGATTTAAAGCACTCGTGAACGATATTAGCCCAGATAATGAAACATCATCATCAATAAAACACTCCTCTTTGATATTATTTTGTCCTCTGATACCAAGCATGTGATCACAAATGCCTCGTAAGGCTGTCAGATGGTTTTCACCTGAGCACACATCTATGATGATGTGTTTGATGTCCCTCTTTGCTTTAAACTACCTCCTGCACAAAAGACAGTGACTGATGTCAGACGCTAGACTTTGTTGAACACTCTAAAAAATGAACTTAATCATGGAAAGGATTTCCACATATCATCATTAATTAATCAAGTTGGTTCAACTCAAGGACATCAAATTGGAATAACAGATGCATAATGCTAAAAAAAATAAAGCAATTTAAAATACGTGAAAATTCTTTCCATGATTGTTATTCAAAGAGTTAATTTTTGAGTTTCATTGTTAAAGACTTGAGTGTACTGAACTCATTGCCTTAATCAAGAGCTATGAAAAGTAACAGGGAAAATACATTTCTGTCAGTCTGCCCCAGGGCAGCTGTGGCTACAACTGTAGCTTGCCTCCACCAGTGTGTGAATGTGAGAGTGAATGGGTGGATGACTGGACGTGTAAAGCGCTTTGGGGTCCCTAGGCGGGACTAGTAAAAAGCGCTATACAGATACAGGCCATTTACCATTTACCATTTACATTTAGTCATGTTTTGAGCAATTCAATTCAATTTTTTTCTCTACACGGAAACATATTAATTTAGTTACTCTTTTTAGTTTAGCTTTGAAGTTTGACACGAATTAAAATATAAACATGCCCAGTTTCACTCACCTATAGATGAAACAATTAGAGATAAATACAGGAAGATTAAAGAAGTCATCTAAAGTCTGATAGGTGGACGGACACAGCGGAGCAGCTACTGAGCAGAACAGGAGGAAGACTCTAAAGCAACTGAAAGCGAAGAAGTCACAAGGTTTCAAAGAAGTTGTTCAAAACGACACAGCTATCACACCTCTATTTATATACGAGGCTGCTTCACGGAAACGATATCGATCTAGCTCTTTTTTTTCCCCTGTGAAAAAAAAAGGGGGGGGGGGGGGGGGGGGGAAGAAAACAAAGAAACTAATTGTATTAACCTCAGCAGCTCAATGTGACTGCGCCCGTCATATTTCAGTCTGATCTGTTTAAATACAAGTTTGAAATGAGAGTTTTATGTTGAGCTTCGGTGGATGAATGTGTTCCCTTCAGGCCGGGTGTATGCCCGGATACATGCTGTGTCCTGTGGAGCGACAACAACAGAAACAAGAAATCCTCAGATTTTGTGTTTTAAATGTTCTGACAGCAGCAGATGTCGCAAACAGCGAGATGGACAAATTCAGTCTTCAGTGGGTAACCATAGTAACTCTTCTGACTTCCAGGTTAAAATCAGCTGTAATCTTCAGTTTCCCTTCTCAGTGTGTTTTAGGCTGTTTGTAGATTCTGTGCTGTAAGAACACGGTTTATAATCAGCCTGCTGAACCGTGACTTACGTTTCTCACTCAAAGTGTGCGCGCACAAAGGCTTCTCGTTAACAGGGCCGTGCACAGAGGTTTAAAGGGGCGGGTGCTCAAAGTTAAAAAGGGGCACATTGAACCAGGCTGAATAACAACAACACACATTCATCAAGAATCTAATATGAAAAGGGCAGGGCTGATCTGAGACTGTAGACATTAAAAAGTCCATAGGAGAGATGGTAGCTGATTAAACAAGTGTCATGAGATAATAACAAAATGCAAAGATTGGTGACAGCACTTGGAACCATAAGGCAACAAAAAACTGTGAGAAATAATTTAGGCTCTGCCTGTGAATCACTCTTTGCTTCTCTTCTTCCTTCCATCCCATCATTTCATATATCACTCTCCACGTGCTGTCTATCTGAGAACAAGGCACAACTTGCTATTGCAATAAACTATAATCTAATTATCCACACCTAACAACTCTTGCACTTAATCTATAATAAAATGATGACAGAAAAATGTTATAGCCCTGCCTTTAGTAGCCTCACACAGCTCTACTGTTTCCTCCTCATGTACTTACCAGGCATGTCTGGACAATGTTATATCATGAGTAATATTTATATTTTTAATCCATCTAAATAAAACACACACATGCACGAACACACAGTGACATTTTAGACCTTCTTCAGAATACTGTATATACTATGGGCATCATGGTGCTGATCCAGAATCCTTACATTATTATTTATTACTAGAGCTACAATAATAAAGCAATGAGGAGGGGGAAGTAATAAATATGAAATAATGTATTTATGATTCCATTTGTTTCACGATCCACTCTGTGCAGGGGGAAAGCTTTTTTAAACTGTAGAGATAAAATCATTTTACTGCTGTAAAAACCAAATTTTGTCTTATTTAAAATATAAATCTAATATAATCTGCTTCTTAATGTATGTTCTTTAAAATACAGCGTGTGTTTTTTAATATATTATAATTATAATAAGGCATAATTATGTGGACATGCATATTAGATCGTTTTTTAGTGAAATATAATCCCTCCAGAAAGGCAGGAAAAGCTCGGAAACTTACTTTAAAACTAAATATGTTCCCTAAAACGGTGGACAGAGCTACAGACCCATGACAGCCTTACACAGGTAGCCAGCAGCTATGACCAGCACTACTTGTGCAATTAATAAAAGGACAGGTAATGTTTGTCGCGCTGTTGCACACACAGCACGCTCATTTGTTTCAGTTCGTCAGTTGCAACAAGACAGCTTACCAACGTTTACGTAATAAGCTAATACTCCTGTGTGCTGTACACTACAGTGTACGCTGTACACCTACTTACTGGTTTTGTCGCATCAGTCTGTGTCTCTGAGTTAATTTGTGTTTCTCCTACAGCCCCGGACCGCTAAAAATGCGCGTGCTCTTTGTGAGCTCGTTCTCGGCTCGTAACCGGCGCGTTCTGCCGTCAAGGGCGATCATTGGTTAAATGTGATCATGTGACTGATGCAAGCCAGATCCTTTTATTTAGCAAAACTGTGATTAA
Organism: Neolamprologus multifasciatus; assembly: GCF_963576455.1. Classification (NCBI taxonomy): domain Eukaryota; kingdom Metazoa; phylum Chordata; class Actinopteri; order Cichliformes; family Cichlidae; genus Neolamprologus; species Neolamprologus multifasciatus. The sequence goes on from NC_140441.1 coordinate 11,061,631, forward strand.
TAGTTAAATATTATTGTTGAGGGGCCCAGACAGGACTCCGCACGCACACACACATAAAAAAAATAAATATTTTTTTTTAAAAAGTTGTCTCAACAAAAGGGCACTTTGGGCACCCATCAGGAAAGGGGCGGGTGCTCAAGCCCCTCTAGCCCCCCCCCCCCCCCCCCCCCCCCCCCCCCCCCCTGCACGTGCCTGCTCGTTAATGCCCAGCAATGCTCTCGCATCTCATTTGCACCACTAATGCATCATGTTTCCTCGTATATTTAAAGGCTTTACTTTGTAGCTCTCTGTCAGCTGTTTTCTGATCATTTCTCTGAGTGAAGTGGGAAACGCTCAAACGGTCGGTTACGCGCACAAGACAAAAACAAAACGGCCTGTTTTGACCTGAGCGCGCACAGCGAGAAGCAGGAAGTTTTTTAATTTTCTCACATCGTCTCTGACTGAACGTTTTGGTTTTTGGAGTCAGCAAACAAAAAAGAAAATATATATTTAACCCGCTCCGGAGTTACTCCACATTCTGAGTGGAAATTATGGTTTCCTTAACTGTTTATCTGCAGGCAGGTCTCACGTGGTTTACTTATGAGCAAGTTTGGAAATCTAATAAATATGAAGAAATCTCTTATGTTAGTTAACGCTCACCTGCAGACACAGTGAGTCCAGCAGAGGCGCTCAGATGTCCGAGCAGCCATTTCCGCTTCAATGTTCTGAGTTTGAGAAATATCCATAGGATGGTGAGATTTCCCGAAAACAGAATATCCCAGTTTAAACCCACCGAGGAGTTTAAAGAGAAGGTTTTCAATACAGCTAAAAGTTTCTGAGCGTGAAAACAGGTGCGTTTGTGTTCAGTGACAGGGCTGCTTGTCTTTTGAGGAAGGAAAACAGACTGAGGGTGGGGTTATAAACACGTGCGTAATCAGCCCGTTCTCACTCCCGAGGCGTAACATGCCGACGTTTTGTCACGTCCCGCGGCGTTCCTGAGGAACGCAAAAGGAGACCTTCGGCGTTCTTATGGTACGCGGCGGGTTATGGGCGAAATCCAGTGCAATGACGCTCCTACGGTAATAGACGTTCCAGCCCTGTATTCCAGCCCTAAACCTAACCTTATCCCTAGCCCTAACCATAACCTTTTTCCTGATCTTAACCAAGACTTTAATTATGTTAAATAGCGTGTTTCTAAGCGATTTGAAGAAAAAGAGCGAACATGTGTAGATTGAGTCCATACGGTTCTCATATTTTCTCATATTTCCTCATTTTTCCGAGGTCGTCATTTAGGAACGTGGTGGGTAGCCGAAAACGTAATATGTTGACGATTTGTCACCTAGCGTAAAATGTTACGCTTTGGGAGTGAGAACGTGTTGGCGTAATAACAAAGGGGCTCAAGTCAATGAGCTAAACATCTGGATTCAGAGCTGCTCAACAACAAAACCAATCTATCATAAGTCACATTAAAACCATCATAGAAGCTGTTTAGTCGAATCTAAAGTATTCGTGCTCAGCTTAAAGTAGATCTCTGACTGTGTCCATCATACTGACAGTGGCCCACACTTGATTGGCTCTAAGCTAAGAAAATGAACATGTCTGCCAAGAAATGTGTGGCTAAGAAAGTGACGTGGAGTCAATCATGAAGCTCAAACAAGATCTGCAGTTACAGTTTAAAGCGGTGGTGTTAAACACGAGGCCTGGGGAGCAGAACCAGCCCACCAACAAGATGAATTTAGGCAGACTGGAGTTGAAGGAGTGAAAAATTATACAAAACTAAAATATTTCCAGATGTAGATATAAAAAAAAGAAAACCATCATAAAAAATTGGAAATAAAAAATAGATAGAAAATGTGACTCATCATAAAGAGCAAATTTATTAATCAAATTGTTTAAGTTGGGTAAAGTACGGTTTTTAATTGGATTCACGTTTTAGCTTTTTTTTCCAGTGTCTCAGTGACTATTTTCAGAATGTAATTCCTTAAATTAAAAAAAGGAAACTATTCCAGGGTGCACTCTACTAGTTAAGAAAACAAAAACAAAAACTCATACAAGTGTTCAGTCAGTGGAGTACTGACACCGACACTTTCTAGGGGTGCAACGATACTCGTATCGATATTGAACCGTTCGATACAGTGCTTTCGGTTCGTATGTATATGTATCAAACAATACAAAATTTTTAATTTATTTTATCAACTTTCCTTCTGACGATGCTGTCTGTGTTGAGAGCTCAGTGGATCTGCGTTCGACTACTCCGCCTAGGCTGCACTGTCGAGCGCAGATCCACTGAGCGCAGGGCAAGCTAGCGAGACAGAAGCTAAGCTCTCCTTGCAACATGGCAAATTGAACCTCCCCCACCCTCATTCAGATCTGGCCTTTGGAACTATTTTGGTTTTCATGTGAAGTATGATCCTGAAGGTAAGCGCGTCATGGACAAGACAGTATGTCGGATGTGCCACGCAATGCTCAATTACATTGGTGGGAACTAGTGCGTTAGCGCAGTTTGCTCGTTAACGTGTTGGCCGTCCAGCCCCACGAACGGGGCAATCCGCGGTAGCTCGTTAACGGAGATTTGCCGTGTTGTGGCGTTAACGTCATATTTAACGAGATTAACGCTGACAGCACTAGTGTGAACACAACGAATATGACTGCACATTTACGCCGACATCATCCTAGTGCAAAGACAAGTGGAAGCAGACAAAAACAACAAGCACGCATGCTACAAACTTTACCCGAGTCATTTAGACAGCCGTTAGCACATGATTCTCCTTATGGGGACCTGATATGTTTAATATGCTGCTGAGAATATAGCCCAGAAGAAGCGTATAATATAGCTTTTATTTTGGAAAGAGCCATTTCTCTGTAATAAACTCTCTTTTCCAAAGATGAGGGATTTCTCGATCAGATCAGATCAGATTTTTCTTACTTTGTTGTTTCAGCAACATTAAATTTAAAAACTGTACTTTTGAGTTAAAATATATATATTTATAATTTTAATAAATGACAAATTAAAAAAGCATGAACATTTTTTTGTATCGAAAAAATATCGAACTGTGACACCAAAGTATCGAACCGAACCGAACCGTGAATTTTGTGTATCGTTGCACCCCTAATGCTTTCCATTCACAGTTAGTATTATTTATTATTAATAAAACACTAGTATCAGCACACCAATAAAAAAACAGAAAAAATTGAAACAGTTTTATTTTTAATTTTACAGTTTATCAGAAGGAAGTAGTGCAGCTTTGTACTGTACACCATAAACTGAGCAGTGTAAATGTCAAAGGCCAAACTGAATTAAAAACAGCCATAAACTGTGTTAGCATGGAAAAATACACTATCTGCTTCAGCCTGCAAAATAGCTACACAATCTTAATCTGAACAAACAGTGATGAACACTGTAACATACGTTTCTGTGGACACACACAGGAACATGAGAGTAAATCAACAGAAAGGTCATCTGACAAGTATGCGAGTGGTTGTGCTTTGCTACACTAACATTTCCACTTCTTTTAAAGTGGAAATGTTTTGGTCATTTCACCCAAGTACTCATATTGTGCCAGAGCTACTTATACCAGAGTAGCTTTGCATGCAGTTCAAAATGAGAAGCCCCTTGGTGTATCCCTTATCAGATAGAATCTATCTGAAATGAGCTGTTTAACTCCTCCCTCTTCAGCATAACTTTCTTCTGATTGGCTGAAAGAGTTTAAAAGCAGGTAGGCGGGGCTTCTGCACTGCAGGAGCTTTGTGCACTCACTCCAGTATCTGTGAAGAAAGAGGAACTTACCACTGATGAAGAGATGAAAAAGTTAACAACAGTTTTTAAACAATACAAAAAACTGGATAACTGAAGGGAAGTGTTGCTGCTCAACTAAAGAAATGAACAGAATACGAAAAATATCTGCTGTATCTGAGCAAAAATACAGGGGAGGTTGAGCCTTAGCAACTTGTAAACATTACACACTCTAAATGTGGTTAAGAAAAAAACAAACATGCAGCTGTGCATACAGACATAAAGATAGAAACTTTAGCAAACAATAAGCTAATGGTATTCTCTCATCAACCCGTAAATGACAAAACAAACACTAAATCACAAAGAAGATGAGCTTGTTGTCCTCAGTGTCATGTTTGCACTTTTCTCCGTCTCCTTTTTGTCCTTTTGTAAAAGTCTCCATATTTTTACTTTTTAAATATGCAGTTAGAGTGTCAACATTTAAAAACTATATTGTGTTTTCAAAAATGTCCTCATTTACTGAAGTCATACATGAGGAAACTGGTGATGTCATCTTCTCCAGCTTTTTCTGGTGCTGGTTCAGTAGAACCAGTGATAAAACCACAACACAGACTGAAGCAACAGTCAACAACACGGTGAGAAGAAGAGAGGCTCCAGAAGGTTTGGTGGTGTGTTTTAAATATTGAAGAAATTTTTGAACTGTGGTAAATATAAAGTTTAAAACGACGTAAAATCTGGAAGTCTGAATCTCACCTTTGAGTTTCCTGTAAGCGTGTCATCTCAGCATCGCAGTACAGGCTGATGCAACAGTCAGCAAGACAGGAAGAAGACCAGGGACGAATGATGCAGAGGACGATGTTAGTGAAAGTCCAGATGGAGGTGGAAGTGTGGTGGTGTTTCTCTCTAAAATAAAGCAAACACAGTCATTAAGTTGTCGTCACATTGTGAATATTGAAACCTGCAGAAACACAGACAGGTGAGTGTGTCACCTGTGACAGTGATCCAGCTGGATGGAGACTCTCCATGACCGCTGATGTCACACTTGTAGAGGCCTTCATCAGACCTGGAAATATTCTGGATGGTCATGTGACCTGTAGTCATGTTCCTGATGAGGGAGCCATCTTTATAGAAAGCAGCTGTGATGTTGGAGGGAGTGGTCTTTGTTTTACAGAGCAGAGTGACGTCATCTCCCTCCATCACAGGGAGGACAGGACTCTGCAGGATCACTGATCCACCTCAACACAGAGACAAACTACAGCATTTCATCCATTTACACACAGCTTCATCAACACTAACTCCACACACTCAGCTTACCAGTGACTGTCAGGTTAACCATGTTACTGACGGGACCCTCTCTGGACTCACACCAGTAAACTCCACTGTCCAAAGGACAAGGAAACATGTTTGATGATGTTTTTACTACAACATGCTGACGTCAGCTTGCTTTTATAACAACAAGTTGATGTCTGACCTTTGACCTGTGACCTTGAAACAGATGGTTATATATATATATATATATATATATATATATATATATATATATATATATATAAACAAAAAAACACCCAGCACGCCCCTGCGGGCGATTTATCCTTCAAGCTCAGGTCCTCTACCAGAGGCCTGGGAGCTTGAGGGTCCTGCGCAGTATCTTATCTGTTCCCAGGACTGCGCTCTTCTGGACAGAGATCTCTGATGTTGTTCCCGGGATCTGCTGGAGCCACTCGCCTAGCTTGGGAGTCACCGCACCTAGTGCTCCAATTACCACTGGGACCACCGTCACCTTCACCCTCCACATCCTCTCGAGCTCTTCTCTGAGCCCTTGGTATTTCTCCAGCTTCTCGTGTTCCTTCTTCCTGATGTTGCTGTCATTCAGAACCGCTACATCGATCACTACAGCCGTCTTCTTCTGTTTGTCTACCACCACTATGTCCGGTTGGTTAGCCACCACCATTTTGTCCGTCTGTATCTGGAAGTCCCACAGGATCTTAGCTCGGTCATTCTCCACCACCCTTGGGGGCATTTCCCATTTTGACCTCGGGACTTCCAGGTTATACTCGGCACAGATGTTTCTGTACACTATGCCGGCCACTTGGTTATGGCGTTCCATGTATGCCTTGCCTGCTAGCATCTTGCACCCTGCTGGTATGTGCTGGATTGTCTCTGAGGCATCTTTACACAGCCTGCACCTGGGGTCTTGCCTGGTGTGATAGACCCCAGCCTCTATGGATCTTGTACTCAGAGCTTGTTCTTGTGCTGCCATGATCAGTGCCTCTGTGCTATCTTTCAGTCCAGCTTTGTCCAGCCACTGGTAGGATTTCTGGATATCAGCCACCTCCTCTATCTGCCGGTGGTACATACCGTGCAGGGGCCTGTCCTTCCATGATGGTTCCTTGTCTCCCTCCTCTTTCTTGGGTTTCTGCTGCCTGAGGTATTCACTGAGCACGCTGTCAGTTTTGGCCATCTTCCCAATGTATTCTTGGATGTTCGTTGTCTCATCCTGGACTGTGGTGTTGACACTCACCAGCCTCAGGGTGCTGGACTTGGGGTGAAACCCTCCATGCATGGTAAGGAGCTTTCTTGTCTTTATGTCAGTGGCTTCTATCTCCTCCTTTGGCCAGCCTATTACCCCAGCAGGGTACCTGATCACGGGCAGGGCGTACGTGTTGATGGCCCGGATCTTGTTCTTACCGTTCAACTGACTCCTCAGGACTTGCCTGACCCTCTGCAGGTACTTGGTGGTTGCAGCTTTCCTGGCGGCCTCTTCATGGTTCCCATTCGCCTGCGGGATCCCCAGGTACTTGTAACTGTCCTCTACGTCTGCAATGTTGCCTTCTGGTAGTTCAATCCCCTCAGTTCTGACTACCTTCCCTCTCTTTGTTACCATCCGACTACACTTCTCCACCCCGAACGACATTCCAATGTCATTGCTGTATAGCCTGGTAGTGTGGATCAGTGAATCGATGTCTCGTTCACTCTTGGCATACAGCTTGATGTCATCCATGTACAGGAGGTGGCTGAGAACTGCTCCGTTCCGTAGTCGGTATCCGTAGCCAGTCTTGTTAATGATCTCACTGAGGGGGTTCAGGCCTATGCAGAACAGCAGTGGGGACAGAGCATCTCCTTGGTAGATCCCGCACTTGATGGGCTTTACCAATATGATTGGAGCAGAATTGTCTGAAGCGTTTGGTTTCTATAAGCCCTAAAAAGTTGAGTTTTCGATTGAAGAAGAGGTTAAAAAATGCTCTTGTGCCCTTTCACATGATATATCTATATGGGTTATTTATTTTTTTGTGAAGGTCAGCTTTGACCCCGGGTCTTAGAAATGAAGGTCAAGTTCAAGTGCTTAGTCAGGCTAAGTACAGCCTAGTATGTTCACAAGTTTGAAGAAGATCCATAAACAATTGTGGGTAATATGCATTTTTTGATGATTTCCCCATGTGGTGTGACCTTGACCTAATTTCACCAAAATTAAATCAGCTCGAGCTGTTATTGGTATCTACCATTTTCATCTACCAATTTGAAAAAGGCATCCTGAAAACTTTGGACACTAGACTGCTAACAAACATACAGACAAGCAAACAGAATCAATTACATGCTTCCTCCCTTCAGGCAAAGAACTATTTAATCCATTTACACATAGCTTCATGAACAGTAATGTTGGTTTTACGGTCCCACACATGCACAATCGTGGTTGGGTTTTTTCCCATCCCAGGTGCGTTCCAGTGGAGTCCAAGATCCTGACTGGAAATCACTGGAAGCAGATTATGTGAGCAGTTGAATTGATCGAATCAGAACAGGAACATGGGGAAAAAATGAAAAAAAAAATAGTATGAAAAACACAGACAGCGGTTACAGTCAACACTTTTCATTATTTTTAACCCTTTTTTCACTTCAGCTCTTTCTGTGTTTGAACGTCGATCTTCCCCGTGGCTGGCTGACAGACCATCAATACTACAAGCAAGACTGGCCCACAGACCTACTACACTTTGGTATACTGCCTCCATCTGGCAACAGAGCTCATTGCAGGGAGACAGGCCATCCCCGAATGGGAGCGGACAGTGAACATGCTTGACCATAAAAGCAGCTTAACTCCACACACTCAACTTACCAGTGACTCTCAGGGTGAGGGTGCTGCTGGTTGCTCCCTCTCTGAACTCGCACCAGTAATCTCCACTGTCCTGTGTTAAGATATAGGTGATCTTGCAGGCAGAAGCAGTCGCTTGCCCCCACCCATCTCCACACGGAGTCATTCGCTTTTTACTAGTGTTTCTCCTCAGAGTCCATCCAACAGAGCTGTCGTCCTCAACGCAGCTCAGAGACACAAAGTCTCCTTCAAACAGCTGAAAGCCGCTGGGACTCACAGTCAGACGAGCTGTGAGGGCTAAAGTGAAAAACATGGAATCATTTTGATACCAAAAACCATCTGGCCTTTTCTTTTTTAATCAGTCTTCTCACATAAGTGAGATACTTGTGCAACTTAGGTGAGATGAAGCCCGGAGAATAAAAGAGCAGACTAACATGCAAGTTTCTCACATGAAGAGGATTCATGACGAAAATATTCACAATGAAATTAAATCTGTAACCCATGTGATGTGTAATCACTCTCTGTTTATACACCTCTGTCCATTTATTTCCATTCCTTCACCCCTAACCTGTGGCAGCAGATGGCTGCTCCACCCTGAGCCTGGTTCAGTCTGAAGCTTTTTCCTGTTAAAAGGGAGTTTTTCCTTCCCACTAACGCCAAGTGCTTGTACAGAGGGGATCGTCTGACTGTTGTTTTTTTTTTTTCCAACACTGTAGGGTCTGTATCCTACAACACAAAGCCTCTTGGGGCAACTGCTGTTGTGATTTGGCACCATATTAATACAAAAGATGATTTATCTCAGTTCATACACCAACATGAGTCTAAACAAAACACAGGACTACAGTTACAAATCTTAGAAATAGATTTGTTGTAATTTGCTGCAGTGCTGTCAGTGTGGTAAAAGCACAGCACTAAAAAAACCCCACTAAAACAAAAAGACTACTTCTTTCTGCTGCTCTCTGTACTTGTCTATACAGCTATCCCTAACATCCTCCCTCTGAAACCCTCTGCTTGTCCTCCTTCCCTCCACCCATCAGTCTTTTCTGTGGTCTTCCTCTTTTCCTCCTGCCTGGCAGCTCCATATTTATGATTCTTTGTCCTGTATATCCATTATCCCTCCTCTGCATATACACAAAACACCTCAACCTTATATTTTTCAGTGCAACCAGTTAGAAAAGATGCAAAATAAAGAAAATAAAAGTAAAATGCAGAAGTACTGCTCTATCAACACAAGTAAAAATGTTAACTAAAGGAGAGATACAACAGGTAAACCGGAGCTGCACAGTTTAGACTTTATGGAATGGAAACATATGGACTCCTGTACATGTAGTAACAGGTTGTATGCAACACAACCATGTGCGTGTATGTTTTATTTGTCTTGCTCTAAGCTCATAGTTGAAGAAATTGACCGCATGCACAAACACACAAACAGCGCTCTGTTTCCTCCTCTGCTTTTTCACCCGTGGTGGGGCTAACACGGTGGGCAGGGAGAGAGTTTGTTGTTGTTACACATCAGAAACACAGCTAATGGTTTCTGTGCTATATTTTTTCCATTGAATGAAAAAAAAACAACAAAAAGCCCGCTGCTGTCGAGAGCTCATCGGTTTAGACTAAACTTGTGAACAACCTGTTCTCATCCTCATTTCGTGTTTGTGGAAGCAGCTGGTGAGGCTCATGTATGCACAGGGATTAGTTTGTTGTCTGTTCCCTGACAAACATCAGCGAGACAGGTCTGTCTCTCCCAACTCGTCTTTACACTGTTAGCACCATCCTTTACTAACCTGTGAGAGAGATAAAAGTCAAACACTGAAACTTATTTAGGTCACCAACACCAATCCATTAATTAACTCCCTTTATGATAGACCATTATCTCTGTATCCTCAACACCATCGGTCAGGCCACAGACTTCACAGAGATCACCATCATCTCCTGAATTAAACTTTATTTATATAGCGCCAAATCATCTTTATATTGTAAGGTAGACCCTACAATAATACATGCAGCTAAAAACTAACCAATCATAGGAATTACAGAAACAAAAACATGCAGGATCTCTGATATGTGCCACAAACCGATTATATTACATATTAAAAAAAAAAAAAACTTCCATCACTTCCTTATAAACTTTTGTCTTTTTAGTGCTTTACTCACCACAAATCAGAATCAAAATCAGGAGGAATCTGAAAGAATCCATAAATGACAAGTGCAGAGTGACTGCAGAAGGAAAGCAGCTTTACATTCGACACTGACAAGTGTTTATACAAGGAGGCAGCGTCATTTAAAGGAAGGGTTTGTGGTTCTCAGAATCGAGACCAGAAGCAAAGAGAGATCACACGATTATTCAAAAGTAAATAAATGTAAAGATCCTTGTGACCAGTGTGATTATTTAACTAGATTAACATCTCTGTCCTCAAAACAGAGCACACATGCACCGTCACAGCACAACACAGAGCATAAAGCAGGAATATCACAGTCAAAATAAAGCTGCTCGATGTTCCGTAACAGTTCCCTTACCTTTTATTGACATAAGACATTTGAAATGTGTCATATAAAATGTAAGGAATGTGAAATAAGATATAAGGAACATGAGATATAATATAGTAGCATAACACAAACATCTGATAATACTACAAAATTATTAGGATTTATATTGTAAACACTGAGAACAGATATAAAACATCAGAAATATGATATTTAAAAAAAAAGAATAGAAAAAAATGAGAACAAGCTCTGTATATCAGTAAAGCTTATTTCATTCAAACGAACCATGTGTCCATATAATCAAGGCTGTTGTACTGATATTTACAGTGTGCTCGTAGAGTCAAAGCACATATTAAAACAAATATGTAGACTGCTTTCTTCCATTTGAGTGAATACAGTAAAATGAATCTCTAAAATCTCTAACATCCATCCATCTGCTTCTGCTTATCCTTTTCAGGGTCGCGGGAGGCGCTGGAGCCTATCCCAGCTGTCATAGGGCGATAGGCGGGGTACACCCTGGACAGGTCGCCAGTCTGTCGCAGGGCCAACACACAGCGACAGACAACCATTCGCACTCACATTCACACCTAGTGGCAATTTGGATTATCCAATTAACCTATCCCCACAAGCTGCATGTCTTTGGACGGTGGGAGGAAGCCGGAGTACCCGGAGGGAACCCACGCAAACACGGGGAGAACATGCAAACTCCACACAGAAAGACCCCGGCCTGATGGTGGAATTGAACTCAGGACCTTCTTGCTGTGCGGCAACAGTGCTAACCACCGTGCCATCATGCTGCGTGATCTCTAACATCAAAAATCTTAATCACCTCATACTACCACGTCACTGCAGGCTTACCTGCTGGGAGGCAGAGCCTTCAGTTTTCAGGCCCCTCTTCTGTGGAACCAGCTTCCAGTTTGGATTCGGGAGACAGACACTATCTCTACTTTTAAGATTAGGCTTCAAACTTTCCTTTTTGCTAAAGCATATAGTTAGGGCTGGACCAGCTGACCCTGAATCCTCCCTTAGTTATGCTGCAATAGACGTAGGCTGCCGGGGATTCCCATGATGCATTGTGTTTTTCCTTTCCAGCCACCTTTCTCACTCAGTATGTGTTAATAGACCTCTCTGCACTGAACTGGTCGCAGCAGATGGCCGCCCCTCCCTGAGCCTGGTTCTACCGGAGGTTTCTTCCTGTTAAAAGGGAGTTTTTCCTTCTCACTTTCACCAAAGTGCTTTCTCAGAGGGGGTCATATGATTGTTGGGTTTTTCACCGTATGTATTATTGCAGGGTCTACCTTACAATATAAAGCACCTTGAGGCGACTGTTGTTGTGATTTGGCGCTGTTTTCCTCCTTCACCCACAGAAACTCACATTTCTTTACTTCAACTGTTGCACATCGTTGTACTTCTGCTTGATGAACTCATTTGCTTCTATTTTAGAAAGTTTGGTGCTCTGTGTTCCAGTTTCTGCATTACACTTTTTACGTTAACTATTGACTGCCTCTATGCATTTCATATTAGAAGCTGTTCAGCATTTCAGCAGGGAGACATCCCTCGTAAGATTTTATTTTGAAACCTGAGCAAGGATGTAGCAGTGGGCAGAATTGGGATGATTAATGTCTGAGCGTCTGTACACATCAAGGTCAGAATGGAAAAAGAAATATTTTAAGTCACACAAATAAATACAAACTACGTGAATTTGAAAATGCTGGTCTGTGTATGTGAACATAGAAAAACAGCACAACCAAGTTTAAAACACATAAAATGGGAAGAAGTGCAGAGACAGCAGACTGGAGACGACCACATAAGGACATTTCTCTTTGACATCACTCCGGCCAAGATCCACCCAACCGCTGATGTCACACTTGTAGAGGCCTTCATCAGACCTGGAAACATGCTGAATGGTCATGTGACCTGTAGTCATGTTCCTGATGAGGGAGCCATCTTTATAGAAAGCAGCTGGGAGGTTGGAGGGAGTGGTCTTTGTTTTACAGAGCAGAGTGACGTCATCTCCCTCCATCACAGGGAGGACAGGACTCTGCAGGATCACTGATCCACCTCAACACAGAGACAAACTACAGCATTTCATCCATTTACACACAGCTTCATCAACACTAACTCCACACACTCAGCTTACCAGTGACTGTCAGCTTAACCATGTTGCATTTACAGTTTATATGTAAAGGGGGAAACTCAAAGTGCTCATTTAAAAAGCATATTTGCTTGTTTCCGTTGCCATTGTACCATAAAAGTACACACCAGTAATATAAATTCAACACAATAAGACTTTTAATGGAAAAGCTAAACCAGACCTCCAAAAATGTAGTTCATGGAAGAGACCAAAAACATCAGCAACATATGGTCTCATCTATACGTCAGTGCGAGTGTTTTTTTACTGTGTCCGTGCGTGTGCATTTTGTTTGTTTTGCTATGAGCTGAACATGTCCACGCAGCCGTCTGTTTCCTCCTCTGTGTCTTTACATCTCTCACAGTGAGAAACGGGAGACGGGCTTTGAGCTGTTTATCCAGTCAGACAAGCCTGACGTCTGACTGGAAATGGAGGGGTTTCTCAATTGGCTGAGCATAAACTAAAAACATTGTTTAAGAAACAGTTCACCTTTGAGTGACCTGAGCATCAGCGTCTGAAACAACTTTTTATCTGTGAGCTGTCATCAATAGCTAGGTAGGTGCCACAGGTGCCTGCTGAGGGTCTTATACTTTACTATGCAGGGATTTAATAAAACATTAAGTAAAAGTAACTTTAACATTGTGTAAAATTAGAATAATATGTATACATTAAATCTAAGAAAAACAGCTGCATGGATACAATAATATAATACAATATGGTAAATAGTTTGATATTATAGTAAAACACAGATAAGGTTGGGACATTATGGCTGGCAGGTGTCACTTGTCACAGGATGAAGAGTTGTTATGCAGCTTCATAGAGAATGGTAGGAAGGATTTCCTGATGTGCTCTTTATGGTAGCGAGGTTAAATCAGTCTGAGGGAGAAGAAGCTCTGCTGCCTCAGCAGTGTGGAGTGGAGCGGGTGGGTTCAGTTTAGTGACCTCTGACCCTCAATGACTCAAACGCCTCTAAATTGTGACCAGTGTCGCTTCGAACCTTTTGATCCCTTTGCTGATCCAGCTGGCTTCTCTGACTCTGATACCCCCCCCCCCCCCCCCCCCCCCCCCCCCCAGCAGACAGCAGAGCAAACAGCAGTCGCTGCTACAGACTAGTAGATGATCTCAAAGTTGCATTTTTTCAAAGCAGCTATTGGTGCTCATTCATGCACACGGTGTGCTTTGTTATCTAAGCCCTGCCCTGTAGGTTATAACATCAGTGAGATGGCTGTGTCCCAACTTGTGTTGTATCACTGAGCAGATTCACTGCTGGGAAGCATTTAAAAGAAAAAATAGTAAAAACTTATTTTCTAAACTTAACTGTTAAAAGAAAAAGAAAAATCAAAGAAAATAAAGAACAAAGAGACACCCTGGGGTCTGACTAACCTGCAGTTTGTGCCACTACCACCTCCTCTTTTTTACCCTAATGCAGTGTTTATGGATCACCACTGGCACAGCTGGTGAATCGGGGCACAAACACACAGAGAACCACAAATATACTGGAGAGTAAACCACTTAAACTTGAATATCCTCAAACATTAGTCTCAAAAGTTTTAGAAATGTGTATCATATTATCCATAAACATAAAGTAAGATGTTCAAATCTACAAAATCAAGACTAATTCTACTCCATAGTAAACACCAACACACCAACATACAGAAATAAAGACAACAGATTAGTTAGAGTCAGGTCTTTTCAGTAGATCACTTTTAAATGTTTAGACAACTCTCTCACTGAACAAAAACACACATATCAAATGTTTTTTAAATAGTTTTCCAAAACCTGTACAGATGGCTCTTGTTTCAAATACAGATGAATATATATATTCATTGACTGTCAACCCGAGAGCTGACATTCAGTTGACATTCAGACGACAAGGGCTGAGATCAAACATTACAACATGTCGGCAGATGTAGAACGACGATTAGTATAGATGATTATTACGAGGTGTTGAAGAGCAGTCAGTGTAACAATAAACATTTGCACAAAAAACCTGGTCAGCTGCTGTTTGTGTCAAAATATTACAAATATAAGTATAAAAAAATGCTGCTATAGTCAATATGATTAATTGCAGTAAAAGGTTGGAGATGTTACCAGCAGGGGGCAGAGAGGAGATATTTGTGAGTGCATACATCAAGTTCACCATGAATCTTAAACAGTCAAGAGTGAAGTAATGTTAGTCTCTGCGTGTGAATACATTATAAAGAACAATGTAGGTTAAAACACATAAAAAGGGGAAGAAGTGCAGAGACAGCAGACCTGAGATGAATTTCCTGACATCATTCAGATGAACGAGGAGAGACCACTGAGTGTTCACAGGGTTCGTTTCACAGGGATTACTCATATATACACTAACCTCAGTATCTGAAACACTGAAAATGTTTAATATGAACATCCAGTGAGAAACTTTGGAGGTGGAGTAAAACACTTCAACTTGAATATCCTCAAACATCTCCTGCCTGGAACTGAACCTGAACGCAGTTAAAAACCTACTTCTTACAGGGCTTGTAGTCTGAAACATGCTTGATCTCTGATATATAATATAATATATTAAACGTGCTGGGAGAAGGTACCTGGACACACCCAGGACACGTTGGAGAGATTATATCTCTCGGCTGGCCTGGGAACACCTTGATGTTCCCCCGGACAAGCTGGAGGATGTGGCCGGGCAGAGGGAGGTCCGGGCTTCTCTGCTTAGGATGCTGCCCTTGCATCCTAGGTCAGGGGAAAAATGGATAAACACAGATGCATGGATTCACTGCTTAAATCACCTGCAGAGCCAGAAATCAGAGCCAAAATGCATGTGAGGGAATCGATGAATGACAGCGGCAGACAGGAGTGGCTGCAGTCTGTCTTAAAGCAAGTGAAACAAGTTTTCACTCAGCTGTCTCCTTGATGAAGGGAGGGAGTGACTCCTGTTACTTAAAGAGAGGTTTTAACAAAGCGAGAGGAAGCACTTCTTCACCTGTGTGAACACTGGATTAGATCACTGAGAGCAGTTGTTATGGGAGTTAAACCCTCTTCCTATAAGACATCTGCAAGCAACAAAATCACACTTAAAACCAACACAATGAGACTGAGACATGATTTTTAATTGTGAAATAAATAAATGTTTACTTCAACATGAGTGACCATGTTACCTTCACTATATTAGAGTTCAAACAGCTGTGTGTGCTGTCCAAAATTTGCTCAGTAATCACTATTAACATATTATTATTGAAAATAATGATACTGATTAATCAGACACAAGTCTGGTGAGCAGGTGTCTCTCACATGCATCATACAGCAAGGGTGCAGCATACACATCTGTCACTGCTTATTGAACAAAAACACATTTATCAAATGTTTAAATGTTCTTTTTTTATTCTAGTATACTTCCAAACATGTGACACAAACAGCTGCTGTTTGATATACAGATGACTCGATATTGAAGCAGATCATTTGAACTTTTCTGGAGAAGCCTCGTTATCGGTCTTCAGGATATCCACGAACAGCATCAAGATGCAGGTCCAGATGTTTCTGCTGTGATGTGAAAATGCTCTCACTTTCCTTGCAGGTTAAATGTGTGGTGGTTAGCACTGTTGCCTCACAGAAAGAAGGTCGTGCATTTAACTTCACCATCATGCCACGGCCTCTCTGTGTGGAGTTCGCATGTGTCTGTGTGGGTTCTCTCTGGGCACTCTGGCTCCCTCCCCTGGTCTAAAGACATGCAGTTAGTGGAGTTAGGTCAACTGGTGAATCTAAATTACCCATAGGTGTAAATAGTTGTCTGTCTCTGTGTTGGCACTGTGACAGACTGGCAAGGGTGTACCCCGCCTCCCACCCTGGTAGCTGGGATAGGCTGCAGCCATGCTTACAATCCTGACAAGGATGAGTGGAAGAGAATGGATGGATTAAAATATGTTTATGTGAGATTTAATTCATCTGAATTTTCAGTTTATGAAGATTAACTTTGATCTTGGTGAAACAGATTTGCCCTGGAAAAAATGAAACACTGGAATAAACCTGAGAGGTGAGGGTGGGGGATCCCCACGGTGTTGGTTTTGCACACAGAAAAGCACAGGCGTCAAACTCCAGGCATCGAGGGCTGATGTCCTGCAGGTTTTAGATCTCACCCTGGGTTAACACACCTGATTCAAAGGATTAGTTCATTACTAGGCCTCTGGAGAACTTGAAGACTGTGTTGGATCAAGGACACATCTAAAACGTGCAGGACACTGGTCCTCGAGCCCTGGAGTTCCCCACCCCTGCAGAAAACAGTCATAGAGCAGGGGTGGGGAACTCCAGTGTGTTTTGAGGGCTTTATGTGATATATTTAGGCAAAGTTTGCTTTTAACCTAGTAAATGGAGGTTTTGTTGGAAGTGGCTGTGTAGTTGTGAACTTGTGTATAAAGTTTTAGGAGACATCATTTTAAGAAACGAGTCTCTGCAATCAAGAGAAACAGTAATAATAATGTTATTGATAAAAATGTCCTCATAGACGGTGAAAATGCATGATGACACTGGTGAGGTCGTCTCATCCAGCTCCTTCTTGTTTATCTGAAACAAACCAAAATTAATTTTTTTAATTATTTAAAAAATTAAACATTGAAGAAAATTTTGAACTGTGGTAAATATGAAGTTTAAAACGACGTAAAATCCAGAAGTCTGAATCTCACCTTTGAGTTTCCTGTAAGCGTGTCATCTCAGCATCGCAGTACAGGCTGATGCAACAGTCAGCAAGACAGGAAGAAGACCAGGGACGAATGATGCAGAGGACGATGTAAGTGAAAGTCCAGATGTAGGTGGAAGTGTGGTGGTGTCTTTGTATAAAATAAAGCAAACACAGTCATTAAGTTGTCGTCACATTGTGAATGTTGAAACCTGCAGAAACACAGACAGGTGAGTGTGTCACCTGTGACAGTGATCCAGCTGGATGGAGACTCTCCATGACCGCTGATGTCACACTTGTAGAGGCCTTCATCAGACCTGGAAACATGCTGGATGGTCATGTGACCTGTAGGCTCTTTCCCGATGAAGACGCCATCTTTGAAGAAAGCAGCTGGGAGGTTGGAGGGAGTGGTCTTTGTTTTACAGAGCAGAGTGACGTCATCTCCCTCCATCACAGGGAGGACAGGACTCTGCAGGATCACTGATCCACCTCAACACAGAGACAAACTACAGCATTTCATCCATTTACACACAGCTTCATCAACACTAACTCCACACACTCAGCTTACCAGTGACTGTCAGCTTAACCATGTTACTGATGGGACCCTCTCTGGACTCACACCAGTAAACTCCACTGTCCCGTGAGATGATGTGACTGATAGTGCAGGAAGAACTGGATGAGCTCCCCCAGTCAGCTCCACACTGACTCCTTGTTTCTCTGCTTGTGTTTCTCCTCAGAGTCCATTCAGCAGAGCTGTCGTCCTCCTCACAGCTCAGAGACACAAAGTCTCCTTCAAAGAACTGAGAGCTGCTGGGACTCACAGTCAGACGAGCTGTGGCAGCTGAAATAAAACCACAGAACATGTGGGCAGAAGTCGTTTCAACAGGATGTAGAAGAGCACTCATTGTAGGAATGAACATCTGCACAAAAAATCTTAACCTGCTGTAAAACAAACTGAAAATAATCACATTTAATGTAAACTTTAATCCACACTCAGCAACAACTTCTCTCCCAGCAGAGATTTAACACAACATTCAATCAGTAATGATTTATCTGACAGTAACGGTGTTAGCTACAGAGGTAACAGGTAAAGAAAACCTAGAAAGAAATGAACTCTTTATGGCAAAGAACAAAAACAACACAAGCAACATAATGACTCATCTACACGTCAGAACGGGTGTGTTTGTCCACGCACATACACAGTTCTGTTTCCTCCCCTCTGTGTTTGTATTTCTGAAGGTGGGCACTCAGAAACTCTGGAGGCGTGCTGCAATCCGCTGATCCAATCAGTCAGAAACGGTGTTTCATGTTTCCTCTGTTATTTTTATTCCACCGGATGAATGGAAACAAGCCACCATTTGGCTGGTCTGAGCCCACTCCTGCCTACAGATACATCTATCAACTGTATATAAAAGATTTAAACACTTAACACTGATCTATGAATCATTCAAGCATAAAGAGCCACCTGACTGAAGGGATGAATTAATATTATGAATTAATATTCTTAGACAATATTTTATTCTACTAAAAATTCCAAATGTAACAGTTTCATAGACATAAAATAGGATTTTGCAATGACGCAGAGCGAAACTGGACCAACGGAGGACAAAAAAAGAAGCGGCCTAAAAAAAAACTGTTTGCAGGAGATGAATAGTGTCTGAATATCATATACTTAGTAAATGTGAGCAGTAAAGAAAAGATGCAGAAAAGACCTGATACAGGACCTCAGTGATTCATCTGGCCCTTTAGTTCATCTAAATCAATAAATCAGCAGAAAAAGCCAAACAGGAAAATAAAGGTCTGAGTATTCTGTAACTTATGCCACCACCAACACCTCTTTAACATCCTAACGCCGTCTTTCTTGAAAACACTGCTATTACAGTTACTTTAAAAGTAACAGATACCTGCTATAGTAAACATTCACCCTTTACTCAGACAAACACAGCATTAAAAGACTGCCCACATATTGACTTTTGTCTTTAATCATGGCATGCATGAATTATGACAACCTCGATCAGGATTTTTTCTTAAGTATTTTTATTCATCTTTAGGCATAAAAAAAGATTTTTGAACTTGAAGTTTTTTACGTGTTCACTTAGGTGGATAACTGATGTGTATGGAGAAACACATCAGTGTCCACTGCAGTGGTTTATGTGCAAATATACTATCAACACTGACACAAATACAAGAAAACAGCTTTTGAACATCTGTCCACTGTAGTGACCACTATGTGTGAAAAGGCTAACCGCTTCACTCACCTGAAGACCCAGAAATCAGAGTCAAAATCAGGATGAATATGAGAGGATCCATGAAGGACAGGAGCAAAGATGAGCGGCTGTGGTCCACCGTGACACGAAGGACAATAAAGTTAGACTTAACACTTCAAAGAACTGAGAGAATAACTTTTGTGTTTCAAACAGCGATTTTCAGTTCTGCAGAGCAAGAGGAAGAGAAATTTCTGAGAGCACTTTAAAGGAAGTGAAAGTAAAGTTCCTCCTAGTCTATGTGCACGTTTGACATGTGGAAATCTGAGAGATTAAAGTCGACGACTCAACTCACAAACACAACTACAGTTAACTGCAGCGTCACATTCAGCATGCAGAACGCAGCAGGAACACCACAGCATGCCAAATATTACACACATGCTAGATGATCCTCAACATGCTGATTTTTATTCATTTTACTACAACTTGACTAAAAATCGTGAATGATTCTACTTAAAAAACAACAACAAACACTGCAAATGTTTTATACACTCCCTGGCCACTTCATTAGGTTCACCTGCTCCACTGCTCGTTAATGCAAATATCTAAATTTCTGCATTTTTCTGCATTTTCTTGCAGATTTTGGGCCCCTTAGTGCAAGCTGTGCATCATTTAAAGGACATGAGCTACCTGAGTATTACTGCTGACCAAGTCCATCAGACCACCATAGTGATGGCTGCTTCCAGCACCTCAGAACATCAAAGCTGTCAAAGCTCAGAACATGTCAATGAGTTCAGTGTACTCAAATCACCTCCGATTTTAATCTAATTGGGATGTGGTGGAGCACAGGGGATGTGCAGCCAATAAATCTGCAGCAAATGTGTGATGTCATCATGTCAATATGGACCAAAATCTCAGAGGAATGTTTACAGTACCCTGTTGAACTGGAGCCAGCCCAGTATTAGCGGGGCATGAATAATAAAATATGTAGGTGTGTAAAGTCACACACTAGTGGTCATGAGAGGATGTGCAGTGTGCTGAGACAAAACACCTTCATGTCGTCAGACTTTTTGTACTTCACGCGTGATCCATTTTACATTCTGCCTTGAGAAGGTCTCACAATAAGCTCTGCATCTAGGTTTGATTCAAGCCAAGATGATTGATTGATTTGATTGATTCCAAGCCACCGATGAGACTTTTTGTTTGAGCTGACAAGAAGGCGTTCATACTTTCTGACTTGGCAATGTCACATTGATTCTCACTTTGCACATATACGTTAGCTTCAGCTTAAATTTATACACCATCTCCAGTTTTGTTTCCAGCTGCAGCTGATATCTAAATCCTCTAAGACTGATCTGAAGCAAGCAACAGACTTACAGGTTCTCAACTTGAGATGTTTTACAGATTTCTGAAGAGTAGATGCGCAGATGCAGGAAAAAATGTACTTGAGAGGCCCGGGCTGGCAGTTTAACACATTCATACAGCACCAATGCCACAGTCTGTGGTGTGAATGGCTTCTAACGCCTGGCTTACCAGCAGAGACTCAAAGCTCAGAGGAAATGCACAGGAAGTGATGACAGTGTGTGATTATTCACATGATGATTTTATTCAGTGTTGTATTCATATTTGTTTTCAGCTGTTGAAAGATGCTCTGAAAGTAAAGTTAACATGTAAGTAAGAGTAGAGTAAGAGTTCTTTACGAGGGCAAAGTTTCATTCAAAACCAGACCAGACCAAAGCATTTTGTAGTTTGGTTTCACTCTCAGTTCGTCACGCGTTCGGGTGGTCTCTGTGCTGAGAAACTGAGCCACGTCAGATGTTTTTCCTTTTTCCTTTACAGCTGACAGAAAACCACAGACACTTACACAGAAACACACTGTTTTTGGGGTGTGTGTAACTGAAACAAATGCGCAAATAAAGATGTGAAACAATGCCGAGAACATCGCTCCTGCTGCCGCTCTGTAAGTACAGCTTTTCCAAATATGAAATAATAGAAATGGGAGCATTAATGGAAACACGAAAGGTCACAGGAACAAGTGTTATGTGGGCAGATTGAACGATCAGACAAATGAGTGAAATCCTGTTTGATGCTGAAAAATAGCCGTTTTTAAATACAAGTTTTTGATTTTTCTTAGTTTTGTTATAATGTAAGGAAATATTTGCTGGAGACAGATTATAAAAATTGTAATACTGTACACTCAGCTCGCAAAATGTGAGAAATATAAAGTGAAACAGGGTTTTCCTTTATATTTGACACTGTTTCACTTTAATGGAGAGAGAGAATATCAACCAAAGGGTAAGACATTTCTCTTAGGTTGTCACCCTGTTTGTACAAAGATTTGGCTTCTACTCTCTACACAAACTCTAAATGCTTTTGGTTTCTTGGATGCTTCTTCTTCAGCTTCCTCCACAGATTTTCTTCAGGACTGAGGTCTGGAAACTGCTTCACAACACTCCATGACATTAATGTGCTTCTGGTTTAGCAGCTCCTTTTTTGCCTTTGCAGTATGTTCTTGGTCATTGTCATGCATCCGTAACCCATCTTCATTTTTCTGGCTGAAGGAGGTTCAGTGCCTACATTCATTGGCCCCTCAGTGGAAACAAGTCACCCTGTACCTTCAGCAGCAAAAACAGCCTCAAACAATAATGTTAATGTCGGGATGGTGTTCTTTTGTTTCGTCTGACCACAGGACTTTCTCCGAAGTCTTCCAACAGTCATTCAGATGTTTACTGGCAAACTTAAGATGGGCTTTACTGATTGATATGTTGTAGCCAGAAATCTGGCTGTGTTTTAGGAGATTACATATTTATTTCACTCAGGGACATGAAAATCAATATATTACTTTGAGGTAATATTATTATAATATTACATAAAAGTAATAGTATTACTTTTATTGCATTTCTTGCTGGATTTTTGGACCCTTTTCTGTCTCTCTCTAATTAAAATTAATCTACTATTTTTAAAAAAAATAATTTCTTTCTAAGTCCTTTGCACAAGTGACCACCTAAACTTACAAAATGAGCAGGGGTTCAAATAGTTATTTTGCAACTGCATATACAAAGTGCTGTGAGAAAGCATTTGTTCCCTTACTTTAATATTAGTCAAAGATAACCTGAGTACATACAGAATACCGTTTTTAAATGATTAATCATTTATTATGGAATAAAAGTTTTCCAAACCTACCGTTCCCTGTGTGAAAAAGTAATTGCCCCCCTGATGTCCACAAAACTGTCAATGAGTTGTTCACATCACTGTGAGGGAATTTTGTCCCAATCTCCTTCACCCAGTTGTTTTCATTCAGCCACACCGGTGGGATTTTGAGCATGAACGGCCTGTTTAAGGTGATACCAAAAGCATCTCAATCTGATTTAAGTCCAGACTTTGACTAGGCCACTCCAAAACCTTCAGTTTACTTCATTAGGAAGTGGACTTGATGTTGTATTTTGGATTATTGTCCTGCTGCATGACATAAGTGTGCTTGAGCTTCGGGGCACAAACCGATGGACGGTGTTTCTGCTTCAGGATTTTCTGGTAGTGAGCAGAATTCATGGTTCAGTCACTGTAAATTGTCCTGAAGTTCTTTTTGTTCAGCAGTGGTTTTCACCTTGGAACTTTCACATGGCTGCCATTTTTGCCCAGTCTCTTTCTAATTGTTGAATCATGACCTTTGACCTTTACTGATGCAAGTGAGGCCTGCAGTTCTTTAGGTGCCATTCTGGGTTCTTTTGTGACCTCCTGGATGAGTCATCTGTGTGGTCTTGGATCAATTTTGGTGCGCCAGCCACTCCTGGGAAGGTTCACCACTGTTCCAAGTTTTCTCTTTTTTCTCTTTTTGTGGATAATGGCTCTCGCTGTGGTTCACCGGGGACACAAAGCCATAAAAATGGCCTTGGAAAGCTTTCCAGATTGATAGATGCCAGTGGTTTTGTTTCTTATCTGTCTTTTTAGATGGTGGCATCATGCGTTCTTTTTTTAGAACTTTTAGCTTGCTTCACTTAAGTTTAAGTAATTTCTTGATTCATCATGTCTGGCAGTAACCAGGCCTGGGTGTGGCTGGTCAAACTGCATCTAGCTTTCCAATGACTTTCCCTCACAGAGCCAGGTAGATTTGGATTATTTTTTCCTGAATAAATGAAATCATCTTTTAAATGATCAATTATTCTGTATTTACTCTGGTTATTTTTGTTCAGTATAAAAATTTGCATGAAGATCTGAAACACGAAAGTGTAACTAATATGCAACAAAAGCCAAAGCCAAAAACAAAGAAAATTAGGAAAGAGGAAATACTTACCAGCATCAAAGCGTTTTGTGAACATCATGTAATAATAGCACTCCACTGTCTCAGTCATCTGAAGAAGACTAGTGTTGCTCGTTTCCTTTTACTAAATTTAACACTAACCCATGTGTCATTTCTCCTCAGTGCTGACTTCGCTGCTGAGTTGCAGACCCTCCCGAGGTTGGTACATTTTTAAAAAGATAAAAAAGCTAAATATATGACACAGGAATTTTATATTTCTCTGCAACATTTTTTTTTTCGCTGTGGCTTCAAGCAATCAGTGGTCTGTTTGCTCTCTGTTTGCAGTATATTTTTATTTCGACTTGACTTCAATTCTGTGTCTTGCCGAACAGTGCACATTTGTCCATCGGTACATTTACATGCTTTCTACAGGTGACCTAATTAACTTTCCCCCTTTAATTCCCGTTGTTGAAATCTCCCAATTCTTTGAATCTTTGGGCTGAAGGAAGGACAATACTCGGTGTATAAATGCTCAATCAACAATCCTTTATTTCCATACAATTTTCACACAATGAGCATAAAAAACCATCCGGATGGGGAGAGATGCCTGAGAGGGTCACAGCAAGTCTCAAAATGGTGGTGTGTTACACAGCTTTTTATACTTTCTACTGGCCCCCACCTGGTCGTAAACCTAAACATTCACAGTCCCTTATCTGTCATGGCGCCTAAGTTATGACCTCGGGCTCCCTGTCTTTCTACCTCCTACAAGGGTGGGGGCACAGAATGTTGTCTGCTTTTGCTATTACCGGCCCCAAGGTCCTTCGCACACAACCTTCTCAGAGAATGATTTAAGCAGTCTGACATGACAAGAAAACAGTATAAAACATTCACAGCAGATAAATGGTGGCGCCCACCTGTCTAACAGAACCCAAAGATGGTCACATTCTTTTAATCCCCAAAGATATACTTGAACATTTGCCTAACCTACTACCAAAATATACTGCAAAGATGGTCATGTTCTTTGACCTAAAAATATAAGGAAAACTAAGCTATATATTTTGCACACAACTTAGACTAAGGAATATATTTATGTTCTACAGCTGTTTAACATAATTCGTCTACCTTGACTATGGGTATAAGATAACATAGTTTGAATGATGATCTCACACCGTTCATATTAAACATGGCTAAAGTTTTTAATGAGATCAGTGTATGTATAAGTAATCCCTGTGACCCAGACTTCAGACCACTCTAAAAACTCAGTTTAATACAATTTTCTCTTTTTCTGATGTCAGAGAGAGCAGATACCCCTAATTTAGTCATTTGGGAAGCTCACCTTCTGGTCCAGCCTTCTGTTTGTTAGGAACAGCCAGTCAGAAGAAAGATGACTTAAAGGCGCTAGAACATCTTCTTTCGTACATGCAATGTATAAAAAAGATAAACCCAGGGGCTGCTCCAAGGACCAGGATTGGATACAATGAGTTTTGTGCTGTTCAAAGTTACTACCAAGGTCCAATGAAAAACAAATAAGATTGCCATTTCCACTTTTAGAAGAAAAATAAAGACACTAGAAATATAGTCACATGACACAAAGCTCACATGGTTGTAATGTGAGTCATGAGGTGAATTGTCTTTTGTAGTCATGTATGGTTATCTTGTTTAGTTATGTTTTATAGTTATGTGTCTCTGTGTTGTTTTTTAGTCTTTCTGTGGTAGTTTTGTTTCATTTATTGTTCCAGGCAAAAGTATTCAGGCTAAAGCAGGCTGTAAATAATGTGTTTTTTAAAGGTTTCAACAATTTGGATGCATAGAAGGATAACAGTGATAACAGCCATCACTTTATGTGTGCTTTAACTGAGATAAGCCGAGTTAATTAATTGATCTGCCTGAACTAACACAATGCCCGATCTTTGGATGACTTCTTATCGTATTTTCCTCACAGCTCGTCTGACTGTGAGTCCCAGCATCTCTCAGTTCTTTGAAGGAGACTTTGTGTCTCTGAGCTGTGAGGAGGACGACAGCTCTGCTGGATGGACTCTGAGGAGAAACACAAGCAGAGACACCAGAGCTGAGTGTGGAAATCACAATGACAGTTGGGGAGAAGGTGCTGGTTCTTCCTGTGACATCACCTTCGGTGTCCAATGGGACAATGGAGTTTACTGGTGTGAGTCTAGAGAGGGTCCCATCAGTAACATGGTTAACCTGACAGTCACTGGTAAGCTGAGTGTGTGGAGTTAGTGTTGATGAAGCTGTGTGTAAATGGATGAAATGCTGTAGTTTGTCTCTGTGTTGAGGTGGATCAGTGATCCTGCAGAGTCCTGTCCTCCCTGTGATGGAGGGAGATGACGTCACTCTGCTCTGTAAAACAAAGACCACTCCCTCCAACCTCCCAGCTGCTTTCTATAAAGATGGCTCCCTCATCAGCAATTGGTCTTCAGTTAACATGACCATCCAGAATATTTCCAGGTCTGATGAAGGCCTCTACAAGTGTGACATCAGCAGTCATGGAGAGTCTCCATCCAGCTGGATCACTGTCACAGGTGACACACTTAGACTGTGTTTGTGTATTCAGTATTCAAACATTCAGTGCATGAAAATAACTTTCTTTGGCTCATTTAGAAAAACCCACCACTGCAGCTCCACCTGCCTCCACCCCTCCACCTGCGTTACCTCCTCTACTTGCTGTGTTGGCCTTTGGATCAGTCTGTGTTTTGGTTCTGCTGGTGTTACTGGTTCTAGTGATGAGGGGATGTGTCTGCAGAAAACTTGAAGGTGAGACTCAAACTTCTTCTTGCATGTGTGGCTAAATTGGTTTGTACATTTAAATAATTTCTTATATCTATATTTTGTGTCTACATTGCACGTGCATGTTGTCACATTACAGCTCAAACACTATGGTGTGAATTCCCAACATTTATCATGTTTGGAATCTAAAGTGTTATTTCTACTACCTGAAAACATTCACTGCTTCCTCATCCTGTTTCATATGTAGGCGTGAATTATAGTAAATGCCTTTTTAACAACATATCCCTCATTTAGAAGAAACACATGGTCGCTGTTAGCAAATTACAAAATACGTCAGTGGTTGTGTTATGAAGTGTTACTTTTATCATCATGAAATATTACTCTGTGACCTCTAGGTATGGTTAGGTACTAATACTTGCTGTGAATGTTACATTATTACAACTTATTATATTACAGCTTATCCTAATGTCCATTTTCACTTTGTTACCATTTGCAGTTCAGGCTGTTTTTATAGACTCTCCTAACGTCCCCTTCTTACTTTAGGATTATTCATTGTTTCAAACAGTTAAATATGTTTACTGAAAACTAAACCCTAGATTTAGAAGATACCTGTGCTACATGGTATATTAGAGTTCTTCTAAATTGAAGGCTCTATTATAAAGTGCTAATATTATCATTTGATTCTTTTAATTACATTTATTAAGAAAGGCCCACTCTGACTTTTTTCAATTATATTTTACTTCACTTTGGTTCAGCTGATCAAGAAGCTGGAGAAGATGCCATCACAGATGACACCACGTACAGCGAAATCAAAATAGCACAAGAGCCTCAACAACCAGTGAGAGAGGCCACAGGTAGTATTGTTTTTGTTTGTCAACTTTTAGGGGATTTTATACCTTTGTGAGGAGCAATGTTTGTTTGAATAAATCTTGCACAAATCAGATGTGGTCATTGTGCACATCTGTCCTGAGGGTCAGGTTAGTAACACAGTAAAAACAGATCCTAAATGTTTGGTGCTCAGTGTGAGATTTTTGGATAAGTTAAGCAAACGAATGCATTATGTCAGCATGGGTGCTGCACAGGTCCCCATTTCATCTGCAGTATTCTCCATATTATAAAACATTAATCATAGGGAATGTCTACATATTTTAAAATACCACGAAATCTTTAAAAAGAAAAAAAATAATGCTAATGCTATAATAATGATTGAAGGTATTCTGAATCTTTTTTAAAAAAAGTTTCTTAGTTATGTGTGGAGGGAAACGTGATGAAGTGAAACAAGGAAACCAGTATTTATTAATGTGAGGCCACAGAGGTCAGAGGTCACTATAATTCCTGAATCTGCACCTTAGATTGTCGTGTGGGAGTATCAGGAGCTCTTCTGCCCTTAAATAATACAGATTTGTGTTGCAAAGGTTGAATTCCTTTTTTCTACAACTGTGTTTCATGTTGTTTGAATTGTGTGTCTTTGTGATCAGAGACACCATCAAAGCCAGAGGTCATCTACTCTTCAGTGAAGAAGTTCACCCGTCCAACCACTGATGACCAGGCCATCAGACCGGAGTGCATTTAATTCACCTCGAGTTACTCTTAGCTGTAACTTCACTCTAATTTATATATTTTAATTGTAGTTTGTGTTTGTTTGGTTGTGCAGTTGTTCCTGCAGCAGAGATCTGGTTTCTCTGCAGGATCAATAAAGTCTTCTTCTCACTTGTTGAATTTCTTGTGTGCTTCTGTGGGTTTCATCAGGTCATCTGAAGTGATTGTTTAGTTGTGGCAGGCTGATAATTATCTTGAGTGATTGTAGCAAAGATTAAAGATAAACAAAACCACAACTGTGGATTATAATCAGCGCGAACATCAGTGAGCGGCTGTAAATCTAACACCAGAAAGTTTCAGTTCAGTGTTTGTGTGTAACTTTTAACAAAAAAAGTGTGAATATATGATGATTTTTTTCATTTTTCATGTTTGCAAATTGAAGTGCGATTGTGACAAAATAATAATTGTGTTAATCCAAATATTCAGACCAACACAGAGCAGATTACAGCTGTGGCTGACAGTAGGAAATCATATTTGCTGTGTTTTAAATGTTCGTCCTCCAGGGAGACGTTTACAGTGGTTCACTCGGCAGTCTGACATGAAAACAGAGAGCTGAGGTGTTTCGGTCTCTGACACAAACCCCTGAACAAGTGACTCAGACTGGAGTTCTGGATCTCATCAACTCTAATTCTGCTGACATCTATTGGTAAACCTGGTGTATTACAACACAGCTGCAACTTTATGCCAAATGAAGACACTTGGACATTACTTTAAAACATCGAAATTATTGTAAATCATCATGACATCAGGACATTAGTTGTTAGCAATTAATATATTAATGATCCATATTAAAATTGGCTACAAAATAATTAAGACTTTTTACTGTTGTCAACTTCAGAAATCACTCAGATGTTTAATTTACTTTGTAATGAGTGTGAAGTTAACAAAACTACAAAGTTTCTTGTCTCCAAAGCATGACTCGCTCACAGTCACGGCTGTGAGTGTGAATCAGGGGAAAAACTGGTCACTTTGGATCAAAGTGTTGTATAAATGACACCAGCAGGCGGCAGCACAGCTTCAGTTTGTTCAACAACAGATGATGGTTTCCACTCTGACCTTTGACCTTTGTGTGGGATTCATATTTTTCTTACTCAGCTAGTGTTTGCAGGTCTGTTGAAGCCACTGCATTTTAATCCAGTCAACGCAGACATGAAAATATATGTAAAAACACTTTTAACATCAGGTATTTATGAACAGAGCCACTCAGTGTTTCTTCATAAACATTCATTAAATAACATAAAAGTGAATCTTAACCAGCATTTAAAAATAAATATATATGAAGCAAATTGAGCACTACCAATGTTAGTCTTTTTTTTTTTTTTTTTTTAAACAATGTCTTTATTATTAAGAGTTTTTCCTTTAATACATATAAACAGAAAAAAAGAAAAGGATTACAGATGATCTGTACATTCAGGTAAGTAGCTCGTACATTTAGGCTGTGAAATAAAAGGGGAAAAAAAGAAAAAATGGAAATAAAGAGAAGAAAAAAAAGAGAAATATAAACACATGTATGATAGTTCCTGAAGTAACATAATCCCTGCCAAATAATCCCATTAATTCCCACCCAGGTCACTGCCCTAGACCTGTACACTGTATTTCCACACCTGACATAAAACAGTTTGCTGGAAAATTCTCTCAGATTTTGAAATGCATCAAGGAAGGGACCCCACGTGCTTTGAAATTTGCCCTCCTAGCCAACAGGGAAGAGAATGATAATGCCTGTTTTTTAGAGGCCAGTAGATATACCTCATTCCTACTGATGCCAAACAGAGCAAGAAGGGGGCCAGGAGAACAAAGTGCAGCTGGTAAGGATATACTGTTGTCACTATGCAATTCCATTGGTCTTTCACGTGAAATTCCAATAAAATTCATTCATGTTTGTGGCTGTAATGTGAAAAAATGTGGGAAAGTTCAAGGGGGCCAAAAACTTTTGCAAGCCACTGTATCTTGGCTAATATTTTAACGTCTGTGTTCAATAGGGGATATGGGTCTATAAGAGGCTCATTTCAACGGATCTCTTCCTTTCTTTGTAAAGTGTAATACAGGCTTCATAGAATGACTGAGGAAGAGATGCTTGTCTGATGCAGGCCGTGAGGGTTGAACTAAGCTGCACGGACAATAATGTAGAGAAGTGTTTGAAAAATTCTGACAGAAAGCCAACTGGACCTGGACACTTGCCAGCTTGCAATGAAGCTATAGCTAAGGAAACTTCTGAGAGATGGGTTCGTCCAGTCTTGTTTTAAGTTCTGGTGTTATTTCAGTAATGTCAAGTTTAGCTAAGAACTCATTAATTGCATTGCAGTCAGTTTGGGTGTAAAGCTGTGAGTAAAAATCCCTGAATACTTCATTGTTTTTTTTCATGATCTGTGACTATGTTGTCATCTTGTTGTCAAATTTTAACAATACTTTCCCTAGAAACTTTTAGAAGGCTCACCAGTAATTTATCAGGTTTGTCACCATACATATAAAATTTTGATTTGCCATGTAAGAGTAAACGTTCAGTTGAGTACAATGTGAGTAGATTGAGTCTTGTTTTAAGTTCTAAACGCTTTTTAAATATTTCAGAACTCTGTTTGAGAGCATACTGTTAGCAATAATCTGGCCTCTGATATTAGCCTTAAAGGCATCCCATACGACAAGGCTGGAAGTCTCTGGGGAAGAGTTGGTGGCAAAGTAAAAGCGTATCTCATCCTGGATAAACTTTACAAAATTTTTATCTGACAGAAGGGTTGAATTGAGGCGCCTCCCAACAGGAGGATTTGGAAGAGACAGACACAGAGTAAGAGGGGCGTGATCTGAAATAACTACACTATGGTAGGCACAGGAGTGGACCTGCTGCAGACAATTAGTGTCAATGATAAAGTATCAATTCTTGAATATGTATGGTGCACATGTTAAAAGTACGAGTAATCTCTTTTATGAGGATTTAGGGTACGCCAAACATCACACAGTCCATATTCTGATAGAAAGGCAGGAATGACAGATGCAGATTTGGTTAGAACATTACTCTTAGTGGATGAGCGATCCAGGACTGTGTCGAACCAGCAGTTAAAATCACCCCCCAGAAAAAAAAAAAAAAGAGTAGATATTAAGTCGGGTGAAGAGGAGAATAAGTGCTTAAAGAAATTCTTGTCATCTGTATTAGGAGCATACACATTTACTAGGGCAACGAGACGGTTATATAGATTACCACTGACTATGACATATCTGCCATATTTGTCTGCTACAACATTGTGGGCCTCAAAGGAAATGTTCTGACCAATATAGAGACCCGACGTGCCGTAGCTTGGAAAAGTGAGTGAAAACACTGGCCCCTCCAACGTGGGAAGAGACAGACATTATCAGAGGCCCCGACGTGGGTCTCCTGTAGGAAAGCCACGTCAGTGTTATGGTGTTTAACATGTGAGAAAACCTTCCTTCTCTTGACTGGATGATTTAGACCTTTAACTTTTCAGCAGAAAGCTTAACTGCAGACTCATCTGATTTATAGAGCAAAGACAATATTCACACTGGCCTTAAATGATAAGAACAGAATAACTGCACAGCGGGTGGAAATTAGTTCAGAACAGGTAAAAAATAAAAATAAAAAAAACAACCGAGTCAGTGTATAAGGTTCGTAGCAGTGACCCTTACCCTCCCCAAACCCTCCCCTGAAAATGAACAAGAACAAGCAGCAAACTCTTCAAACTTAACATAATTTAAGTGTTACTCCTTCTGACTATGATAGCAACAACCTAGGTGTTGAAGCAATCTAACCACTGCTCCGGTGACCATAAGATAGTAAGCTGAAGCTGTCACAGCAGGGTGCGCCGGTGTGTTTGTTATAAGACCCAGAAGCAGACGCAGAGAGAGGGGTTGCAAGTGTTAACAAAAAGTGAGCATTTATTTGGCTGTAAGCAATAGAACTAAGAAACAAAGAAGACTGAGAACGCTGAGTAAACTAAAGACTATGAAACTCAGCGAAAACACCATGAAGAAACTATGAACACTGAGTAACTACAAAACACAACAAAACTAAGGCAAACCTGTGAAACACTATGACTGTGACTATGGTGATGATAACAGACGATCTGACAAAGACTAACAGACTAAATAGTTACAGGGATGATTAGGGGAAGTGGACACACATGGGATCCCAGCTGACACACATGAACCTAATGACAGGACAGGGAAAGTGAAACTAAATACAATGAACAAAGAACACTGGACCCTTTCAAAGTAAAACAGGAAACAAAGACATGACACAAGGCGAACCAGAAAAACCATGAATTAAACTGCAAACTAGGCATTACTGCTTTTAACTAGATAACTGAAAAGAAACTGGAATACAGAAAAAAAACTAAATAACATCAAACTCAGAAACACTGGGTCGCATGACCCAGGCCCATGACAGAAACCCCTAATCTAACTGCTAAGTTTTGAAACTGTGTATCAGCCACCAAGTCCAAATGTAATTGTTGGAGTGTTTCAATGTAGTCCAAGTATGTAAACAAACAAACACAAAAAGGCAGATATAGTTCAATAAGTACTGCTGGCACAACTGAATCATTGAATGAGAACAGACAGAAGGCTATGGAGAGATAACGAAGCTCCCCATCTCCATGCAACAGGTATTACGTCATTATCCAACGAGTAGAGGTCAATGAGGTCAATGAGGTTACCTTCTTATTTATCAAAGAAAAAAAAGAAAATTATGGAGTTAAAGGAAGAGTATTAATCAGCATTTCAATACTATAACATTCAGACTATATAGCTGCACTCGGAGGGGAAAAGCAGCGTCTTACGTAGATGCAGACTATGCCTCTATACATGTATGCAATGTTTGTACCCGCATTTGGTTTCACTGTTTTATTAGTAATGATAAAGTAATAATAAACACATGAAGTAATGAATGACGACCCTATCTAAATCCCAGTAACAATTAACGCGTTCCTGATTTTGGAATAATAAATAGTTACCGTGCTCGTTACCACAATAATAACGTAGTTAAAGTAACGCGTTACTTAATAACGCGTTAGTCCCTACAAAGATGTAGACATTGAGCCCTCCTGGGAGGGGCCATGCTGACATCTGCTGCTTTCTGGGGCTTTCAGCTCTAACACACACCAGTACTCACACACACACACAATCTTTGGTGGCTGCTGCCTCTAAACATATCATACATTATTCATCGTGTGTACTGCTTAATAAGATTCAGCATATGTTGGATGTTGCTGTAATTTCGCTACAGCATTGTTTTCTTTTTGCTTGTTTTTGTTTTTCTTTCCTTGAGCAGGTGGTGAAGCAGATTTTCATCATCCTTTCTCTCTGTCCCCTTTCTCCTATTTTTCTTTCCCTCTCCTTCTCTTCACTTTCTTCCCAACTTTTCTTATTGTTTTTCTTTCCAGTTCCCGAGTCCAGTCCAGTCTGATTACAATAATTTAGAATAAAAATAACTAATACAGATCAAATAAACTATGACAATCAAGTGGACCAGTATAGCAAAAGGTGCACTTGTGAAAGTAAATGTTAGGCACATTCTTGTTGGCCAGACAGGACGGACGGACAGAAAAAAAAGAAATATAATCATCCTCAGCTCATCTGCTCCAGTGACACTGACACCTTTAATGGCAGCACATTTAGATTATTCCAAGATTCAAAATATGGAAACATCCTGTGAGTAAAAGTGTGTGTGAAGGTGTGTATGTGTGTGTTAGTATCAGGATCAGAGAACGACAGCTTTCCTCTGTTCCAGTCCAGATTCACTCTGATCCTCTGGAGCTTCTTCTGGAGTGAGAGAGGAGTGGATTGAGCTGATGGTGAGTGTGCTGAGTATTTACCTAAAAAGAACCGTATTCTCCATAATCCAGACTCCGTGTTTCTCTTCCTCTGTACAGACTCTGATAACACGCCCAGGTCCCACCATGTACTGTCTCTAACCTCAACATCCCAGCTGTGAGTTCCTGAGTTAAAGCCCTCAGAGCCCAGGACAGAGCAGGAACGATCAAACCTCTCTGGAATATCAGGAAGCTGCTGCCTCTCTTTTCCTTGTCTTAGGCTGGTCAGATCTTCAGACAGGATGAGGTCTGGGGGAGCAGTGTTTGGGTCCAGAATGAGAGGAGTGTAGGAGACCATGTCCTTCATGTTGTTCCAGATGTTGAAGGTCAAGTTGCCCAGGTGTTTAGCCTGGTCTATCAGAGCTCCTGAGGGCAGCTTTGGATCATCCAGCAGGGGGCAGCGCTGGGCTCTTTCCTCTGCAGCCTTGTAGTTGCGCAGGAATGAGACGTCAGACATGAGGGGTGTCCAAATTCACGATCTGCATCCTTGGAGGTCGCGGCCTTCTCGGTCTACCACTAGAAACGTTTCACACAGCATTGTTTGACAGAAATGATGGAGAAATATGATTTTGTTCATCTTTTTGTTTTTATATGAGCTTTGTTTGATTTGATAAGTATCTGAGGCTGAGACCACGGGACTGTAAAAACATGATTGTTGGGTTTCATTTCTGTACTTTACAGTCATTTCAAACTTAGCTAGTAAATAACAATTAGCTTATGTTGTTCATGAGGCTAAAGTCATCTCACTTTGGTAATGTAAAGATAATGTGGCCAACATTAAAGTTATTATAATATTAATCATAATTGCAGCAGTGAACTTGAACTCTGTGTCAAATACTGAGCTTCAAGAAAGAAGCACCAGTTTCAGTGCGCTGGGATTGACAGGAAGTGAACAGGCTCTCTGTTGCTTAGAAACAAGAAGTGACAAACCGTAAATCCTCTCAGTCTAAGGAGCTTGGAAAGAAAAGCGTCTGGACTTCTTTAAGTTGCTTGAAGACGTTTCACCTGTCATCCGAGAAACTTCAGTCCTCGAAAGAGTGACCTTTGTCCTTTAGATGCAGATGGACAGCCGAGTCTTGCCCTGTGGAGGGGGCTCTTCTATGTGTTGCCGTGCGTTTTTCGAGGATGCCAATGTACATATCTTGGACAGAGAAGACAGATGGTTTGAAAGACGAGTCAAAGAAGCCATCTATGTCCACTGTGAGCGACCATCTTTGAACAGAGGCTGTGGTTCATGACACCAACTATCTGCCATCTATAATCTAGTTTTGTTTCCTGAATGAACCTCTGTCCTCCCTCACTCCCCCAGGTCTTGCTGCCCACCTTCCTGCCTTCAGTGAAGAAGGCAGAGAAAACCTACGCTTTTGACAAAAGGGGTTCTTCTCGTCCATGCCTTTCACAATCAAAACTCTTTACATGTCTGTACTGTGTTCTTGCACTAGCAGAAAATGGCTTACAGAGGTGCATTAACATCCCCCTTGGCTTGCTGCATGTACGTTTGGGTTCTTTCCAGAGGATGAGAGGGTTAGTTCCCTGCGCCCTGAGGTAGCGGTATGCTTTATCGAGCTCCGGTGGAGATTTAAGTATTTCTAGGCAATTTCTTGCCAAATAACTCACAGAGAATGTTAGAAAAGTGAGTGGTGCGCCCACTTCCAGTGTCTTCAGGGAGGACGCGGATGTTCTGACGCCTACTACAGCTCTCCGGGATGGTGACTTTGTTCTTTAGCTGGCTGTTATCTTCGCAAAGAGTGGCACACATGCTTTCAGTGACTCGTTGGCTCAGGTCTTCAGTTACAAGCTCCAAGGACAAAACTCTCTCGGCCTGTTCCTATAGGGCTTGTTGCAGTTGGTCCAGTTTTGATTCGAGGGCGTTAAATGAGGGTTTAAATTCAGATGTTAACTCATCTTGGTGCTGCTGGAGCAGCATGGTGATAGCCCCCAGTGTTAAGCTAGCGTCCTCCTTTTTGTTCACTTTTGCACTCTTAGAAGCCATTGGAAAGTGTCAAAAAGTGTTCAAAACACTAGAAGAGTGTTTGTGAGTGTAAGCGACTTAAAGGTGGCAATTGGAGGGGTGAAACTGGTCAAAGCAGAGTTAAATTCACCATAGCAGTTAGTTCCTGTGACTACTCAGGTAGTAACGCGATATTAAACATGTAAGCGTCATTAAAAGAAGTCTGTAGGTGCCAGTACAGGAGACGTAAAGGTCTAAATGGATTGGTTCTTATAGAGCACTTTTCTACTCTCACTGAGCACTCAGAGCACTTTATACAACTCGTGCATTCACCCAATCACACAAGCAGTGTTGGGGAGTAATGGAATACATGTACCGCCGTTACGTATTTAAAATACAAAATATGAGTAACTGTATTCCGTTACAGTTACCGTTTAAAAAGGTGGTATTTAGAATACAGTTACTTTGTTGAAATAAATGGATTACACGGCGGTACTTCCCTGTTTCATATTGTGGCGGGTCAGGACTGTTTGGGTTTTGTTTGACAGCTACGTTCTGTTGTTCCAGGTGCCAGCGTTACGGTTGCCATGGTTACAGGGTGACGCTCTCTCTGTGCGTGTTTCCTGGGTGAGAGAGGCCTTTTTGTTGTTGTTGTGCTAAGCTAATAGGCAGAATGCTACAGGTATAGCTCTAAAGAATGTAGCATCATAGGCAGTGTAGTCCGTGCTGCAGGGAGAATGGACTGCCATACACGTTATGTGTCTGTGAGCGAGGGAGGGAGAAAAAGGAAAAGTACGAGCTGTCATCGAGCAGAAACGGGAGCTGGAAGCATGTAAATATAATAATAACCACTGCAGCCAAGAAGAGAGCCTGACGAGCCCAGTTGTAAGTAAGCTATTAAGACTCGACTGTACACCGTGTTCGTGTTTTCCTCCAAAAACAATAAGTTCCGTTGGAGCAGCCTTTCAACGCCTCTCTCTGTCTCTCACAAGCAAAGTTGACCCAGACAACAAAGTAAAGCTAGTTTTCGGCTACGAGCTCGACACAGAACCCACCGTATTAGCCAGAGGTCCCTTTACTACGGTTCGGAGCCGCGGACCTTCAGTAACAGTAATAAATCACAGCAATAGTACATTCATGTAGTTGTAAACAGCATGATAATATATTAAGTAATCCAAAGTATTCAGAATACGTTACTCTCATTGAGTAACGTAACGGAATACGTTACAGAATACATTTTGGGGCATGTATTCTGTATTCTGTAATGGAATACATTTTAAAAGTAACCTTCCCAACACTGAACACAAGCACTTTATCTAAGGTCTTTAGTGCTTCTATCTAACATTCACGCGCATTCACGCTCTGATGGATGCATCGGAGGGCAACATGGGGTTAATATCTTGCCTAATGATATTTGCATGCAGACTAGAATCAAACCACCAACCTTCCAGTGAGTAGGTGACCCACCCTGAGCTACAGCCACCCCAAAGAGTTGGGGTGTAAGAGGTGTAAGGAGTAGTGTATCCTGTAAAGGAGCAGACAGAGCACTGCAGAGTCACTGAAGGTGCTAAAGGAACCAAGGAACCAAGATAAAAGCTCCT
The DNA here is from genome assembly GCF_963576455.1 of Neolamprologus multifasciatus. NCBI lineage: Eukaryota > Metazoa > Chordata > Actinopteri > Cichliformes > Cichlidae > Neolamprologus > Neolamprologus multifasciatus. Next base: position 11,098,840 of record NC_140441.1, read on the forward strand.
GATTGTTCACTCGGGGTAGAAAACAGCTGATCTTAAGTCTGTGTGTGAGTCTACTGAATCAAAGAGGTGTTGGCTCCTTGCACACAACCACTTCCTCTAACTGACATCAAATGTGAGCACTGGGAGTTTGCGAAAGCAAACCATGAGCTCATCCTCCATCATGCAGACACAGATCGCAGCCTCAGCAGTGTCTCTTGCAGAAATGTGGATCTTCTCCTGCTTCCTCATCGGCTCCATGGCCTCTTCTTTGCAAGGTGAGCTCTGTGTGCGTTCATGCTGTTTGCTTTGTTTCACTGATGCTCCTTATCAGTCGGACTATTTATAAGGAGAATCAGCACTTATTCTCAGGAGAGAAAAGTCGAGACACTAGGAAGCTAGGAGCTGCTTTTCATTGTATTTCAATAATCTGAAGGCAGCGTCGTCTGTGCTTGATTTCCGTCAGAATCAGAAACACCACAAAGATGGAGTTCTGCACATGTTTGTGCAAGAATTCTTATTTTTTCTTGTGTTTTCACACAATGACCAAGGTTTAAGATGAAGCCGAAAATTCAGCCAAAAGATCAAATATGCAGGAATAACGTTGTTCCTGTGGGTCTGTATTTCTTGCTAATGCTCTCTTTGAAAACCCTTTTTTCTGTGAGGGAAGGTCTTGTTGATCTCTCACCTCAAACATAACTTGTTTCAGGGCGGATTTGGTTACCGCGGCTCCTGTTTGTAACACTGTAACCAAATAATTTCCCCGGATCAATAAAGTATTCTGATAAGAAAATGTTTAAAATACTGAAAACAGCCCCCAGAATAAATCCTGCTTGAAAATAAAGGGCAGGAAAAACGCACTGAGTAAAAGACTATAACCACATCCTGGGTTTGCTGAACATACTTTGCAGCACAGGTTCAGAGATTTAATGGGCTGAATGATTTCACTACACTGACATGTGGACCGTAGCATGGAGGTTGTAAATAATATTGGATTTTTTTGTAGCTTCTTAAAGGCATAGCTGTTTCGGTAACAGCGACTTGTCCTCCACATTTTCATTTCGTTATTATAATAAAGTTTTGTGAGTTTTCTCTGAGAGAACTTTCTGTTGCACTTTCCAATAAGCACGAGGAGGAAACAGATGTGAGGTGTCGCAGGATGTAACTTCATGGTTGGATGGGTCGACACAAATGAGCAATTTTGCCAGATGCTGTAATTCTACCAAGGAATTGAATTTCTACTATTTCCGCTAAGTCAGATTACCGTGATGCAGCAGCTGGTGTCTAAATTTCAGATGGCTGCAGCGATGAGCTGATGGCTTTAAGAAGTGTTCCCGAGGCTGTGCCATGATTCCCACGATGCAGTGCTGACTGAAAGCCTCAACCCCAACAGCATCCAATCGTAGTTTTCAGTCTTGACTCTTGTATGCAGAAATGTCTCAACAAGTTCTCAATGTTTTTATTGAGATGATGTAAATTCTAAAACAAATCCTATTAGTGGAGAACAGGGATGGTTGTAACAAAGGGCATTGCTTTCACCAAGAAGGGATACACAAACAATCGTGTAATCGGGTCCAAGTGTTGCACTTCCCTACCCGACCTTGCATGTGAAATTGCAAAGCTCTGTAAAGAAGGACTCATAATTTAAAGGAAAATCACTGGTTTAAACCTAAGATATGATGGAAGTTGTATTTTTGTAAAGATATGTGTCATAGGTACAAAGTGAGGCATTTCATCTATGCTTATTTGAGACCATCGTGCTGTGACAGGAAGCTAAAGAGAGGCTGACAGGGGTGTGAACAGCTGTAACACCTTTAAAAAAAGGGTTAAAACTAATCCCAAGACTGTGAGGGCGTTTAAAAAATTACACAGTTCCTCTTTTAGCCAGGTGCACATTTTCCAGCAACAGGTGACCATGACTCAAAAGTCAGAGACGATAACATCTAATCATCATTGTCAAACATGAGGCCTGAGGACCAAAATTGGCTCAGCAAAGATTCCAATCCGGATCTGCCCCCACAGTCTTTCACAGAATGGTGAAACCCTCCCAAGCTTGACTTCTGTTGAGGTGGATCAGTGATCCTGCAGAGTCCTGTCCTCCCTGTGATGGAGGGAAATGACGTCACTCTGCTCTGTAAAACAAAGACCACTCCCTCCAACCTCCCAGCTGCTTTCTATAAAGATGGCTCCCTCATCAGGAAGCAGCCTACAGGTCACATGACCATCCAGCATGTTTCCAGGTCTGATGAAGGCCTCTACAAGTGTGACATCAGCGGTCATGGAGAGTCTCCATCCAGCTGGATCACTGTCACAGGTGACACACTCACCTGTCTGTGTTTCTGCAGGTTTGAATGAGACAGTTACAAAGACACCAACTGCGACGCCTCCGCCCACAGCTGACCCCACCTCTTTTCATCTTCTGATGTGCGTGTTGTTGTCCGCTGGGTCAGTCTGCCTTGCGCTTATGCTGTTCTTAATGGTTCTGCTGGTGAGAAAGTATGTTTACAATAAACCAGGTGAGAAAAAGAATAATTCATTTCAAATTTCAAAAACATTTTAGAAATGTTTAAAAGTTTGTTTTTTAAAGTCCGTTATTATTGTTTACAGTTTGCTGCATTTCAGCTTGTAAGAAAGAAACTCGACATCAGATAACCACATACTGTGACATCATAAGGTCAGACTGTCAAGAGCAGCCAATCAGATGGAGCACAGGTACTTTTTCATGCACCAATGGTGTCTTTGTGGACTTCAGTTTTAACCAACCCGTTAAAAACGTTTCATCAAACAACACTTCACAGAATCCACTTCCTTAAATATTTCCAATCCTGCATTGGTTACATCCCTGTTTTGTTAAAACCTCAAAAAAAAAAAATGGTGCTAATAAAGTGATAGATCAAACTTGGATCTATCACTTTATACCCTTTAAGTTCCTCCTCCACGGATCTGCCCATGCTTTAATCAGCCTTTTGTTCACCACGTATTTTATTTGTAGGTTTCATTGGTCGTGTCCAAATTCATGGGCTGCATCCTCCTGAGGCCGCATTTGTAGACCGATTACGTCACAGCGACGCGCCGAAGGCTGTCCAAATTTGTAGACTCCTCCGAATGCAGCCGACAAATGCGTCCTCCTTTTCCGCGAATTTGAAGGATGGGTCGGGTGTGTCCTTCGTGGCCTATCATATCCCAGAATTCATAGCGCGGCCCAACCAAACTCCAGTTTCCAACAATGGCGGCTGCTACTAAGTTTTAAAATTACTCTTACTAATCTTTCTGGGTCACAAAATAAACTTTTAACATATTTTCAGGCGAGAAAGTAGCTGTGTAAACTTGGTTTTTACCAGTGTTGGGTAAGTTACTTTAAAATAGTAACTTAGTTACATTACTAGTTACTTCTATCAAAAGTAACTCAGTTACTTCAAGTTACTCGTTACTTTCAAAGTAACTAGTTACTAGGGAAAGTAACTTTGGTTTTACTCAGAATTCTCTTATTAATGTGTTGCTTCCATAACTTTGCCAGTCTTCTAGCTTGCTTACTTGCCACAAGTGCACTGTGCCACCTACCAATAGAAAGGAAAAGATAATGTGCATATTTCCACGAGAGAAATCCCACGCCTGGACCGTCATTGACCGCTGCCATGATTCTAGCCTACGTCACAGCATCATGTGCGCCTTTTACATCCAACACAAAAACTGCAGTCGTGGTGCTTTGATTGTACTCAGAACTCGGAAATTCTGCCTTCTGAATAGGAAGATGTAGGTAACACCAGACTGCAGATGAGCTGCATACAGGGCTGGACTGGGACAAAAAATCGGCCCGGGCGTTTTGACTAGAGACTGGCCATTATAGGAAAAATCATAAAGCCTTTGAATGAAAAAAAACACTGTTGTGACAGTGATGTTCACTGTTCTGATGGTATATATGCACCAATCTATCAATCCTTTGTTGTAAGATTCAGATATTTTTTTTTAAAAGCAAGACATTTTAAATGAGAATAAGAAAGAAAAGTATTTCCTTGTGCCCCCCTCTCCCTGTTAATGCCCTACCTGGCCCCCCTGGCAAACCTAGACCTGCCCCTGCACAGTTACCAGCTGTCAGCTACATAAAAAGGATCCTGGGTTTATCTGTCTCTCAGAAACAGTTCATAACTTCCCTTCAACTCATTCATGTCTCCTAAAAGGTAAACCTGTTTCTCCATCACCTGTTCAGCTCTGATGATTCAGTAAGGACATCTCCTGGTTTCATCTTCATGTTTCCCTCTCACCAGATAACCAAACCGACATCATGACCAGCAGCTTTTTTGCAGCTGTGGCTCCAGCAAACATCAGCTGATACTAGAAATTAATATTAAATAAATTCTAACAACAGCTGATCAAGCTTAAACGTGCTGCTGTTGTTTAGCGTGACATTGGCTGGTTTCTTCTTTCTGGCGCAAAGTGGGCGATAAACAAACAAGAGAGCCGATCAGCTGATCACTGATCAGTTTTCATGATTGAAGTAGAAACAGGAGAGGGAGGGGAGAGAATGAAAGAAGAAGAGGCAGCTGTGCAGCAAAGACACAGAATAACTCCAGCTTTGTGCCTTTTTCATTGTAGCTGAATTACTGGACAAACTGTTCCTTTTCACCTCAGTAAGAAACGCGTAATATTTTCTCTGAATACCAGACGGGACGGTTGGCAACTCTAATAACTTATGAACTTATAAAGTTCAACATCATTAACTTCATAGCACCCACCCAGCTGTATAGAAACTCCGTCATGCTAGCTAGTACGCAGTACGGAAAAAGTCAGAATAACGAAAATAAACTCCACCTAAACTTGGTTTATATCTGACTCGGATAGCCTGCAGGTCATAACTTCTTACCTGAAGTTCAGTTCACACTTGGACTGGCGGCCGCCTCGGCTCTCTCTTCCTCCTGCGTCCCCTTTCCCTCATCCACCTGCTGCCTCCACCACTTGCTAATGTTACTGAATCTGTGGAAGCTCCGCGATAGCCACCACACGAAGTAACGAGTAACGACCCTATCTAAATCCCAGTAACGACTAACGCGTTCCTGATTTTGGCATAATAACTAGTTACCGTGCTCGTTACCACAATAATAACGTAGTTACTGTAACGCGTTACTTAATAACGCGTTAGTCCCAACACTGGTTTTTACACAGCTGACTAAACATTAAACAGAAGTATGAGACAGTCGAGAATTTACGCCAGTGTCCTGTTATATTTTAGATAGCAAGGAGCAGACGGCTGAGTTCATTAAACTCCACAGAGACAGCGGTGACGCAGATCAGAAGGTTAGACCGTCCAATTTCACAGCCGTTTACTTCCGGCCTACCCGTCCTTCTGAGGACCCGGCCCACGTAGACCGCGAAGGCCGGGTCCTCAGGAGGATCCAGCCCATGAATTTGGACACGACCATTTTGTACTTCGTGTAACATCTTGACATCCTGACCAGCTCATATAGCCATTCCCTGATTCAAAGGAATCCCTGTGTTTGCATGTTTTTGTTTAATTCAGTGTCCTTTTTTCTACCAACACACTAAAACAGGGTATGAATGATCTGACCGTTGTCTTCTTAATGTTTCCTGCAGCTTTTATACCAGCGGCGCTGCTATCACTGCACTGAGGTCCTTTTGTGTTTTGTTTTTTTTATTGTGCAGAGACTGATTCAGCTGCAGGTCATTCAACAGTGAGAACAGAAGATGTCAATTATGCGGAAATCATCATAAAAGACACGGGAAACAGGTCAAAGAGAGGTATGGTGACTCTGCTTTGTCTCCTCTGTCTGTGGCTCCTGTTGTGTGCAGTGGTCAGCTAGGGTCAGACACAGGGTGGAGGTCAGAGCAGCCGTTCTCTGCCGGTCACTGGTATCAAACTCATTTTACATTGTGGGCCAAAAATAGTCATGTGATTATCGTGGAGCAGTGAAACTCAACTTTCTGTCAGTGTAAAGAAACTTAATTAAACAGTTAAACCCATACATACATACATGCATCTGGAAAAAGGAAGCACTGAGTTTCACTTGTGGGAAACTGTTCAGGGTCCACTGAGTTTAGAATTTAAAGTGCTGGTTTAATGCAAACCCGGCCACATAAAGAGGACCACTATATTATTTTAACTGTGGTTGGTCTGGTAACTTTTCGTTATGATGACAATTAAAATTTTTGTTATGTTTTGGTAAAATAACTGGACATAAATATAATTTTAAGAGAGCTTTTCTGCAGACCTGGTTATTTTTCTCCAGTTGTTGACCTCTTTCTGTTTTTTGTGTGTGTTCAGAGTTTCAGCCAGAGCCAAATGTCATCTACTCCACAGTGAAGTAATCCACCAGTCCATCCATGTGGTCCATCTGGTCTTCCCCGGCTCTGCCAATCAAACCAGAGGGCATTTTCTTCTTAATTTTCTGTGTGTGTTCGTTTTTAATCCACTTACCTTCATAAGCCGGTTCATAACACTCATAATACAAGACAAATTTTTCACGTCAATACATTTTGTAAAAGGTAGTAAAAAAAAATCAAATAAAACTTTATAATCTTGACCTTTCAGTCAGCTTTGTCTCAGCAAACCTCATGCTTTGCATTTAGCATCCTGAAGAGCTCCGGCTTTCTATGCAGGGGAAACTTTGCTTTCACTTCTTCCTTTTGTGGTTTTTTTCATGAAGCTGTCTGATGGAAAATGTGCGCTATTGTGGCTAATCAACATGCATCTGCCTTTGGAACAGATAAAGAACAAAAACAAATAGTATCTGCAGCCGCAGACACAGTAGGAACATCAGCCAGTGTGGAAACTTCAGAAATGTATAGACTGGTATGTGGGAGGAGGTTAGGGGCAACTTTCACATTAAAACCATGCAATATATAAAATACTCTAAATACTATACAAGCTGAGGAGCAAAATTACACATAAGCCAACTTCCATTAGCATACATTTAAAATTTTATATATTCCAGGGTGCCACAATACGGCTGTGTGCAGGCAAGAGTAGGACCCAAACTCGCAGAGACAAAAAGTAAACTCAAAAAACACAGCTTTATTGCTGGCGTGGAGTGGGACACGAAAAACAATACAAAACTAAACTGGGAAAACTAAAGCACAAGGAAAAATCACACAGCTATGAGGGAGGACGCAACACTGACAAAGAGAAACATGGGGCTTAAATACACTGAGGGATAACGAGGGGGAATGAGCCACAGGAGGAAAGCACAGCTGGGAGTAATTAGGCAGGACGAGACAAGGGAAGCAAAACTAGAAACATTAACATAGGACAGACTGTGAAAGTAAAACAGGAAACACACTGACTGAACTCAAGACATGTACAGTTAACAGACTGGGAAGACAGAACATAGGGACCTGAAACATGGAACAGAAAGGCTCAGTAGACACAACATGAACATAACAACGCCACAGGGGAAAAGTAAAACAAAATGCAGGAACACAGGACCTCTTTCAAAATAAAATGGGAAACAATGAAACGCAAACATGACAACATAAGAAACACAGACATGAAGCACATGAAGGACAAGGGAGACTTAACAGGGGTTGGATACACAAGGGGAATCTAATAAACAAATGAACTTAGATAACCTAATGAACAAAATAAACTCAAACTTAAAACGCTGGGTCAAAAGACCCAGGATCATGACACAGGGAGGCATTTGGGGTGAGAGCTGAACAATGTCTGAACAATCCCATGTTGTCTCTCGTCCTTCATGCACTTTTGTTAAAAAAAATCAGTTAATGATAACAGTTGAAACTTCCTGCCATCAACTGGTGATAAATGACAACCTGCCACTTTCCAGAGACGTGCAGTTCGTGGGATTAGTTTAATCGGTGAATATAATTGGCAAACAGCTGTGAATGTTAGTGCAAAAGCTTGTTTGTCTCTGCTATAGACTGGTGCCCTGATCCGACTTTCAAGCTATGACAAGCCCCCCCGTGACCCTGACAAGGATAAGCGGAAGAGAATGGATGGATGGATGGCTATTATGTATTTACATTTAAATTCAATTAAATTTTATTTATGGTTATTGATCAATGGCCATTAGAATTTGCATAATTATGATGAAGGAACTGACCTTCCACTGAAGGATCAGTTGGCTGGTTTCAGTCATTGTGCAAATGTACTGTTTATAAGACTGGGGAAATCTGCAGTCAGCTGAGACTGAAGAAGTCTACTGAAAATGCTATGTCCAGATGAACAGAATCAACTTTTGGGAGTTGTTTTTTTTACAGATTTGTGTTGGAAACCTCTTTTTTATTTTAAGATCTATCAGGGATTAAATGTATAGTGAAACTTATTTATGCTAACAAAAAGTGGAGTTTCACTCATCTGATCCACTTGGGTTGGTGGGAAAAACAGGGACTTCTCTTTGGTGTAGTATGAATGGCAATGCAGAAGCTTTTTATCAACACAGAAACTGTAAAACTTGTTTAAAAAAGCAAAAACAGGTAAGTCTAAAAATCTGTCCTGTCATTCACATTTGTCAAAGACGTTCAGGAGTGGAGTCATTACTCGGGTGATTCCGGCCTGTGGGCCTTATGTTATGACATGCTTTAATGTCTGTTCTTAGTTCAGAGGGGTCTTATCCAGTTTCTTTTTTGTACAACCTGGAGAGAAGTGAGCTTGATTACATGATTAATGGAAGGGGGAAAAAACAAAACAAACAAACAAAAACAGAATAAGAAGAACTTTTTTATCAGGATGAAACCAAGCCCAGGCCTTCAAAACAAAACTAATGTCAGATGAAATATGAAGAAAAAAATCCAAGGCTTCTCACAGCATTATTCAATCTATTTAACTGTTGTTTTTAGTACGCAATAAAAATAAAATGCTACAAATAAAAATGTGGCACACAGGTTACCTTAAGGCTTGTCACAAAACACAGAGTAATGAACATTAGGGTAAACTATTATACTAATTGCCACCTTAAATCTCGTACTGCTCTAAAAATTTCTACTGCAGCTCACTTCCACTTGCAATTACGTTGAACCCCCCACCAACCTCAATACATGCCAACAGTTACATTTCTATTTTCCTTCTTATGTCTAGAACTGCAATTTTAGTGCTTAAAATTTTCTTTTATATTTATACATTTATTTAACCTATAGTGTTAGTGTATTATACTCAATATTATTATTAGTGTGTATTGTATTATACTCAGTGTTGGGAAGGTTACTTTTAAAATGTATTCCATTACAGAATACAGAATACATGCCCCAAAATGTATTCTGTAACGTATTCCGTTACGTTACTCAATGAGAGTAACGTATTCTGAATACTTTGGATTACTTAATATATTATCATGCTTTTTACAACTACATGAATGTACTATTGCTGTGGTTTATTACTGTTACTGAAGGTCCGCGGCTCCGAACCGTAGTAAAGGGACCTCTGGCTAATACGGCGAGTTCGTGTCGGGCTCGTAGCCGAAAACTAGCTTTACTTTGTTGTCTGGGTCAACTTTGCTAGCAAGAGACAGAGAGAGGCGTTGAAAGGCTGCTCCAACAGAACTTATTGTTTTTGGAGGAAAACACGAACACGGTGTACAGTCGAGTCTTAATAGCTTACTTACAACTGGGCTCGTCAGGCTCTCTTCTTGGCTGCAGTGGTTATTATTATATTTACATGCTTCCAGCTCCCGTTTTTGCTCGATGACAGCTCGTACTTTTCCTTTTTCTCCCTCCCTCGCTCACAGACACATAACGTGTATGGCAGTCCATTCTCCCTGCAGCACGGACTACACTGCCCATGATGCTACATTCTTTAGAGCTATACCTGTAGCATTCTGCCTATTAGCTTAGCACAACAACAACAACAAGGCCTCTCTCACCCAGGAAACACGCAGAGAGAGAGAGAGCGTCACCCTGTAACCATGGCAACCGTAACGCTGCCACCTGGAACTACAGAACGTAGCTGTCAAACAAAACCCAAACAGTCCTGACCCGCCACAATATGAAACAGGGAAGTACCGCCGTGTAATCCATTTATTTCAACAAAGTAACTGTATTCTAAATACCACCTTTTTAAACGGTAACTGTAACGGAATACAGTTACTCATATTTTGTATTTTAAATACGTAACGGCGGTACATGTATTCAGTTACTCCCCAACACTGATTATACTGCTCAAAGACTTGTCTTATGCTCATCTGACACATTTCATTGCAGTGTTGAACCTGTGGTAACGTGCATTTGACAAATAAAGCTGAAAACTGAAAACAAAAACAAAGGAAGACAAACATCAGAGAAATTTCAGACATGCTGGTTCAGGTGAGTCTGCTTGTCTTCATGTTTTCTGTGGGTCAAAACCCACCAACAAGAAGCACAGCAGAAATTGAATGAGCGACTATGAGTCCAAATGGAGCATTTATCTTCTCTCCCACGCTGACCCTTCCGAGCTGACCTGCAGGTGAGAAACAGGTGTGAGGTGTCAGCTGTCAGGTAGGTGATGAGTGAAGAACAGAACAGAATCCATTTGCTCTTCAAACTGCTGTCAGACATTATCTACTGCACTCTGATCACATCACTCAGACCAGCTGCTTTCTACAAAGTCTCATCAACAACATCTTTAGAAACAAACATCAACAACCAGGAAGCAGCTTCACCTCTGATCACACACACACTCAACTCTACTCACTCACCTGGAGGATCAACAACACTCAGGGAGATGATGTTGCTGGGGGCACCTTCGAGAATACCTCTGCTCTTTGACTCCCTGATGCGACACTCGTATGTTCCAGTGTCATCAGTCGTCACATCTTTAAGAATCAGAGACGCGTCTCCATCCTTCATCTGTCTGTCCTGCAGATCCACCCGGTTCTTGAATGATGGATGCTGCTTGGTGGTATCAAAGTGCCCATCCCGGCGCAAAAGGACATATTCTTCATTTAGATCAGGTCTGCTCCACTCTACAACTATGATGTTGTTGTTTGGAGCTCGACATGGCAGAATGACGTCCTGTCCAGACTCAGCTGTGATGATTTTCTCATCTGAAAGAGGAAACAACACAGAGCAGAGAGACTGACATTTTCTCTTCTAAGGCAGCCAATCAGAGTGAGATCAGAAAGAGATCATTGGCCTACAGGTTTTTTTTTTTCTTTTTTCCTGCTGATGGACCTTTGGATCACAGCCCCACTTGGGCCCTTCACTCTTAGTGGACTAAGCCACCAGCCCATCCCCAGTCTTTGGATGTCGTGGGTCGGCTGCTTGGCTCTGGGGACAGAACTGGGGCTGCATCTCTACCTCGGCCATCCCGTGTCCCTTACTTGGCCATCCACTCCGCAGCAGTGGCAGGCTGACCTGAAGTAGCCACTCAATTACAATCCTTGCGTCCTACGGGACTTGCTCAGGCTAGTCTTGCGTCTGGCAGACTGATGCCTCCGCCCCCCTGCTCGGCCTTTGTGTCTGGTGAAGCCCTGACCGAGGTGGCGTCTATATATGTATATTTGTAAATAGTTCATTGGTACTTTCACTCTGTGATTCGAGTGCACTGTCTCCTCGCAGGGTGTCTGTCTTACATAGTTACCCTGTACATATAGAATATGTGATGGAGTGGAGAGATAGTCTCGATATGATAGAGAACGTACAGTTACATTGTAACCTTGGCTCTCTGAGTGAGAGACTCTTTCTCTCTTCAGGCCGCTTGGAGATGCATCCTGATCAAACTATCACCAGTGTTTGCACAGCTGTTTTTTATATGTAAGCTGTGGAGTGTAAGAGTGTCTTAAAGAAATATCCACATCCCACGACCAAGGTCATACCCCGTACATATAGAATGTAACGGCGTGGAAATAGAGTCTCTCACTCAGAGAACAAAGGTTACAATGTAACCATATGTTCACTCGATGCTCAGTAAACATCGGGTTCACAGAATCTGTTACTTGTTTTCAAATTTCCACCAAGCCTCTTACTTCCTACTTAAACACAATCAATCAGTCAATCAATAGTTATTAGTGGTAGTGTGTTAAAAGTGTTATAAGTGAACTGCCGTTATTTTGTACTTACCTGCAAACACACAGACAAAAAGCAGCAGAGTACAGCAGAGCGACTCACTCGCCGCAGTCATTTTCTCCTTTATCCAGTTCAAACTCCAGCTGTTAAAAATCCAAGGATGCTGATGTTTTCAGGAACAAAATCTGAAACTGTAGATATCAGGTAACTGCTTTTAACAGCCTTTGTTTGATTTGAGGTTGAGGGTGTGTGTGCAGTGGAAAATCAGTTAGTGGAAAGGCAGGAGAGATGCATGTCTGAGCATGAAAGTTAAATAACAGTGAAATAACAAAAGTAACTAGGAATGTGGGCTTGACTGAGGACTCAGTTTTGCTCCCGTTTTACATATATCATAAATACAAGTGGAAGCACACGGGGAACACAGCTGAGGACAATTACACATGACAGAGTGGGGAGGACACGAAACTGAAAATGCTGACACCAAGACATGGATCTTAAACATAACACAGACAGTACACAGAGACAGCAGAGAGCGAGAAAACACGATTGAAAGAGGAGCAAAGCACAATAACTCACATCACCATATACACAGTCGCACAGAGGGAGACACAGAGGAGAAATCTAATAAACAATACTGAACAGAATATCCTAGGAAACCTCAACATAATGCAAAATATGACAGAAAACGCAGGACACTTAAACTGTTGGGTCACAATGACCCAGGACCATGACAGGAACATCAATGAGCATATGTTAGGATTTATTACACTACCCTGCATTGAGAAATAACAATTCAGCTGCTTTCCAAAATATAACTGACCTAAGCCCATTCAGTGATGTCCAGAAAGTACTAATAAAATAATCTATCATGTACAGTTTTGCCCCCAAAATGTGATTTAAAAAAAAACAAACATTCAAAATCATTTTTTTGTGCTTTCTCAAATCCTAAACAGTGACAGTTTAATAATCTGGAGACAAAACATCATCAGGCACGTCTGATTTTTTGAGTAGATCTTTACAATATAACCCATGCTGAGATGGTTTAGGGGATTATTTGCCCATATCAGGTTAACTGGTTAACTAGCAAAATGAACAGGGTTTACATGGCCTACTGTACATTAAAAGAAGGAAGACTAACTGATCCAAATGCCTGCGGGGAAATTAAAGTGATATGACTTCATTAGAAATAAAAGTGCACATTTCACTGGTGCCTACAGGCACAGTCATGTCTGGGCTTGAGCTGTAGTCAGTTTCTGTAGTTAGTTTCAGTTTCTGCTGGTTAAATGAATAAAAGATACAAATGTTAAAACACCTCTAACAACAGGATTAAATGAGTGTTTCTCCCTCTGGTGGCAAAGGTCAACCTCAGTTACAGACACAGATCTGTGTACAGAAAGAAGTTCAGAGTATCTTCAGAGTAACAACTTTAAAGTCATGTTAGTACCAGGGCTCAGTCTGTTTAACTGAAACAGACTGAAACTGAAATCACAGGAAATAAAACCACACAGAGAGGAGAGCTCTGAGCAGAAGGTATTATTTAAATAAATAAAAATGTGTTATAACTCATTACTGCAGGCCTGTGTCTGTCTTTATAACCTCATGTATTATAAATTTACATTTACGTGTTGTTGGTAATCACTGTGCAATAACAGCCATGTGACAACTGTGACAACCCTCCAGTTAGGCAGTTGTACTCTTCACTCTGCAATAAGAGCTTCCTGGGATTGTCTTTAATCACAGATTCATGTCTGAATGGTGACTTAGAGCCAAGCACACTACACAAACATGATAAGAAGCCAGATTTATAAACCTTTTTCTGTCAGACAGTGATAAGCTGTAATTGTGTTTTTTCCTTCAGTACTCACTTTTTTGATGAATCCAGTGTTTAGATCAAAGTCTAAATCAGATTAAACATTCTGACAAAAAAAGACTTCTCACAGCATTATGCATTATATTCATATTATATGTTGTTTTCAGTACACAGTAAAAATGAAATGTTACAAATAAAAAATACAAAATAAATGTAGGACACATGTTACTGCAAAACTTTTCATCTGATTTTTAATGGCTCGTGACATTGCAGAGAATAATGAACAATAGGCTGGACTTTTGTAGTTCAACAAATAAAGGTCAAGGGTTAAAAGTTACAGTAAATTAACATTTGTTTGCACTGGTGGGAGGGTCCTGCTCAGGTTTGAACTCAGGATCAGTGCTGCTAACTTGAATATTATCAAAACGTGTTGCTTCTCTGAAATAAAAAACACAAAAATTCCACATTTGCTATCACTGAATTTTCTATTATCACATCACCCCCTGCTGGTTGATGAGCATGACGACAAGTGGGTTTGACATTCATTGGAATCTTTAAAATCCTGGATGACAACAGTGTTGACTCAGAGTTCAGCTGGAAAATTAAAGATAAACATTTTTTTTTTAATTCCAAGACATTTCAGCTCCAGGCAGGTGTTGTTTATGTTTTCTGCAGATCAAAACTCACCAACTAGAAGCACAGCAGAAACTAACAGACCAGCTATAAGTCCAACACATGCAATCATGCTTCCTCCATTGCTGACGCTTTCTTTTAGACCTGGAGGTAAGAAACAGGTGTGAGGTGTCAGGTATGTGATCACAGACCTGAGGCCTGTACTATTTGCAGATCATGTCTATTTTGGGTCCGTTGACCCATGAACGAGTTTAGACATCTACACGACATCCAAACATTGTTGTTATCAACAAAATGCATATTACTAAGGATTATTTAAAAAACAAATATAATTTATTATGTGTTAGCCTATTATTTTGTTATGTGTTAGGTTATTATTTTATTTTTATTTCACATGTTCCTGTTTTTCTTTAACTGTTTTTTTTACTTAATTTTTTTTATTTTTTACTTAATTAACGTAGTTGCTTGTAACTAGATTACAAAACTGTCATTTCTAAAAAAAATGTGTTTAAACATTAAAAATGTTGAAATCTTTGTTAAAATGTAAAATAAAAATGGTTAAAGTATTTAGAATTTTTTTGCAATTTTTTTAAAGGAGCACAATGTGTTAATAAGTTTAAAAGAGCACTTCCATTATACATGGCTAATATTTTTTTTAAGTATCCTATTTTATTGTGAAAAACTTTGTAAGAGGAAGTGAATGTTCCTGTGATTGGTAGGCTGCTCTGAAGTGTGTATGTATGAACTGGACTAGCTACTCGACAGTCTTTGTCGAGTAGAATTTTGTTTTAGTTCATGAGCACACGCCATCTGATAACTCTGCATTCCTTCACACAGAAAACATCCTACAGCAGAGCCTATAATGAATCAAAGTTTGACATTGAACAGACATCCACAACAGCCCCTTCAGTGGACCAAAACTGGACATCCAAAACTTACCATATAAAACAACATCACTCTGTTGCTGAGTGGGTTTACTGTCGCTGCAAGATTTTCAATATTTTCTTTACAAGATAGAAATCAGTACGCTGATCCCAGCTTGTGATCAGTGCCAACCCCATCCCGTACACCCCCTCGCTCTCAGCTGAACTGATAAAACCTGGGTAGATGTTTCAACAGACAGTATACTGGGTAAGTTCAACTTTCCTTATAGTACAGTAGACCCAGCTGCTTTCTACAAAGTCTGATCAACAACCAGGAAGCAGCTTCACCTCTGATCACACACATACTGAACTCTACTCACTCACTTGAAGGATCAACAACAGTCAGCTGGATGCTGCTGATGGGGGGAGTGGGAATATTAAGACTCTGCCGTTGACGGCATTTAACGACACGACAATGGTACATTCCAGTGTCGTTAGCCGTCACATGCTTCAGAATCAAAGACACGTCTCCATCTTTGATCTCCCCATTCTGCAGATCTACCCGGTTCACAAAGGATGGATGCTGGTTGTCTGGATCAATTCGCTTCTCTCTGTAAAAAAGGACATAATCTGTCCCGAGGTCAGCTCTGCTCCACTCTGCTACGCAGATGGACGAGGTGTTGTTTGGAGCTCGACATGGCAGAGTGACGTTCTGTCCGGGCTCAACCGTGATGTTTCTCTGGACTGAAAGAGCAGCAACACAGAGCAGAGAGGTTAAAGGGATCAAAGTACAACTGTTCACTTCTCCAGCAGCCAATCAGAGGAAGAATCTAAAAGAAAAAGGTTTTCCTCCACACGTGCATGAACTCAAAGCACGGCTTTATTAACAGAAAGGAAAAGGGCGATACAAAACTACACTGGGATGAACTAAAGCTAACTCACAAGGAGGCACAGGGAAATCACTGGGAAACACACACAACACTGAGGGACGACGCAACATGGAACAGAGGGAGACTTTGACATAAATACACAGAAGATAATGAGGGAAGTGGAATCAAACAGGGAACACAGCTGAGGAATTTACACATGACAGGATGGAGAAACAAAAATCAAGAAACAAAAACTTACCTTTACAAAAATTATGTTGCCATTTATATTCTCCTAAATATTACAAAAAATACTTTGTTATAAATAAATAATACATAAGCTATAAAATATTAATTCAAAACATCATTTACAACTTTTTAAAAATTTTATTTATTTATTTTTTGTGTAGATGCCTCACTCTGCAAACCTGAACTTCCTCTCGCGTTATAAAATAGTTTTTTTTTCTTAACTTTTAGCACAAGTTTTAAAGTATCCATGAACACAGACTGACAGGCATTTTCAAAAGACAGGAAAATATAAAACAGCAGTGTTATCGCATATTCACTCCTGCAGCCTAACAGTTGCAAACACACTTGTTCCAGACCCTGCTCAGACTCACCTGCAGAGACCAGCAGGACGAAGGCAGACAGCAAACCGCAGCAGAGAGACGAAGATGTACCAGCAGACATCTCTCCTCCTTCAGCCTTGAAAAACTTTTAACTTCCTCGATGACAGACGATTTAACCTTCAAGGGGGCGTGGCCACTGATAGAATCTAGAAACAGTGCATGAGGAGGATCTTTTACATTGAACAACTTTGTCCCCTTCACTGTTTCTCTGCGTGATTAAAAACCTCTGATATCTGTCACCCTCTGTTGCTGTGTAAAAGTCTTGAGCCATATGCCATTTCTATATATTTTGCCTCCAAGCAGCCAGACTTTATTGTGATGTTTTAAAGTGGCCTCGAGGAATAGTTCTTCTGCAGCAGCAGAGTGAAGTGCACAGGCCTGCAGGTAACATGTAAACACATATTTGCAGTGTAGTGTAACGCTGCGGCGTCACCAGACTTCTGTAGAAATAAAGTGGAATGTGTACATGTTATCAGCGGACTCATTGTTCTGCTCCTTGAGATGAAGATGTGTCCGAACTTGAGCTGAATGGTAAAGTCACACAAAAACACACTTTGTTTCTCACTTTAACTCAACACTCAGTCAGACAAACAGGAGAAACTGTTCTTTAGTTTAACCGAAATCCGAGCAACTTTCTGTGGGCTGAATAAGAGATAAAAAAAAAATGTAACCTTTTCTATAAATTCATTTAAATTCAGTGTTTGTTTTGGGTTTTTCTTTTTGTTTGTCCCTAAGTGAACCTCGTTCAGCAGTTATTATCCATCATGACTCGGTGGAGCAGCCCTGTGTATGACTTATGGCTGTCTCTATAAAACCGTTACCTAGGTGGAGGAGGTTTTCTAGTGTTGATGGTAATATTTTTTCCAAGTTGGAGCACATTCCACAAACCTTAACCTTCAGTTTCACCTTTCAAGTTCAGACCATCCTTAGCATCAGCTTCAGCTGTTGCTGCTTCAGGGACGTTGACCTTTTTATATCATGAATCTTCTGTTGGACTGTTTACTAATTATTGTATTTTTGTTTTCCTGCTCATTTATTTTGCAATGAAAAACTTGCTCATTGCACTTTGTCAGTGCATTAATGTTAATAGAGCGCTTACAGCCCGACTCACATCACAGGACTAATGTGAAGTGAGATAACGGTTAATCAGGGCAAGCAAATAATTTTCATTACAGTTATATGTTTGTAACCAAATATAGTAATTTTGTCACAGGCCTCAAAACAACTTTGGGAAGCTCTTGCGGAGGAAGCTTTTAAAAGGAAGCTGGCCCAGGCTCATAAAGGACAGGTGGAAGTACGGTTGGCCCCATCCTGTTGGCTAGTTGATCCCCAAAGCCCAGCAGTAAAGCTCAGTCTGGTGTTCTGAGGGGACCATACAAAAGTATAGCCCTGCCTTTCCAAACGCCTTTGATGCTTGTTTCTTGTGGGGGAACACGGCGGGTCTGTGTACCGCGCTGGAATGGTAGCGCTGTGCAGGGCGGCTGCTGTGTTCGCTTCGGATTACTCCTCACCCCCCACCCAATCCTGTGGCTTGTCATGTCTTTCACAAAGTTGTGCTGTGGACATTTACGTGCTTTTTGTGCAGATGAGTTTTTTTGTTTCCTGTTCCCATGCTGTCCTACCATGGAAGCACAGCATGAGTAGAGGTCTCTTTTTTTCCTCTTGTACTTTCCCACTGTAGTGTATATTTCAGTGTTTCTCTGTAACGCTACCGATCTCCGACTTTTTTCCCCATGTAATGTCTGTGTTGTGTGTGTAAGGTCGGGGGGGGGGGGGGGGTGTCCTATTTCACTGCAGGGCAACCTGCATGTGGCGAATAAAGCTTTGATTGATTGATTGATTGACCAGGACTGCAACAGGAGCAGAAGAGACAGCTGCCAGTTGGCTGTGGGTTACAAGTGGTGGTGATTGGGTAAAGCTGCTGGGACAGGGCTGGATCGTCAAGGTAAGGACGTGTAATGTTGAGAGGCCCGAAACACCCATAGAACCCAGGAAACATCACTCACGATGTGTTCCAGTATGACCACTAGATGCGCCTTTCAACAGATCAAAGCTCACTGGTGTCAAGTTTGTCAGTGTGGCAGGCAAGGGTAGGACCCGAACACAGGACTCAGAGGAGGAAGTAAATAACTTAAGCAACAGCTCTATTTGCTGTGAAACGGAACTAAAAAATAAGGTACAAAGAAACACTAAAAGAAGCAAACAAAAGAAGAAACTAGAAACAAGGACTCTTGTAAGAAAGGAACTCGTGACTTGGCATAAACGAGAGAACATGAAAAATGCAGCAACAAGCAGAGGGAGACTGAGGACTTAAATATATACACGATAACGACAGGATGGGAAAAGTGGAAACACAGGAGACACAAATCAGACATAACGACAAAGGGGAAGCGAACCTGAACAAAGTGCATACAGGACAAGAGACAATCAAAATAAGACTGGAAACACACTGACAGAGACTCTGACACACAAGCTGGACAAAGAAACTGGGGAGACGAGAGTAAACACGGGGACAAGACTGACTAAATATAGGAGAAGATTAGACAACTAAGGTCACTAAGAACAGAAGGCTAACAGAAACACACTTTAAACTTGGCAAATGAATAACCAGGAACCTAAGAATTATAATATTTTTTTAAAACGAACAGCACAATGTCCAGAACTAGAAAATACTGAGTCATAGACCTAATGAGACTGGCAGTTTGTGGCTCTGTCTGCTACTCCCGGCACCCAGCAAGGCTGTTTCAATCTGGGAGTGATGGGTCTCGCTCCACCCACCAGCAACCCAGAACACATGCAGAAGGAAGGCTGAGTAAAGGGCAGAGGTCATCGCATCATGTGATTAATCAAAACAAAGATCCATAGCTGACATCATTCACAAGCTTTATTGTCATATACAGAGATGGGCAGTAACGCGTTACTTGTAACGCGTTACTGTAATCCGATTACTTTTTTCAAGTAACGAGTAAAGTAAGGGATTACTATTGCAAAAACAGTAATTAGATTACCGTTACTTTCCCGTAGGAACGCTGCGTTACTGCGTTACTAAAACCGTGATTTTCTTGCGAGAATGTCTCATGACAGTGATGTAAGCAAGTGCGACGTTAGTGACAACAGCTGTAGGCAGATAAACAATGGATCATATATCGAGTGCGGAGAGAGTATGAGCGTGCAGCGTTTAAAGCGTGGAAGTACTGACCTTACTTTGAGTTTGATTCCGTAAAAAGTGACAAAAACATTAGTGTCCGCTGTGCGTGGGAAGAAAACTTCTTTTTACAGCGAAAAAACCCCTAAACTTCCAAACAAGCACCGAGTAGCTACGACGTAATGGGAAACTCACAGAGAAACTGCGGTATCCTTCCACTGACCGCTGCGGCACACCTGCACCAGGATAAACCTCCGCCTACTCTACTCCTGCTTTACAGGTGAAAATAGAGCAAAAGGACCACTAGTCTTTGACTTTATTTATTTTCTGCTGTGTTTTACTTGCATCTGAAAGAGTGAGTGTAAACACAAAAAATAAATAAATAAATAAATATATATATATATATATATGTATGTATGTGCTGGAATGTGCAGAAAATAGGTTTAAATGTTAAACTAATTTCTTCCAGTCAGATAATGTTGCATATAATTAAAATTTTGCTTCATGCATAAAGTTAAAAGATTAAAACTAACAAAACAAGTTTTAAAAAGAGACTTTTCCATTTGATTACATTTTGTATGATGGATTATGTAGAAAAAGTAGAATTGGGCTGAAAGATCTATCACTTTATCACCTATTCAGATTGTAAATCATGTTTTTAAAAAGTAACTAAGTAACTAAGTAACTAAGTAATTAATTACTTTTGAAAATAAGTAAGCAGTAAAGTAACGGGATTACTTTTTTGGGGAAGTAATCAGTAATTAATTACTGATTACTTTTTTCAAGTAACTTGACCAACACTGGTCATATACACCGAAAACACAAGTGGTTACTCAGAGCAATGAAAGCCTTGCTTTGCCAGTTCCCTTCACTAAACTAAATAAATAATAAATAACAACTAAACCCAAAGTAAACTTAACTCTGAGCATAGAAAATAATAAAACAAGTGCTTTGTAGCACTTGTTAAATCCAAAATTTTCTCAGCTTCTTTAGGAAGAAACATAAATAGAAGAATAATCTATTCAATCTATTCATGCTGACTGTATAACACATTTCTTCTATGTGTGTTGCATCTGTACTTCTTGCACTTGTTATATGCATGCTGTGTCTTCCTGCACATTCTGGACACACACACTGCAGCTCTTCTTCATGTTGGATCTAGAACACACTTCTCCTGATCCGGATGAATATTTCAGTGGAATCTGTGATTAAGAGTTTAACGTCCTGCATATGTTGCCTGCACATGAGTAACCATCATTTGTGTTGGCCCTGCATGCAAAACATTGGCAGTCATGCAGGGTGGATCATTCCTTGAAAACCATCCAGTTTCACCATTTATTGACTTTTTTTTTGTTCTTTCCTCGATGGGCTGGAAATATAAACAGGGACTATCACTTTTCTTTAATATTTGTTTAAGTGATGTCTTGAAGCACAGAATATTATATGCACATTTATATACCCAAATATTATCAGTTCTTTCTATTCTATTATTTCTTTTCTATCAGCAGGCAACAGCTGACCCCAGGCCTGCGTCTGAGTGCAATGAGTGAAAGAGGTGTTCCTAATAAACTGGCTCCTCCCTCACAGCTGTTTGCAGACTAATAGTGAGCTCTGGGAGTTTTGTAAATACAGAGTCTAAGCCCGTCTTACTCAGTCCTCCTCTATCCTGCAGACACTGAGCACAACCTCAGCAGCAGCTCAGCAGTGAAATGTGGATCATCTCCTGTGCCGTCATTGGCTCTCTGGCCTTTTCTTTGCCAGGTGAGTTCCATGTGTGTTCATACTGCCCGCTTCATCATTTTACAACTTGAATCATGATATATATATATATATATTTTTTTTTTTTTTTTTTTGAAAATGGAGTGTTTATTTAAACTACTGACAGAATTTAAAAAAATCAATATCAATTTGCATATTTTAATTTTTTATCATATTTGCTAACGTCTGACTTTTTGTTAAAGTCTATTTCTTTAAAAATGGTGTAGGAGTCTCAAAAAAAATAACAAAAACTTAACTAAGAGTTAAGAAGTTATTCATCTGAAGGGCCGGGTCATTATTCAGGACACTCAGCAATTGTTTTTATCAATAAATATCTTTAATAATATTAAATAAAGAACAAATTCAGGAGACAGAGTCTCCAATAAAAACAAGTTAGGATGCCAGCCTTTGCATTGTTTTCTAACCAGGTTTAGGATTTAAGATTGTAAAAATGCTGGAATAAAGTTGTTTCTTGCTTTCTTGCCCATCAATGTACCATGAAGACCATTTGTGTCTGCTCCATGTGGTCTGTGGGATCTTACAGATCTGGTTTCTGAAGTACTGATTGATCAGTGAGGGTTTGGACCTATTTATCACTCACCTCAGGCGTAACTTGTATCAAAGAAGATTAGGTTTGCAGCATTTGTTGTCATGGTGAAAGTAGTTTAAAATGCTGAAAACACTCAAAAAAAGAAGATTTTCTGCTTCAAACAGCAAAAAATATTAATCGAAGACTGAGACCAACTGAAAACCACATAATTCTGTAAAGGTCGATAACAATGAAAGAAAAGACACCCTGGCTTCATGCGTCACTACTTTGACATGTGGACTGCTTTGTGGATGTGACTCATATTCAGTGCTTTCTGTAGCCTCCATAAAGCCGCAGCGGTTTCTGGTAATGGATCTTTTTTTTTTTTTTTTATCTATGTCTTTATTTTACATTTTGTTTCTTTATTACTTGTAAGTGTTGCTCATTCAGAAAGATTTTTTTTTGATGTTCTGTTTGAACTTTTTAGTAAACATGAGGAGGAAACTGTGTCAGGTTTATCTCACAGGATGTCTGTTTCTGGTTTGGTGGATGGATGCACATGAGCGATTTTCGCAGACACTGTCATTTCTCCAGGAACACGAGATGCTGCAGCATTTTGTGAAAGTCGCATGACTTTGATAGAAGTGTCATATGTAATCGATCTAGTCTACTTTTCAAGTAGGTATATGCCCTGTCACCTCAGTTCTTTTCCCCTTTCCTCATTTTTCTTAGTTATTTGCATATTTGTCACATTTGAATGTTTCACTTTATCAAACAATTTTAATTTTAGTCAAAGATAACAAATAGAAAATGCTTGTGGAGGAATTTTGGCCCACTCGTGTTTGCAGAATTGCTTGAATTCAGACACATTGGAGTGGGTTTGAGCATGAAGAGCCTGTTTGAGGTCGTGCCACAGCATCTCATTTGGATTTGAATCCAGTCCTTTAATGTCTGTGTTTGCTTTATTTTAGACAATCACAATCACACCACCACACCTCCACCTACATCTGCCTCCGTCACTCCTTCTCCATCACTCCTTCCTGTGTTGTCATCTATTGGATCAGTGTGTGCTGTGGTTTTGCTTATGTTAGTGGTTCTGGTGGTGAAACGATGGGTATGTGGAAAACCCAAAGGTAAGATTATTACATTTTTTAAAAATAATAATTTTCAAACATTTTATAGATTTATTTTGAAACTTGTAATAACAAACATGTCCAACACTTTTATGTCCAAGCAGTAAAATACATTGCTGTTCATTTTCTTCATTTCAGAGGATGCAGAAGAAGTTAGAGAAAATGACATCACAGATGGCGTCATATACAGTGAAATCATAACCACAAATCATCAACAGCAGCCAGCCAGCCAGAGCCCAGGTAGTGTTTTATATGCTGAGGGTCCACGTTGCTATCTTTATGAAGTCCAGTGTCACTTTAAATAAGTTACAGGGGAAGTTAAAGAAAAGAGGAAAGGGAAAACTTGATTTAAACATTAAAGAAATTCTCCCCAGAACTCCAGAGAAACTCAGATTCTCACCAAAACTCTCTGAACTTTATAACCAAACCCCATCAAACAGCCAGTTCATTATTTCAGATCATATATTTTCTACATTCTTGTGTGTCTTCCTGCAATGTTTGCAAGCTCATTTCAGCTCTCGCCTGTTCTAGCTGCAGTGATGTCCACTGTGTGTATTTATCGTGCAGAGAGCGATCCAGCTGCAGTCTACTCCACAGTGAGGAGGGACGACGTCACTTATGGACGGATCATCATCAAAGACAAGAAAAAACAGTCAAAGAGGAGAGGTGAGGTACAACCACTCTGCTTTGTCACTGCAGACCCCCCACAGCTCACAGTGGGGCTTTATTGTAAATCCAGCCTTAGAGGCTCTTGGTCTTAAGCTAAAGATTGTTTATTTTAAGCTGAATCTCTTTAAGTTTCTAACTTGCTGTTCTACATTGAAATTCTGCTGCTGTATTTTAAATGGTATCAGAGCAGCTAGAGTCATGTTCACCACATGACCAAAACGACCTGATCTGCACATTTCTTCTCTAAGAGCAGCAAAGCTAGACTCAGAGGCTGATAGAATCACCACACTGCTGAGACTCTTCTCTTCTTTGACAAGTCTTTGTTTTTGGATGGAATTAGACCAATTATTAAGTTAAGGTTAAGGCCACACCAAATGAGAAATATCATAAAAATGGTTTATTACCCGACATTTTTATTGATCTTCTTCGAACTTCACAGCATTATACTGGGCCCTGGGTCACATGACTCATGACTTCAATACAACGTCACAATGAAGCAGTAAAGTTTCCAAAACTCACAGTCTGCACATGATACACATTAACTGAACACATGTTAAAATCCTCAAGTTTATACAGCTTATAGATTTCTGCCAGTTGTGCTCCAATCATATGGGTAAAGATAATAAAATACACAGTTGTCATATATAATTCTTCAAGATCTTAGATCAAAGGTTAGGGTCAGATGAATTAGGAAAAAGCTTTAGTTTCCATTCGGTTATCAGTTTTGTTCTCTGTTATGTTACATTTCATTGTAAGAATCGAACAAAAAGGCTGCCAGTATGACCTGTAAAAACCTGCAGAATTTTTAAAAATTGCTACATTGTGCAGAGAGTGATCCAGCTACAATCTACTCAGAAGTGTGAACTAGTTATGAACAAATTGGCTTCAGAGCAAACAGACCTGCAGGTACAGTTATTCTTCACTATAAGATGATTAGTTTGTTTTCTAAAAGGTTGAAATGATCCTTTAAAGTGACCAGGAAGTGTATCTGTAACATAAACACAGAGCAGGTCCCGATCTGCGGTTTCTAGGTGAGTAACTATAAGATAAAGTTTGGGTGACAGAAACACAGTCAGCACTCTGCTGAGGCTCGTTGTTTCTTTTCCATAAACTACTAAACCTAAGCATTTCCTGCTGGCTTTCTTTCAAATTAAAAGTTAATTTATGACACAAAGGCTTTTAATGTGAAAATGCTGGAGGAAGTACTGAGCTTCATTCATGGCGTTTTGACATTGATAAGAACTTGAGTTTTAGAAAGATGAACATCCTGCCCTAAAAATAACATTTATATTATTTAAACTGTCTGAGCTCTGATCAATAATGTTTCATTTTGATGACACTCAACAGTTCTTTTGTTGTTTTGTTGCAATTTAACTGCATATAGGTTTGGTTTTGTGCAGAGCTGTGGGTTGAGCTGTGTATGTTTGTGTGCTCAGATTTTCTGGAGCCAGAGGTCATTTACTCCAATCTCCAGTAGTCGACCAGTCCAGCCAGTGGAGTCCAGCTGCTCTTCTCGTGTTGTCCTGTGGGTTTCATGAAGATGACTGATGGAAAATTTGTATTGACTGATAAAACATCTGTCTTCAGTTCAGATAGGAAACAAACAAATGTGAGCATGAGCATCGCTACATTGTGTGGGTTACAAGCAGCAATTTATATGTCAGCTTTCAGAAACTCAATGAACTGTTTCATTATTAAATTAAAAGCATTCTGTGCTTTCAAACTCAAAATCTTGAAATTTGGTTTGATGAAAAAGAAAACATTTCATCATGTTTAATAAGACGGAGTTTAATTAATTCAACTCAGTCAATTCAGTTTCATTTGTACGGCAAATAAAAAGATCACAGCAACAGTCGCCCCGAGGTGCTCAAACTGGACAGCTCCCCTGATCCAGTTGATTACAGGAAGTGTCAACATCTTTCACAATAAGAGCATGGAAATTATGAAAAAAATTATAGAACCACAGTTAATCATGCTTCCATCAGATTGCATGTATTTTAAATGTGAAACATAGAGACAACGAACATAAAGAAGAACATACACATGACGTTAGTTTTGTGGTTTATAAAGGCCTTCAGAGTCTGCTGCCATCTACTGCTAGTACTGGGTATTAGCAAATGACAACAAGAAAAAAAACTGTAAACTACTTAATGTCTATATGTTGTGATATGTTTATAGTTAGTTATTCAGAGTTAAAATGTTTTTATTGTTGATGAAGGATTACCAGACTGAAAATACATCATATAAACACACATTTTTCTGTATCTCTCCCACGTGTGATGAATACCTGTTACTGGATGAATCTGAACATTCTTTGTTTAAATGTGACTCTTTGTTGGGCAAAATAAACAAAAAGAACTCAACTGTTATCAAATGGTGCTCCACATTTTGCTTTAAGATAAGTTTCTGGATGACATCCTACTGCCTGCTGAGGGTAAGTATAGGTGGGTTGGACATTCTTTCTTTTATTCCCAGTTATAGGAATGTTTGAAATCTGGGAATGAAAACTAAAATAACTGGAACAGCAGCAGGAGACTGAAATCCTGTGAATCCTAAATATGTTGTTTTTTATGTTTTGTTTTTATTTGTATTTGTTTGTTGTATTTGTTTGACGAACAACAAGGAGGCCACTATCAATCCAGCAGATCCCTTTAACTCCCTCCCCTCCTCTTTTTATAGGCAGTGTTGGGAATACATGTACCAGCGTTACATATTTACAATACAAAATATAAGTAACTGTATTCCGTTTCATTACCATTTAAATAGGTAATATTCAGAATACAGTTACTTTGTTGAACTAAATAGAATACACGGCACTCACTTCCTGTTCCATATGTTAGGCTATCCCCTCTCTGTGCCTTCTCAAATTTTATTTATTTTTTTTGTTGTTTTGGGTTTTTGTTTTTTTTGCCTGTCCCGTTTGGTTCTTTAGCCATCAGAGTTATTGTCTGAAGGCCAAGAAAGATAACCAACTTTACCTAGACCCAGGAGATGGTACCCTTTTCCCTGGGGTGGAGACAAGCAGATCGCCCCCGGCTCATTAGTAGCATCTCAGAACCCAACCGAACGGCCAACACCTCCGCCCAGCCCCGATGGCTAACAGAGAACAGGGCTGTGTCCAAGACCCCCCCCCCCCCCCCCCACCTGCTCATATGTAGTGTTGCTGCGTGCTATTCTAAATTTAAAACACGAGAGAGCAGCAGGTGTCAGCACAGCCCCTTCCGAGAACCCTCAGTGTCTACATGCGTTTAAAATTGAGAGCTGGGCCAGAGGTGAGTTTCAATACACAGACGCCGTGTAATGTGCCCACCCCCAAGGCCCTATATGTAAGTGTTATGAGAGTGTGAGTAACGTGGATGTCTAAGTTGTGGAATAAAATTGAGGCACTGGTGGCCAGAAGGGGACAGAGGGAGGATGCCTCCCCTGCACCCTGGTGACACACCTGCACCCCAAGGCCCTGCATGTGTGGGTGGGTGTGGTGGAGCGTGAAGAGGGAGACAGTTCTCCCTTCTCCAACTTTGGTAATTAAATGCAGTTGGGCGCAGGTTTAGCTCAGTTGGCTGAGCATGTATGTAGTCATATATGACATGGCTGAGAGTGGCCAGCTGAGGTTCAAGTACAACCCGCGGCTCTTTCTTTTTTCTTTTTTTTAAAATTATTTTTAAATTAATTTCCATCTGGGATTAATACAGTTACTCTGATTCTGATTACTGTAAATCCAAACAAAACAAGCAATAAAGGCTCTAAAGTAAGTGTCCTGTTAATGTTGGTGGTGTCAGTTACACAATGGACCCAGAGCCAGCAGTGCAATCCATTTCCGACACCACTTCATAAGAAGAATGGGATGGGTGAAACTTCAGTATCTTCGATGTACAATTGTTGTGTGATTTTTATTACTATTAATGAAGGCTACTCGCCACCGAGCTAACATTGTTAACTGGGTTTGCTGAGGTTAGTTAATAAACTGCAGACTTTTAGGCCGTTTCTCAATACTCATGCACGTGAGTCCGTACTCACCTTTTCACTATTCCAGATTTCGTAAGTTGACACAGGAGTCCCGACTTCCCGAGAACGCGGCGCAACCCTTCTACAATTGGTACGGGAGTGTACTTACTGACATCACAGCTATTTTTAGTTATTTATTTATTTTTGGTATTTATTTTTTTTATTTCACAGCTTTGGAAGTGAAGACCTTAAATGTTTCAAATGAAATGAAATCAACACAATCAAAATAAGACAACACAAAGTTATTGCTGAGATTCAGTAATACAGTCCATGTTTTCTGTCAGCTCTGTGTGACCTTTAATCAGGAAACGTCCTTTAAAAGTCCTCAAATAACTGATTTATAACCATTTTATTTCAGCTATAAAGAGACCCATGTCACACCGTCTTATCTGAACATTATGGGGAGATACTCGCTGACTCTGGGTGTTTTCTACAGTTACACATGCTCTGTGTGTGTGATGTGGTTTCACTCAGGCACATTCAGCTGGATTTCTGTCATATCAACCTTGTAACAGCATGCAGAGTTAATGTTTTGAGGATTTGCAAAAATATATCTGGTAGTTTAAGAGCAGAAAGAAGAGATCTCATAGCAGCACCTCAGCCAGAGCATGACATGTGGTCTGATCTCGTGCATTCACACGGTTTCTGTCCACGTGTCAGAGATTAAAACACAGAGAAGCTGGAACCTCTTGGTACTAAGACCAGGTCAGTTATCAGATACAGAAAAAATGAAATACTTGCCTCTATCAACCTAAAAACATTAATTTATTTATTTTAATTGGGAAATGGGGTGGTTGATAAGACGTTGTCAACAAAACTACTGTCAGTTGTAGATTTTGCTTCAATCCAAGCCTTTCAGTTTCAGCATTTAAATTTTCTTTTTGGTTTGTTTTAACCAAAAACTGAAACTTTCTCATGGTGTTCAGTGGAGAAGAAGCCACAACTCTGAGACAGTCAAAGAGAAAGAGGAAGATGAAAAGGAGAAGGACGAAGACGAGGGTTTTACTTGATGTGACTGTGAGCTGATGTCAGTGTTGGTCTGATATCACTGAGCAGCAGGATGGAGGAAACGTCTCTGCTGTGTCTGCTCTGTAAGCTCACTCTGTGTTTTTCATGCCTCTGCTGTCTTGTTGAATGTGAAACTCTGAACTAACCTGAGTTTAATTTCTCTGTAGTTCTGATCTCACTGCTGAGCTGCACCACAAACCAAGGTCAGTAACCTTCTTCTGTCACTCTGTAAACCTGACTCACTCTCTCAAGAGGCTGCAAGAGGCTATTAAGAACATGGTGAAAGAAAATGTATAAAATCAGATCAGTCTTATCTCACTCCTGCTGACTGTCTCCATTATTTATATTTTATTTAAATAACCGACTTAACTTGTATCCTTGATGGGGTGCTGGAGAATTCATCATCCAGACACTCTTTTGTTCTGAGGGTGCACTGGGAACATCTGGAAGAGGCCTCACTCCACGACATTTCAACTCCCACCTCCAGCATTGGTTTGATTGCTTTGTAATGGAGGCTGGGGGCACTGAGCCAGATTGGACAATGTTCTGCACCTCTATTGCAGAGAATCCTGCAAGGTTGTTGGCACCTGTCTCTGCAGTAATCCCAGAACCAGATGATGGAGCTGAAGGGAGCCGTCATGCAGGAGGAGTCTTACTGGGCTTTATTAGTCTGTGGGACTCCAGAAGGAGATAACAGGTGCTGGCAGGACGAGCGGAGTACGGTTTTGTAAAAACTTAGGTTTGGGAGTTCAGTGGGACAATGAAAGGTGACTTTTGGTCAGCGTCAAAGCGATTCTGGCAATTGTCAGATGATGCAGGAGAGGGAAGCGGTATTCTACAAACATTGTTTACAATGTTGGTGGCAAACTGCTAACCTTGACTGGGATTGATGAGATTCACCCTGAGCTCTGGATGTTGCAGGGCACCCCTAGGCTGCCTTAGGAGCATGTTGGGAAAATTGGGAAATTCAGCTCAGAGTGTTTCCCCAGCAACCCAAGCCCAGACAAGCAGCACAAATTGGATGTACAGATGGACTTGACTTGTATTTGATATGAAAATATGTGAAAATGTAACAGCAGTAAATGCTAACTCTTAAAAAAACAAACATCGAAAAAAAACAACAAATAAACATTCCAGTTATTCAGTTTGTTTCAATATTCAATTTTCATGAGAAACATGACTTTCCCCGCCTTGTCTGCACCACATTGCCTTCTTTTGCCCAAATTTCAAATCTACCTAAAAAAGGAAAGTTTAGAGGCTCATTCATTTACTGAGATGAACAGGAGATATTTAAAATCTCAATAAATTTGTGAACTTGGTTCTGCTCTGTAATGTGCTTCAGCTTCACCATCATGGGCCACAGGTTCGGGTTCTCGTGTATTGATTCAACCAAGCAAATCACACGCAAATATTATATATCCTCGCCCTTTCCTCACAGCTCGTCTGACTGTGAGTCCCAGCAGCTCTCAGTTCTTTAACGGAGACTTTGTGTCTCTGAGCTGTGAGGAGGACGACAGCTCTGCTGGATGGACTCTGAGGAGAAACACAAGCAAACAAATGAGGACTCAGTGTGGAGCTCACTGGGGAACATCAGCTGGTTCTTCCTGTGACATAAACTACATCTACCCATGGGACAGTGGAGTTTACTGGTGTGAGTCCAGAGAGGGTCCCATCAGTAACATGGTTAACCTGACAGTCACTGGTAAGCTGAGTGTGTGGAGTTAGTGTTGATGAAGCTGTGTGTAAATGGATGAAATGCTGTAGTTTGTCTCTGTGTTGAGGTGGATCAGTGATCCTGCAGAGTCCTGTCCTCCCTGTGATGGAGGAAGATGACGTCACTCTGCTCTGTAAAACAAAGACCACTCCCTCCAACCTCACAGCTGCTTTCTATAAAGATGGCGTCTTCATCGGAAAAGAGCCTACAGGTCACATGACCATCCAGCATGTTTCCAGGTCTGATGAAGGCCTCTACAAGTGTGACATCAGCAGTCATGGAGAGTCTCCATCCAGCTGGATCACTGTCACAGGTGAGGAGCTTCAGTCTGATTAAACCTCTAATTTAATGCACATATTCACACTAACAGCTACGATTTTCTCTTCAGATAAACCTATACCGACAGCTTCACCCACCACAACAACTTTGCTCACATCCACATCCCTGTCCACCACAACAGCTCCAACCCCTGGCTGCTCCCTCTGCCATCCTAATTTCAGACTAGTCCTCCACCTGGTGGTGATCTGTCCATATTTGATCTGCACTCTCCTCTTGGTGTCTTTATATCAACACAGAGCCAAAGGTAACTCTGTGAATCATTCACTGATCAATCAATATGCTGATGATTAATTCCTCTCTTTGTTTAAACTCTGTCTTCTCTTGGCCCACCCCACCAGGCTGAGCAGGGACTGGATGATGACTGTAATTACAACATCACTGCCATCAACAAAGAGCACCACATCTGAACCTCTCTACCTTAACTTAAAATTAAATGTGTATTGATGTTTCGAGCTGTGAATCAATTGGTTGCTTTTACTCTGTGTTTTTGTAATGATTAAGTTTTTTACAGTGTGTGAGAACATCTGCCAGCACAGACACCAAAAGTGAAGGAGGACGTGGTCTTTCTGATGTTTTTGGTGTGCCAACCACATGTGACTGATGTTTACTCACACGGTAACCATATTTTCTGTAAAATCAATAAACTAATTATCTTTGTTAGTCCTCAATTCTTCATGTTAAATTTGTGTATGACAGACGGCTGATGAAGACTGTGGTTTAGATGGAGCTCTGACTGAAGTATCTCTCAAAGTGGAGATTTGGAGGAGGTGGATTAAATGAATTAGAGTCTAAAAAGGAAAATGACAGAAGAGCATTTAAACCGTGCAGAGTAGCAGCTGATTGGCTCAAAAAAGGTTAAAAAGAAGATGATTGGACTAGAGTAATGATGTCAGTATTGAGACTATGGATGTGTCCCAATTAAGAGAACGCACGCTTGAAGTACACATTTTGAGTGCGATTACGTCACCGCCACGCGACGACGGCTGTCCCAATTCGAAGTATACTCCAAATGCGCCATCGATTTCCCCAAAAATCAAGCGTGGTCCGGTGCACGCTTCGTGGTCCCATATATCCCACAATTCATAGCGCGGTGGTGGGTGTGGATAATTTTGCCGCAAAATACCCCACAAGAATGGCGCTCCCCATGGGCTGCAGCCAGACCCTTCTCCAAAATACGGCAGACGGCAGAAGACAGACATACGGCAGGGAGCGGCCGAAGAGAAAACTTGGAAAAGTAAGTACTGAATATTATGTCACTTATTTATGTGTGAATGTTTAATAACGAAGAACATTAAAACATTACTGTTGGCCACATGCCGGCAAAGTTATGTGACATTAGCGATGTTTGTACTTTCAGCGTTTACTTTGTTTTAAAGTCTTTACTTTATAGGCTGTTCGATAGTCGACCTTAATCTTACAGAGAATCTGATGATTTTATGGTCAGTCATATATCCACAAACACAACAAGCTGAAAGTCAGTGATGCTGCTCGGTTTGCAGTCCTGAATATCACGGCACAAGCAGGATTCACTGCACTGTTAATGTTAGCTATGTTATATTGCTACCTCTGTCCGGTGGTGTCGAGCCAAACGGACTTTAACGTGTGTTTGAACGAGCTGATATACTAACGAGTTTTTTTTCTTTTTGCAGGTGTTTTTCTTTTTGCAGAATTTTTTCTTTTTGCAAGTGTTTTCTGAAGTTGCAGTCCATTTGGTCTCTCAGGGCCACTGTAGTTTAAGGCTCGTGCAGTACCTGGGGTGGATGCCATGGCGCTCGTGGATCCTGAGCAGTCCTGAAAGACAAATCACAAAACACGCCAATCGCGGTCCCCAACTCATCTAACCAGCCAATCACAGCCGCGCATTTCCACGTGAGCTCAAACATCAAGACAAGAAGTTCAATTAGGTACAAAGAAAAAAGAAAAACCTTTGGAGCGTTATCCGCGAAAGTTAATCGTTTTATTCTTTGATGAGAAGTGATGGCCAAATGAAGCTTTCTGAAGCTTGTGCTGAAAAACGGTTCATTACTCCAAGCTCTTCAACACAGTCCTGTCTGGTGACACCTGGTGGCCAAAAATATAAAAAGCAGCTTGAGTCTACAAATTAAAGTGTACTGCTTCATCATGACTTTCCACTCTACAGAGTGATTCACTTCCCTATAAACCACTGAAGCAGTTACGTTCTAAATGAAGCTTCTGTCGTCACTGATCATGTGACGTTTTTTGACACACACGTCGGAGCGTCAGTTTCAAGCTGGCCATCACTAATGAGAAGCTAGTCTTATCAAAAGTTCCAACAGGACAAAACAGTGTGTTTTTGATCGAATCGATTAGTTTGATAAACTGAGCTGCTTGCGATTATCTGTGGAGCTGCTGTCTTTAAAGAGTAAACAAAGTAAACAACATCATCTCATGACAACAGCGGGTAAAGCCTTTGTTTATTTTGTGGAAAAGGCCTTTCATTCATCCTCATCATTGTGTATATGGTGTGTTGCAGTGATGTACTGTAATAACATGACAACTCAACCAAAGCAGGGCTGCAATGAAACCCACACAAATGGACAATTAAAACTATTAGAAACACCGACTCGTGATCTAGAGCTGATGTCACCCAGAGTTTTGTTTTTAGAGATCTGTAACAGAACCAGGCACAATGGATCCTGTTACATCAGGTCTTAGCTGAAAGAAAAAAAAGGACAAATAGGAGCAAAGAGGCAACAAGGCTAAATGAATACAGGAAGCATAGATAATAACTGGAGTTAACATTCTAGACAACAGCTTCTGACATTGTTGAATGTAATGCGTCGTTTTTACTTGTATTGGTCTGTAATGCAGTAATAAAATGCTAAACTCAGTGATCACTCAGTGAACTTTTAACCTCCTAGGACCTGGCGTCCACATATGTGGACATCACATTTTGGGTTATTTAGACCAAAATACTCAATTTTGCTCTACAAGAGTCTGTTATCCACTTACGCGGACACTATACTGCTACTGTTCTATCAACGTTTTAAATGAATATCCTCATATGTCTCTTTTATTTTAAAAAAACAAAAATAAGGTTAAAAAAAATCTGGTAATTCCTTGTTTTTACATTCATTGGGCCCCAATATGCCCAAATATCAAAGAGCAATTAAAAATGCACAGTGTGGAAGAGTCTGGGTCTTAGGAGGTAAAAGCCCAAAACTACCAAAACTGTCTCTGTGTGGTAGTAAATCATTTTATTTAATATGAATATAACTGTAGAACCAATTGGAAATGTTGACAAATGACCATGGACAAGTCAAATCTGTTAAATGTGAGCTGAGTAGTGAAAAATCATGTGACTGACATAAACTTGGGGGCGACAGCCTGGAAGGTAGAATGAGCTTTTTAATCTCTCTGTATTCCAAATGGCTGAGAGACAAACTGACTGTAAAGAACAAGACCAGATTCAGTGCGGCAGCGTGTTAGAGTGATTTTTTATTCTGCTTCCTGTGACTTAAGACTATAAATGAAACATTTAAGACAGAAGGAAACACAGGGGTCAAATGTCACATTTTGCAGAGCCTCTGATCCTCCCACAAGCTAGAGCAATGTAAAGGTTTTAGATTTGACTTTTTAAAAGCATTTATGATTTTACTTGAGTGATTCCTCATTTTTCTTTTACCTCATTGTTTCAGTGAGTGATTAAAGGAAATCTGTCTCACATGCACGGTCAATTTAGACTCACCAGTTTACCAAACGAGCGTGTGTTTGGATTGTGGAGGAAAGCTGGAGTACTTGGAGGACTGCAGGTAGGTAGAGAGCAAACAATCTCCACATATCAGGCCTTTTAAACCAGTAACCACCTTACTGTGCAGCTGAGTGTAACAGCACTATCATGATGCAGTTATTCCTCTTCTGTCATGAGACTGCATCGTGCACCCAGCAAAGAAATCCAACTGCATGAACAACAATAGCAAAGGAAAATCATCATCTCGATTCCTCTTGTTCTGTGTCAGTATACAAATCGCTTATCAGTACACTAAGCTAAAGTTGTAGCTAAAGAAATATAGTGATTATAATTTATGATGTAACCAGAAACCTCTCTGATTGACTCTGATGACCTTTAAAGTTATGGTGTGATTTACGATGTAGATTTCCAGCTGAGGCATAAGTCAGGCATTAAAGCTTAGTGTTTGTGTCCATTTCTGTAATGATACTGAATGACAAGATCTAGTTACTTTTTACAGATTCCGGTTTGAAAATGTCATTATGCACAACACAGGCGACTTTTTAAGTTCTTTTATTGAATGACTTTGAAGCTGAAATTGAGGCCCTGTGTCATTATGCTACTCTATAAAACATTTACTGCACTGAGTAATGAATCGCCACTCAATAACGTGCCTGCCTGTAACCCAGGAGGCAGCTTTTCATTTTCCCCTTGTCAGTGTCCAGCAGTACTTCCAGATAGTAACTCCGTTCTATCCTCTTGTGGTTTTCACTCAGTTATATACCTTAATCTTAACTGTATCTCCTCCTCCAACTTCATATTTTCTCTCTCCTCCTCTCCTCCTCCTTCTTCTCCTTTCCCTCTCTCTGCTGTCTCCATGGCTGCCACCCTCAGATTGCCTGTCCCATCTTTGCTGGCCTTCTGCATTTCTTCTTCTTGGCTACCTTCTCCTGGATGTGTCTGGAGGGTGTGCAGCTCTATCTCATGCTGGTGGAGGTGTTTGAGAGCGAGTACTCACGCAAAAAGTACTACTATCTGTGCGGCCACTGCTTCCCCGCACTGGTGGTGGGCATCTCTGCAGCCATAGACTACAGGAGCTATGGGACCAAGAAAGCGTACGTGTGAATACAGGCCTTTTGCACCTGCAGATTGAGAAGTAGGATTGTGCTATTCCCCCAGATGGAAATGTAATATGCAGTGCCGTGTGAAGGGCTCTTACGCCTCCCCACAGACTGGGTTCTCTGAACACACTTAGCCAAAGCCTGATGATTAGCCTTCATAAGATAATCCGCTGAGACAGAGGAATAGTGTGTGCATTCATGTGCATGAGCTCAGTGTGAGTGTAGTTGTTTGTTGGTTTAGTTGTGTATAACTCACTCGTCTCCTCTGTGCCACTCCAGATGCTGGCTGCGAGTGGATAACTACTTCATCTGGAGCTTCATTGGACCTGTTTCATTTGTTATTATGGTATTAGCTTTACTGTCAAGCAGTATTATTAGCCTCCATATTTTGATATCCTGCAGTCAGAAGTATTTCACCAGCATGCAATTTTGCGATGTTATTAACAATATGAAATCAGTATTTTTGGACTAGACTGC
The DNA here is from genome assembly GCF_963576455.1 of Neolamprologus multifasciatus. Lineage (NCBI taxonomy): Eukaryota > Metazoa > Chordata > Actinopteri > Cichliformes > Cichlidae > Neolamprologus > Neolamprologus multifasciatus. The sequence goes on from NC_140441.1 coordinate 11,135,152, forward strand.
GCATTATTTCTTTCTTTTTTATTTCGTTTTTCCTTAGCTCAACCTCATTTTCCTCATGATCACTTTGCACAAGATGATACGCACTTAAGCCTGACTCCAGCCACCTGGATAATATTAAGTGAGTTTAAATTATTCAGTGAGACTCACACATTTTTATTTTTGAAGAAAAAAGAAATTTCAAATTGTCTTAGTATATCTGTGCATCAACTCAGTGTTAGTGAATGCCTCGTTCTCCGCTTCAATCAGGTCCTGGGCACTAGGGCCCATCACTCTGCTCTTCCTACTTGGCTTGACATGGGCCTTTGGCCTCCTCTTCATTAACGAGAGTACAGTCATTGTGGCCTACCTTTTCAGCACCTTCAATGCCTTCCAGGGCATGTTCATCTTTATCTTCCACTGTGCCCTGCAGAAGAAGGTAACAATTCCAAACTACATCTTAAATGCACTTTATATAAATTGAATTAATTATGACTAAGCAGCTGAAATGTTGTGTAGATGAACAAATGGATGGATGTGCCAGTCTAATTGAAATTCAGTAGACATGCTCAGAAATATTGGATTTTGTTTCATTTTGCTGTGGCATTGCGATAAAAGGCTCTGTTGCTCCACATTCAGTTTAGCCTATAGAAACGAAAGTGTTTGTGTTTATGAGTGACTGCCCACTCTGGTGTTATTTTCTTTACAGGTCCATAAGGAGTACAGTAAATATCTGCGTCACTCCTATGGCTGCAGCCGCACCTCTACCAACAGCTCCCACGGTTCGTTGAAGAACTCGGGCCTTCGTGCCAACAACCGCTACTACACTGGGAGCCAAGCTCGCCATGCAGCAGCCCACAGACAGGTGCAGGCAGCACAGACCCACACATAAACACTCGCAAACATATCATCAGTAGAAAACACAGCTGAGTTTTAAAATGGTGTTTTTCTAAGAACAAATTATGAGTAAAAACAGCTTGTGCAGCAACACGACTGTTTTAGTGGAACAAAATAAAAAAAATGTTATCTGTCTTTTTTAACTAAAAAATTATATAAAAACAAAGCAAATCTTTTCAAAATAAATACATATATATATATATATATATACATATATACATATATATATATATACATATATGCATATATATATATATATACATATATATATATATATATATATATATATATATACATACATGTATGTATGTATAATTAGACTTTATGTATATAATGTAAGGTGTGGATATATTATATATAAATATATGTACAACTCTGTGTATATATGTTTATGGACAGGCATGCTAGAACTAATATTGCATAATACTGCACATAAAAACTACTACTAACATGGTGTATTGTAGGCTGCAGGTACATTGTTGTTGAGTCTGACAACGATTGGAAGGAAAGACCTTCTCCTGGTTCTCTCCTGGTTGGGGGTTGGGGGAGGGTATGTTTGCACAACAAAAGCAGGAGAACAATGGAGCTGAAGGCCTCTCTGCGGGGTGCTAGGAGGTGTTAGGTTCAGGGAATTTGCACAAATTTGCGTAGGGTCAGTAAATCTAGTAGTAGGGACTTGCACCAGGAAAAAAAAGGGTCAGTAATTCTAGTGTTAAAACAGCAACCTACAGGTATGTTAGCGCACTCATCACCGACTGGCCGAGGGAGGGGCGGGGTCACACATTGAAACAGACGCAAGGCAGCCCAGGTGGGGAAATTTTGCTTTTACATTTTGCGACTCGTTTTATTTCTCTATCTGATAAGAAAACTATTCAATCAGATAGTTATTTGTGGTGAATGAAATACATTTACACTTTTAAGCACTTTTAAGTACCACATCTGAAATTCAAGCACTATTCAAATCTTGAAAAGACAATATCAAAATTCAAGCATTTTCAAGGATTTCAAGCACCCGTACAAACCCTGCATTCAGAGCCCTGAAAACACAGCAGGAAGTAAAACCACAGAGAAAGAAGAGATCTGATCAGAAGACATGACTAACATCTCTGTGGACCAAACTGTGTGTGGAAAGATTGAATATATGTCTGGTTATCTCAGCGTAATTCCGAGAATGAAGCTGGAGCAAGTTCACATTTAAAACATGTAACACATTTCAGTATTCCTCTGTGTTTCTTTAGAAACTTGTCCTGGTTACAATGCCACTTTGTAATGGAGCCGTAACTCAGACATAATTCAATCAAATCAAAGATAACAGACTGAGAGAAATGGGTGTATTTTAACCTGTCTATAGAACCAAAATGTACACAAACAACATTAAAGAAAGCCTCATTTAATGTTAAATGTTACTGAATTGCTCTTAGTCTGGCTCATCACCTGGGACCTGTTTGTCATGGGAGACCCTACCAAGAGCTGAACACTCCAGACAACTCAGCTCCCAGGATCGTCTGAGCTCACAAACCCCTTCACCACGATAAGGTGGCAATTCAAAGAGGGGGGTCACATGCCTTGAACCCAACATGCCAAACACAACTCAGCTAAACACAATGGCTAGCTTAATGAGTGTGGCATGTGTCAGAAAAAGACATGTAAAATAAAATTCCCAGCTTGGGAAAAAATTACTGATAACAAAAAAAAGTTAGTTCAGAACGACAACAGCAGTTTCTTTTCATGTTTGGGAACCATTGTCAAGTGAGTCAAGCGACGAACTTGATGAGGAGTCCAATTTCTCAAGTTCGTTTGTATCCTGATGTTTTTGTTTTCTGTATTTTGTGTAGATTAATAGACCGCCAACGATGGCAACAGCAAGCAGCACGGCAGTAACTGACAGTACAGTCACTAGTCCATCCTCCTTCCCTCTGTCTTCCTTTCCTCCATCCTCTGTGGTTCCTCCTGGCTGACCTGCAGGTGAGAAACAGGTGTGAGGTGTCAGCTGTCAGGTAGGTGATGAGTGAAGAACAGAACAGAATCCATTTCCTCTTCAAACTGCTGTCAGACATTATCTACTGCACTCTGATCACATCACTCAGACCAGCTGCTTTCTACAAAGTCTCATCAACAACATCTTTAGAAACAAACATCAACAACCAGGAAGCAGCTTCACCTCTGGTCACACACACACTCAACTCTACTCACTCACCTGGAGGATCAACAACACTCAGGTTGATGATGCAGATGGGATCACCGCCCAGATTAGCTCTCTTCCTGCGCTTTGTTTCTGGAATCTTACGGACCTCGTATATTCCAGCATCAGCAGTCGTCACATTCTTCAGAATCAGAGACACGTCTCCATCCTTCATCTGTCTGTCCTTCAGATCCACCCGGTCCTTAAAAGATGGATGCTGTTTGAATAAGTCCAAGTGTCCATCCCGGTACAACAGGACATATTCTGTCTCCAGCTCAGGTTTGCTCCACTCTAGGCCATTGATGGTTTTGTTACCATCCAAAACTCGACATGGCAAAGTGACACTTTCACCAAACGCAGCAGAAATATTTATCTGTTCTGAAAGGGAGACAAAAAAGGAGCAAAGGAAATGTTTATTTTTACCGCAGCTAAACAGTGTAAAGATCAACAGTCAGAGCTCAGCTGAACGGGACCAGAGTGTCCATTTGACACACTCATAATCACCCCAGTTTATGTTAAACCAAATAATAATAATAATAATAAAATATATAATACAAGTACATTTCAGGTGTAATTGAGGTATATAACAAATTTTCACTACAAACGTCAGTGTTTCAGGTGATGTACATTAAGCCCAGCATCCTGCAGGCCCCCAAAACCTCCTGTAATTAGTGTCTATTGGTGCCATTTTTAAAAACAAAAACTATGAAAACCTTTTAGGAATGGAAATAAAGACCCAAGCAAATGTCACTTAATAAATTTCAACATGTTGAGCTGATATCCATCCAAAAAATAATATTTATATGCAGTAAACCACCGATTGTTGCCTGGTTTGAGCTTTCTTTCTTTTTTTTAAACATGTTTTTGTCAGTGAGATTTAACTTGCTGAAGTCTAAACATGCTTTACTTATATAAGACGAACAGACAGCACTAAGTCACTGTCTTTACTTTAGCTATGTATTCACACCATAATGGCTTATTTTGAGTAGGAAAAACCCTCCGTCCTACAGATAATAAGTTATTTCATCATTAGAGTCAAACATAGGCTTAGTGCTTGGTGACAGTTCCGGTGTTAAATTAAAGTAAAACTGGCTCATAAATATTAAATATTAAAAATTAAATATTTCAAACTCTCACTTCAAACTGAAACGCTCACTAATGCCGAGGCATTACAGGCATTACATAACAGTGAGGTGACGTCGACGCAATAGGGAATAAGGAAGTGGTTCTCAACTGTGCTTATTAAATAAGAACTACTTTAATGCACGTACACTGACATTTACCGAACTAACCTAAAAATATTTCACTCAAGTGGGCCCACAGTCATTTCATATATCAGGAAACAGCTGAACTCACCAGCCGAGGAAGACTTGATGAAGATGGCGAACACCAAAATCAACCAGAGCCAAACGGAAGACGTCGCACCAGACATCTCAGCTGTTCTAAAAACTGAACAGAAAAAAGATTAATTAAATCCACCGAGTCCAGGTAGTTCAAACCTAAAACATAAAATGATCTTTTCTTCGTTCATTTCCAGTCACTTTACTGTCTTTTTAAAAGAATCATCTAGAAAAACGTCACACAACAGGTGTCACGTTGACATAAGGTGTAAAAAACGCCACAAGTGACACAGAAGTTTTCACCATGCGTTAAAGTCAAATTAAAACTATCAGTAAACCAAGAACAAACCTTTCATCCAATCCATAAATGCCACAATGACTGAACGAAGTGTTCCTTAGTTTCTATTCGCTCACACTTGGGCGTGCTCGTAGGATTTTCTTGTGGGCAGGACCTACCGCTGTCCTCAGGTAGCGATCCCGTAGTCTCCGGAATGTTCTGGAATCTTCCAGGTGAACGGTGAACCAGCAGCCGCAACTAGGCAGACAAAGTGACTTTTATCTTTTGTTTAATAATTGTACTATAAACTAAACATGTTTCCACTTGTTAGCAGCCTATAATCAATTACTACTTAAAAATGTATAAATAAAAACTGTAAAACAAACAGAAAGTAAACAAAGCTCAATAAATGACTACAAAAGTAAAACAGGAAATCACAGCTGAAGAAACAAATAATCAGAATATTTTATTGATCCCCAGGGGAAATGATGTAAACAGCTATATCCAGAAAATGAAAGGAAGAGTAATTATGCAAAAGCATGAACTTTTGCATAAGTATTTCCTAGTTTGGTCAATCATTGAAACTTTAGGTAAATACTAAATACTAAATACTAAATACTGGGAACCATGTGCTTTCAACAAGTTCTGTGTTTTTATAAGATAAGATAAGACTTTATTGACAGGAAAATTTGTGCATTACCTCAGCTCAGGTATCAGAAGAAAATAGAAATAAAATACAAACAAATACAAAATAATAAGATAATACAGTATATACAACGATAGCATAAATAGTATGAGATTATGGACAGAAGTTTGTGGAAATGCAAGAAATAAATTTAACCTTTCTTCTTCAACTACTATTATTATGTAAGTAATAGATATCTATAAGTATCTATAAGTATATACATGTACATGCACACATGTACACACTAATATACATATGTATACATATACATATACGTATACATATACCTGCCCAGGCAACACGTCCATACATATAATAGGTGCATTATGCATGGAGAGGTGACCGTGGATGTCCACAAAGTCCAGTGACTCATAACATCGTGATTGAGGAGTTAAAGAGTCTAACTGCTGTCGAGATGAATGATTTGTGAAAGTTCTCCGTCCTGCAGCGTGGGTGTTTCAGTCTCTGACTAAAGGAGCTGCTCAGCACACTCACACTCACAGAGGGTGATGTGGGTTATTCATGATGGATGTCAGCTTTACTAACTTCCTCCTCTCACCAACAGCCTCCACAGACAGAGGACATCTTAGCATGGAGTGCACCTCTGCACCAGTTTATCAGTTTCGCTCCTGTCCCTGTCCACGCATCCACTCCCACAGCAGGCCACTGGATAGAAAAAGGCAGATGCCACCACAGTGTCATAGAATGTCCTTAACAGAGTCCTGCAGACTCCAAAGGACCTCAGTCTCCTCAGTGGGTAGTGTCAACTCTGCCCCTTCTTATACAGGACGTCTGTATAAGAACTCTTGAGCCACGATGCCCCGACAAGTTTCAAGAGGAGTTTCTTTTGGTATCTTGGGGAAAGCCCCTTTGGATTTCTCTTTGACCCACTGTCTTATTTGTAGAAATTTGAAGAAACTTTGTCCTGGAAGTTTGATTTTTTCCTTTAGTTGTTGAAAGTCAATAAATGTGTCATTATTGTATTAATCAGCAGCAGTTCGAATATTTTTGTCCTTCCATCCCCCCAATATTGGGTGATGAGAGAGATCAGGGTTTCCCCATACACTGTAAAAAAGAAAAAGTTGAGAAAACTTAAAATTTCAAGGCAACATGATGCAAGAGATTTTTGAGTTTTCTCAACTTTTGCAACTGTTGTTGACTTAACTAAGATTTACTAGTTCTGCCAACTTGGTTCTTCTTGTTCACCTAATTAGGATAATCCTGGAAGTCTAACGAAGAAATTCTGGTTTCAATGCCATGTTTTTCTGCCTTCACCAAACAAGGATATTCTTGTTGAGTAATCATACAATTCTTACTTCAGTGAGTTGAAAATGTACTTATATAAACAAAGGAAAATGTATGCTGTGATTTTTTCCAGTGTTTTACTCATTCCACCCTCCTGGGTCCTGAGGAGGATGCAGCCTAGGCGCTTGTAGAAAATCCTAATAATAGATCTCGTTAGCTTACCTGCTAGGGCAAATGGTCGGCAGCTCCCGCACCTGTCCAAAAAATGGTCAAAAAATACAGTCCAACTTCAGACCAGGTAAAATCCGTAATGGTCGAAAAATTTTAATTTTCATCCAACTTTGGCCACGTTTGCTCAAATTTTCTTGGCAGGTTTTCAGTCCACAACACATCGACAAACCACAATCACACTGCTCAGGTCTGCTCAGGCTCGTTTGGTCCAGTTCAAACTTGTTCAGCCCACGTGTGCCAGTCATCTACGGGGTTTCCCACTGGTTCCCAACTTGACTCAAAAAATCTACTCAAAAATTGATAATCTTTGTTATGCTCTCTAGAAAATCTTAGTTAGGACAACAATAGAAGAAATTTGTTGGGCAGACAAGCTTTTTTAGGTTGTAAATAGAAAGTTTTATTTCTAAGTCAGTTTAATTTGAAAACTTTAATCAAATCAACAATTACTAGTTATCGTTTTTACAGTGTGGGCCTGAACCCCCTCAGTGAGATCATTAACAAGACTGGTTACGGGTACCGACTACGGAACGGAGCAGTTATCAGCCACCTCCTGTACATGGATGACATCAAGCTGTATGCCAAGAGTGAACGAGACATCGATTCACTGATCCACACTACCGGGCTATACAGGAATGACATTGGAATGTCGTTCGGGCTGGAGAAGTGTAGTCGGATGGTAACAAAGAGAGGGAAGGTAGTCAGAACTGAGGGGATTGAACTACCAGAAGGCAACATTGCAGACATAGAGGACAGTTACAAGTACCTGGGGATCCCACAGGCGAATGGGAACCATGAAGAGGCCGCTAGGAAAGCTGCAACCACCAAGTACCTGCAGAGGGTCAGGCAAGTCCTGGCGAGAGGATGTGGAGGGTGAAGGTAATGGTGGTCCCTGTGGTAATCGGAGCACTAGGTGCGGTGACTCCCAAGCTAGGCGAGTGGCTCCAGCAGATCCCAGGAACAACATCGGAGATCTCTGTCCAGAAGAGCGCAGTCCTGGGAACAGCTAAGATACTGCACAGGACCCTCAAGCTCCCAGGCCTCTGGTAGAGGACCCGAGCTTGAAGGATAAACCGCCCGCAGGGGCGTGCTGGGAGTTTAGTTTATATATATATATATATATATATATATATATATATATATATATATATATATATATATATATACATATATATATATATATACATATAGTGTTGCCATCTACCAGGCTGATGAAGATGAAATTAGGCCCAACATTTAAACAATGATCCCAAACACACAACCAAGAGAAGTGTCAACTGGGACGTGTTCAGCTGGATTTCAGTGAGATTACAGCTGTAACAACATGTATAGTAAACATTTAAAGGGTTCACAGAAAGTCTGTTAGCTAACAAAAGTGATCAAACTGCAGCTCACCTCTGCCAAATACAGTGGCTTGCAAAAGCCACAAACACCCCACTTTTCAGTTATTTATTTGTAAAAAAATGTTTGGAATCATGTATGATTTTCGTTCCACTTCTCACGTGTACACCACTTTGTTTTGGTCTTTCACGCGGAATTCCAATAAAATTGATTAATATTTGTGGCTGTAATGTGACAAGACATGGAAAAGTTCAAGGGGGCGAATACTTTTGCAAGCCACTGTACAAACTGTTTGGAGTTCTGAGCAGGAACATGCAGTATAGTCATAGAAGTTATATTCATGTTATGTTAGAGTTATGTTCATGTAAACCAGTGTTTCCCAACCTGTTGGAGCCACAGCACATAAGTCACAAAAAACTGCGTGATGCAGTTCGATGTTGTGCATCCACACAGTTTCTGACCACATGTTAGTGGTTGAAACAGAGAGAAGTCAACAGTAACAAAACCACCTCCAGCTCACTTCCTGCTGTCAGCTACAGGAAGACAAAACTTGTTTCTTTCAATCTGTAACACAATTGATAAACTCAATCCTTTTAATAACATAGTCATTTATTTTACTCTAAGTGTCAAAAAGAGCAAGAACACATGCCTGTGGTTTGGACTGGCATTGAAGTCATTACACAGGTGCTGATGTTTGCTTTTGTGCATTTCTGGAGAAAACCACAACACCGACAGCCAGTCTACAAGAATGTGAAAAAGGACGGTTTTGCTTGATGTGACTGAACTGATGTCAGTGTTGGTCTAATATCATTGAGCAGCAGGATGGAGGAAACGTCTCTGCTGTGTCTGCTCTGTAAGTTCACTCTGTGTTTTTCATGCCTCTGCTGTCTTGTTGAATGTGAAACTCAGAACTAACCTGAGTTTAATTTCTCTTTATGAATGGAAAACATGTCTCGGTAGCAGCACTCCACTTACTCTTATTTGGAACAAAAATCATTCATGATTTTTCACTTCACTGTTGGTGGGCTGGTTCAGGTCTGTGAACCTCATATTTGACACCACTGGTTTACACTGTAATTGCAGATGTTGTTTGGGTTTTCAGCCACACATTTCTTCACAGACATGTTCATTTTCTCAGGATAGAGCCAATCAAATGTGGGCCACTGTCAGTATGATGGAGGGTTTCTCCTACATCAAGGTCATAGTCAGAGGAGAGCCACCTAAATCTGAGCTTGACTCCTGTTTATTCTATTAAACAGCTTCTATGGTGGTCTTAATGTGACTGATGGTAGATTAATAATCAGTTTTGTTGTTGATCAACTCTGAATCCAAACCTTTAATTCACTGAAATGAGCCCCTTTGTGTTTATGACGTGTTATGTCCCCACCCTCAATCTGTTTTTCTTCCTCAAAAGACAAGCAGCCTGTCACTGAACACAAACGCATCTGTTTTCGAACTAAATAACGTTCAGCTTTAATGAAAAACTCCTCTTTAAACTCGCCGTCAGGATTAAATTTGGATGTTCTGTTCTCGAGAAATCTCAGTATCCTCTGGATATATAGCAAACTTTGAAGAGTCGGATCATCAGGCGGAAATAGCTGCTGGAGCGTCTCAGCGTCTCAGCTGGACTCACCGTCTGTGTCTGCAGGTGAGTTTGAACTAACATAAGAGGTTTGTTCGTATTTGTTAGATTTGTAAACTTGCGTGTAAGTAAACCACGTGACCTGTCCGCGCTCTTTGTAGATTAACAGTTTAGGAAACCATCATTTCTGCTCAGATTCTGGAGCGCGTTAAAAAAAAACATTTTATTTTTATTTGCTGGCTCCAGAAATCAAAACGTTCAGTCAGAGACTGAGGTGTGAGGAGCGGAGGTTAAAAACCTTCCGCGCAGACTTTGTGGTTCTCTCTGTGCGCGCTCACGTAAAAGCAGGCGTTTTGTTTTTGTGTTGTGCGCGTGAACGACCGTTTGACCGCCGCACACGTCACTGAGAGACAGGATCAGAGAATAGCTCACAGAGAGCTACAAAGTAAAGCCTTTAAATATACGAGGAAACTGTTGCACTGGTGGTGCAAATAAGATGTGTGAGCAGTGCTGGGCATTAACGAGCAGCCTAACAAGGCTATTTATTCTAACTGCGCACACACTGGAAGCGAGAAAGCGATGTCCATCACTTTGAACTGTAGCGTGTGAGTAAGACACGGCGCAGCAGGCTTTAAGCTGCAGAGCGATATATGACGGATTGCACTCATCGAACAGATGGAAGATCAAAAGGGCACTTATGTTCAGCCGCTGAGATGAATAAAAGTCAAGCTTTCTCAAGCTGTCAACAAGCTCCAGACTGCGCACCCGGAAGGATTCATTATTGTGGCCGGCGACTTCAACCAAGCAATTCTCACGACAGTCACTCCAAATTCCAAATCCGCCTGAATTAAGTTTACAGCATCTGTACGCCTGCTATTCGGCTCATCTGATCACGCCACTGTGATGCTGCTGCCCGCGAATACATAACTGCTGAAACGCACAAGGTCTGCCAAAAAACTATCAGAGTCTGCCCGAGTGGGACTGTCTCGGCGCTTGGACAATTTTTACCTTCAAGAAATCTCATACTTACAAGCTGCTAGACTGGTCAATTTAAACCACTCTAAACTGTAAATTGTAGTTTCTCTCATTTAGACTTATTTTCTTACTCCTCTTATATATATTTATTTGGTTTTCTTGCACTGATGTAACCAGAGCCTTGTCGTCTTGTCTCTCTGCTGCACTGGATATAGCAGAGATGACAATAAAGTTTATTTGACTTTGACTATAAAGTTCTATGAGTCGCCACTTCTGTGGCTTTTCTTCGCTTTCTTGATTAAATGGAGACCTAATCGAAAGAGATTGTAAGGCTTCACAATCACACCTGTGGTCATTTCTTTGAAACAAATAACTGAAACCTCTCTCCTTTCCCATTTCACCGTTGCCCCATTGTCTCTATTCAGCTGTCATTGATGATTTCTTTAGTCATCTTCTGGTGTTTCTCTGTAATTGCTTCATCTACAGACTAGTGAAGCTGAACCTATTATATTTTAATTCCTCTAAAAATTAAAAACTAAAGTGAAATCGTGTTTAAAATTATAACATGTTCTTTCAACATATATATCCAACGTAAAGCGCTGCCTTGCAGTTTTTAAGAAATAGAGTCTCTTCTTCTACATTTTTTGTGTATAAACTTCCTAAGTAATTCTATGAGCCAACCAACATCCATTTACCTGTTTGATCTCAGATCTTATATTTACATTTTCATTTCTATAGATGTTCTGTTATTTATACTGTGTCTTTGAATAGGGACACCCTTCAGATCAGACAGGATTACTGCCTCCTCAAGGACAACAAACAAATCAATGATATCTTCTTCTTTTACCATCACAGTGCCAACTTTCATCCCCTTGATCAATGTGTCTTCATGGGTTATAGATGAGTTCAAAAATAAAATGCATTTATCATCATTTAAGGTGTAAACTTTCAACAAAAAGATTTTAATTCATATTCCTAGTTGTGATTTTTAAAAATGGTCTCCTGCTTTTAGTTTTAGGTTTTTACCCTCATCTAAAAAGGCTGATTGGGTATTTTTTCCACACTGTCAGGCAGATGGGGGGAGAGTAGGGCTGGGTATTGTCACTGATTTCTATAATCAATTCACAGGATCCTGATTTAATTCAATCCATGATTCAATTCGATTCAATTTGAATCAAAAATATTATAATTATGATCACTTATCAGTACATATCCATATTTATATATCCATAAAAAGAAACCTGACACTTGTGAGACTTTATCAAAGCTGTAAATATCACATCAGATGCCTTTGTGTCAAATTAGCTGAGAATAAAATACAGAAAAATATGAAGGAGATTTTTCTGGCCTGGCTTATAGCAGATAGCCTTAAAAATATTCTGCAATAGAACAAAAATGGAAGAAAACAATGAATCAACATATGAGCATTACCTGATGCTGCTGAAGTAAAAAAGAGTAATGTTACAGAGGTTTAATTAGAGACACAGCTAAGTGTTTTGTAATTCACAAAACATAATTTAAAAAGTTTACATTTCTTCAGTATTGAACAGCAGATGTGAGAGTTTCTTTTCAGAAGCCATTTGAATAAAAATTTTTTTAAAAAAAACAGTGTCCGACAGCGCTGAACACAAAGGCAGACTGGTAAACAGCGGTTAAAATATCAACACTACAGTCTAAATATCAGGAGAGAAAATCAATAAGCGTTCAGATGTGTGGCTATATGTTGGTGGCAAACAGAGATTTGAGATGGGAAACTGTTCGTGAAGTACATACACACAGAGAGAGAGAGAGATGTGCATGAAGTGTAATTTTATTTTATCGTGGTGATATCAGTGATGAGGCCAACTATTGCAGAGTCTTCAGAGAACTTGTGCAAAAATATTGTAAGCTATAAAAACTCAGTGTCTGTCTGATTTTCTTGCTGCTGTATTATGAACTGCTGATCTTTGAAGACAGCAGTTCATAACAGACAGCAGTCACTTTTCTCTTCATTTATTCTTAAAACAGAACACGATGAGGTTGAAAGCACCTAAATGCAGCTTGCAGTTTATCTCAGTTATGTGTCGCTTTGATCAAGCAGCATGTGCTAAATCTATCAGCTGACCTATTTTCATGCAAGCTCTTGCTTAGATAAGATGCGTTGTTACCGCATCTGACACGACTGGTACTCGTTTAGTGCTATTTTTCACCATGTACGACACTCTAACAGAGATCAATAGCAGCCCGTCAGTGTCTGAAATCAACACCAGAGATACAGACTAAATGTTGCTCGTGGTAACCCAGGAGATGTCAGAAAAGATTCTACCAAATATGAGGAGTTTGCCTTTTAAAGTGTGTTTAACATGGTAAAACATGTAAAACACACTTAAAATACACAGGTAAACTGTGTATTTTAACCATAACTGTGATTTTTCAGCTGGACAAGCTAAACAGGCCTGATAAGATGGGGAGATTTTTAGGGTTTCTGAGGAAATATCATCTGTCCTATCACTGTAATATCCACTGGTATTGATAGATAGGGGATTTTACTATGCAACGATGAGTTGATGTGAGGGTGATTCATGATAATATGTGGGATTTTCACAGTTATGGTGATCAAAATAATTAAAAACCTTACTCTAAGATGAGAAAACATGTTTTTTCTTAAATTATCATATTAACATTATTAGTTGTGTTCATGTCTAAAATGTGATCCCTCTGTCTAAACGTGTTAAGAGACTACCTGGAAATGAAAAATATCTCACAGAAGAATAAAAAGCATTTCCTCAAAGGTTTAAACGGTAAATGCTGCTTTCAGTTCAGCTCAGGATATCACTGACTGTGTGTGAAATGAAAATCATTGACATCAGTCTGACATCAGTCACTGTCTTTTGTGCAACTGTCTTTTGAACTCAGTGATCAGCTGATAAGATGCTTGAACACAGACAAAAGCTGAGGTTAAGCCTGGCAGGCAGCTAGCAGGCCCAGGATTTTCAAACTGATAGCATAGGTGCATCACCTGAAAGTCTCTTAAAAATGTCAGATAAGGTTGAATGACAGTAAGCTTGAGGTCAGAGGTCATGTTTCACGTCACATTTGCGACACTGTGGAATTGTCTATAACTATTCATCTCTTTGTCGTTTGGTTATCCTTATTTGCTGTTTAAGGAGCTTGGAAAGAAAAGCGTCTGGACTTCTTTAAGTTGCTTGAAGACGTTTCACCTCTCATCCAAGAAGCTTCTTCAGTTCTTAGGGTCAAATGGTGGAGTCCCAGATATAAACCCAGTGGGAGTTTCCCCCCAAAGAGGGACAAAAGGACCCCCTGATGATCCTCTACTTAATCACATGAGCCAAGGTGTGAAACTGGGTGTGGGTCCCAATCAGCCAGAGTTTCGGGTGATTTCATTGTGAAACCTGGCCCCACCTTATCATGCGATTTCCTGAGGTCAGATGGCCCAGGATGTGAGTGGGCGTTAAGGCGTCTGGGAAGGATCTCAAAACTGGATTATAGATGGCAGACAGTTGGTGTCGTAAACCACCACCTCTGTTCAAAGATGGTCGCTCACAGTGGACATAGATGGCTTCTTTCACTCCTCTTTCAAACCATCTGTCCTCTCTGTCCAAAATGTGAACATTGGCATCCTCGAAAGAGTGTCCTTTATCCTTAAGATGCAGATGGACCGCTGAGTCTTGTCCTGTGGAGGTGGCTCTTCTGTGTTGTGCCATGCGCTTGTGAAGTGGCTGTTTGGTCTCTCCAATGTAGAGGTCTGGGCATTCCTCGCTGCACTGTACGGCATACACCACATTGTTAAGTCTGTGTTTTGGAGTTTTGTCTTTCGGGTGAACCAGTTTTTGTCTGAGCGTGTTGCTGGGTCTGAAGTACACCGGGATGTCATGCTTGGAGAAAACTCTCCTGAGTTTTTCTGATACACCGGCTACATAGGGGATGACAATGTTGTTGCGTCTGTCCTTCTTATCCTCCCTCGCTGGTGTCTGATCTTCTTTTCTGTGCCTCTTTGCTGACTTTATGAATGCCCAATTAGGATAACTTATTTGCTGTTGTCTGTCTGTCCACCTACAGGTACAAAGAAAACATATTCACTCTTCATAGGCTATTTATGCATTTAATCATTCATTCATTACCATCTTTACTTGTATGAGATAAGTGGAGTGCGACAAGATGAAAATATAAAACAAATATTTTGTGTCTCTATCTTAGGAAGCAGCCTTACTATGACACATGTGGATAGCTAACAAATAGAAAGCATCTAGTTCTGCCTTTGGGCCTCATGGAAACAACATAATTGTTACTTATATAAAAATATGTGTTCAGATTACCCAGTGCAATAGTCCTGTTGTTCTAAGACTGTTCTAATTAAAATATGAGCCCGAATTTGTTGAAGGCGATCCAGCTGAAAAACTTTTCCTGTAAACATTTAAAAGCAGGAATACAGTGGCAAGATGTATTTAAAATCTAATGAAATACAGGATTCAGTTGTTGAACACAAGATTTGAGTAACTAATCTCATATATTTAATTGAAAAAAAAGAGACTAGTTATTGTTTTTGACTATGAAGAATTAGATGCTTTTTTAAAATTTGCAAACTCTATTAAGAGCAGACTTGCAAACTTGCACAACACCACAGCTGTTTTACTTTGAAAGGGAAACAACACAAACAACTGTGTTGAAACGTGAAGAATATTAGTCTATAAAATTGGTTTTTAGTAAATTGTGTCATTCAAGGTCCCAGTTGGTTATTTATTTGTAATGTTTGTCAAGAAAGTCTATAAAAACTGTATTTGTTTTGAATAAAATTCATTATTAAAAAGTTGGTTTCAGGAGAAGCAACAGATATAAAGCGCATACATAACACTTTGTCAAAGGGCTGTAAATTAGATTTTGGTCTAAAATTGTCTTAAAATGATGCCAAGGATAATTCAATAATCTTAATTCAGCTCAGCACTGAAAGATGAATGGAATGATGATGGAAACTGTTTCAGACGTGTTATCAATAACAACCTGAGTTTCTCAGACAGCTACAACAAAAAGAAAATATGAAACCCGCATGGACTGTTCTTGTTCTTTGGCATGTAAGAGCAAGACTATGGTTTGATAAAGAACTTGAAAAGAAGCCATATGAATACTGTAATCAAGAGAGATTTGTTTAGCTTCAGTAGGTTCCAGCATATTTGGTATTAACTCCTCCAGATATTGAATCTAGGAGGTGGCAGCAAGTTTATAACTAGCTGCCTGAATACAACAAGTGCACTGTAATTACAAGTATACCAAAATAAATACTGACGACTGCCAGTAACTTCCAGTTTTGAGTAGGCGGGGTTAACAGGGAAATTCTAGTATGGCATCAATCAACAGGAAACTGAAAAATCAAAAAGTTTCTAAAAAAAAAAGGGAAAAGAGAACTATAATGTGAATGTGTGTGACTTGAACACAACAGTTTTATAAATACAAAGAGATAATTATAAAGAACAAGTAGCACTGTTGGCAGGTAGCTCACCTGTGTGTTAACGTCTGGGCGGTGCTTCTTCTGCTATATAATCAGGTGGTTTTCTCTTTCTTTTTCATTCTCTCCTTTGTCTGAAGCAACAAACTTTCAGAGCATTTTAAGCTGGTTTTCAATCGAGATTTCAAAGAAACTAAAAGGTAAGCTGCTTGTCTTGTTCTCCTCACATTCTGCTCATACACAGTGATGACTTTATTACATTTGTTGGTACTTTTGTGTGCAGTTTGATTGGCTGTTTTCAGCTCATATCAGACAGCACATGTGCCCTGCTTCAAGCTGCAGTTGTGATAAAGCATCTCTGACTGTGCTTCACTGAGTTTGTCATATTTGGTAAAAACAAAATTCCAGGTTTGTACCTGCCTCGGATTTTTGTGCTGCATCCATTCAAGCAGGGGCACGTCTAAAGTGTGGGCTGAGAAACTTGTATTTCCGTAAAGTGAATTTAAAAACTGAAAATAAAAGACAAAACCTGAAATTCATAGGAAGAAACACTTTTACAGTCACAGTTTTAAACTGTGATGATTTGACCCATTGATTTCTAAAGCTAAGTCTGCAACATCTCACTTTATGACACTTATTGTCTGTAGTGTGTATGTGTTTCTATGTGTCGCTATTCACTACTCTAACAATTTTCACAAGATCCTCAATGCTACTAGCTGACATGTGATCCAAGAGTATGACAGGGTTATTCCTATTATTCATTTCTCTCATTTCAACATAGAAATGTTAAGTTTTCTACAATTTTTTTTATTTCACATTAAAGTATTAGGAACAATATATTGGTCCAGCTCAGGATATTATGCTATAGCAACTTGTCCAAGTCTCCATTTCTTCAATTTTAATTTTGAAAACATAAATCAATACAAACAACAGCGTGGACAGGATGTAACAGGGGTGACATCACAACAGTGAAAGTTTGCTCCTTCAACCACACATTCATGTCCCAATTGCTAGTAACATACTAACAAACTTTAGACAGACCTGTAATAAAATGACACATTATGAAAATAAAGAAAATCATGAGCAGGAATACTTCCAGATAAATATAACCTGGGCAATTGTGGCTCAAGAGTTGAGTACCACCAACACAGTTCATTGCAACTTACCTGCAGTTGTCTCGACAGTTAACAGACAGCAACAGATTCAAAGTTTAATTTCAGGTTTTAATTTCAAAAATTACCATTGCATGCGCTATTATTATTATTCACTCCTATGTAAATAGCTTACCTTCACTTCTGTGGTTCGATTGGGTTCGATGGAAGCTGGAGAAAGGACCCAGAATTTGCTTGCTTTCCCACCCGGTCAAAAAGCACGGTCTGGGGAATGCAAAATTTAAGACACAAGACTCGGTTTGGGGTATTTTTTGATGTAATGTTGTTACTCTTAACAGGGTATAATTAACCCATTACTTTATAATTCTTTGGCTGAGTGCATTAATAGAGTTAATTCTGTATGATTTGCATAGATTATATATACCTTTATCCAAAATAGCTTTTATCAGTGTATAACTTCTCTTTCTTCTGCATTATTTATGCAAAGTAGAAAACCTCGAGATACGCTTTGTATCAGAGAGCAGCAGGGATGGACATGAGAATGAGACACACTTTGCTGGGATTATACTGTAAGTATTTTCTGCAAATGGCAATAATTAAAAGAAAAGTTTTTCTACTGTGAGAGATGAAGTGCAGAAGCGCTGTTTAAGTGCTGTGTGTGTGTGTGTGTGTGTGTGTGAGAGAGAGAGAGAGAGAGAGAGAGAGAGAGAGAGCTGATTTTGATTTTATTTTGTCTCAATTTAATCTTTGCTCTAGTGCTTGCATCACTCTTCTCTGGCAATGCTCAAGGTAAGAAACTGCTTTCTTTTATTTCAGTCTGAGTAACACCCAAATTAACATTTTCTTTGTATTTATATTTTACACATAAAACTATTAGTTCTATGTATCTGCACTATATTTTAAGTTCACATGTTGTTGGTCACATGAGAAAATATTGCACTCAGCCATGAGGCTAGTTTTGGTGCAGAGGTTTTAGGTTATCCAGCAGAAACCACTGGTGGAAAAACAAGTGCAACCACAGACACATAATATATTCCTAATTGTAGTGATTATCTCACAAATTTAGATTACTGGTATTTCTACAGGGTACATTTTTGAATAAGAAATACTTCTAACACTGGCTAAAGTGTGCTAGTATGACAATAAGACCATACAGTAAGCCTCATGAAAGATTTCTTCCTGACAGATAAAGGCTAATGGGCAAAGTAAATATGACATGAAATAAAAAGAAAATAAGAACTATCACAAAATAAAGACTATAAATTTAAGTTGCTTTAATAATAGTTTGTGAATGTCTTGTTGTGTTACAGTTTGTCTATGACCCAACTAGCCTTCTTACATTTACTTTATTCATAAGTTATAAAGATCAGATTTTTTTTATCTCCTAAATCAGCGGTCCCCAACCCCCGGGCCTCGGACCGGTACCGGTCCGTGAGTCGTTTGGTACCGGGCCGCGAGAGTTGAGGCTCAGGTGTGAAATGTATAGTTTTCAGGGTTTTTATCGGTTTTCAGCGTTATTTTGTTATTGTTTTTATCGTTTACTCGGTTTTCCTGGGTCTTTTCACGTGTGTTATGAATAAATCTTCTTTTTTTCGGTACAGGTACTAGTTTTATTTTGTTGTATTTATACGCGACACCTTAAATATATTTTCAGACAATTATTTATTTGCCAGACAATATTTTCACACCGTGAAAATATTGTCTGGCATAAACCGGTCCGTGGCACAAAAAAGGTTGGAGACCGCTGTCCTAAATGGATGTTTTAATGTGAACAGTTCATATTGAGTTTATTGTTGTCTTTGAGCCTGGCTAGACTCAGAAACGATGAGGTGAAACGTCCAATGAACACAGGATATTCAATGTTCATCTGATGTTGCATTGGTTGGATTGCATAATTTTTAAAATGTTTATTCAAGTTATTAGTTTCAGCTCAATGAGTTGAACATTGTGTTTTGTGCTGCTCAGTGTTACTAGCTATTTTTGTTCAAAGACAAAATATCTTAAACAACAGCTTTTAAAATACAATAACACATCCCAAACATATCAGATTAACTTCCTGTTAGTATTAAACTCAAAATGCGGCATGCTGTACATGTGTAGAATTATTGTAAGAAACATTACATTTTGATCAATTGTTTTGTCATGTGTTTTTTTCTCCTAATCTATGAGCACATATGCATGGTTAATTAGTGTGACAATGCATTTTCTGTAGTTTAATTGTCTTTGTATTTATATTATATTTTATATATTATTTATATTGTATTATATTTTTTATAGAGTGTTTAAAAAGAGGTTTCAGATTTGTGAAATTGTTTTCATCACAAAATAAAACTCACTCAGAAACAAAAAATACCTTTTAGAGGACTGTAACAACTAAAACATTCACTAACATGACAGCATTATTAGTGACATTTATTGTATATTTTCTATTTTCTCTCTCTCTCTCTCTCTCTCTCTCTCTCTCTCTCTCTCTCTCTTTTGCCCTTTTCTCTAAATGCTACTGGAAAAGTGAAGTACCTTTTTGAATCACCCACTGCCATACTGAGACCAACAAGGTATCAGTTACCAATAGGGGGCAGCGTGACACTGAGCTGCTCTGTGGAGGGCTCTGGCAACTGGACGATTTTGTGGTACAGAGCTGCTTCATTTGGTTCTAAAGAAGAGCCTATGACAGAATATGAAGGGAAGAAAGCTATTATTGTATCACAACGAGGTCTCTACTCCTGCAGAGGAAGAAGTGATTCAGGTCGCCACACATACAACAGTGATAAGGCCATCATTAAAGACACTCGTGAGTTTAGCTATTTATATCTTTGTTATGAAAGTTAAGTTTATGTGATCTGTCCTTCTTTTTGTCTTTCTATCAGTAATATTACCTTAGTGAAGTATGACATGGAAATAACAAGGATGACTTGTGCTTGACTTTGCTATTTAAATCTTTCACTTGTTTCACAGAGTTCTTTTGTAAATTGACAGATATAAATTTAAGTAGTTTAAATGACCTTTTTAAACTTTGTGTGTGGATATACTGTATGTTCTGTATGTATGTATGTTCCTGATACCTCGGGCTTTCAAGCAGAAGAAATTAAACCACAATTAACAGATCATCTGCAGAGGAATGGCTTATTTGAAGAGTTTCAGTCAGGTTTCAGAGCTCATCACAGCACAGAAACAGCTTTAGTGAAGGTTACAAATGATCTTCTTATGGCCTCTGACAGTGGACTCATCTCTGCGCTTGTCCTGCTAGACCTTAGTGCAGCGTTTGATACTGTTGACTATAATATCCTATTAGAGCGATTAGAACATGCTGTAGGTATTACAGGTACTGCACTGAAGTGGTTTGTATCATATCTATCTAATAGACTCCAATTCCCATGATGCATTGAGTTTTTCCTTTTTAGTCCCTTTTCTCACTCACTATGTATTAACAGACCTCTCTGCATTGAATCCTATCTGCTATTGATCTCTGTCTCTCTTCCACAGCATGTCTTTATCCTGTTTTCCTTCTTTCACCCCAACTGGTCGCAGCAGATGGCCCCGCCCCTCCCTGAGCCTGGTTCTGCCGGAGGTTTCTTCCTGTTAAAAGGGAGTTTTTCCTTCCCACTGTCGCCAAAGTGCTTGCTCATAGGGGGTCATATGATTGTTGGGTTTTTCTCTGTATCTATTATTGTTGGTCTACCTTATAATATAAAGCGCCTTGAGGCAACTTTTGTTGTGATTTGGCACTTTGGCGATTCTTTAGTGCCTCCTTTATTGCCTCCTTCAGTGGAGTTAAGATGCTGACACGCATTTAGACTAGCATGACACTTCACCTGAAACTCAAAGATCAGGCTGATTATTTATCCCCACAGGAGAGGATGTTCACTTTTGGATGTATTAGTGAGTCTAGAAGGACTTTGTTTGAAGTGAAGAGATTTGGGTTTCATATATCACCTCATAATATAAAGCGCGTTGAGGAAATTGCTGTCATGATTTGGCATCAAGTAAATTAAATTTAATAGAACTGAATTGGATGATGCCTCTGTCTCTTAATTTAATATTTTCTGTGAACAGTTCCTATTACGGCCATTTTGACTATACAGCCCAACTGGACCAGGATATACATGAGTGAAGCATTCACTGTCAGATGTGAGATCCCAGGAGGAGAAGGGACTTACTGGAGCTATGACTGGAGACCAGAAAGGTTCACCACATATTACACAACCAATGAAAGAACATTCTACAATGTTGGTTGGGAAGACAAAGGAAATTATCAATGCAGGGGCAACATGGGACTTTCCTTGACAGAATGGAGTAATATCATTCCAGTCACTATATCATGTAAGTTGGACAGACATGTCTTACCCATATAAACTGTTTCATCCAAATGATCCTGTCCTATTTTTACAGTCTCTTGTCCTGTGAGCATGTTGAGTTCTTCTTCACTCATCTCATTAGTCTGATCTTGTTCACTTGTGTTCCCCAGTGTGTTCATTTTCCCTGCTTAGCTCATGTGTGCCACACACAGCGTACTGTGACATGCTGTGGTTCAAATAACATCAATAAAATTAGTCTTATGTATAACAATGGTACAGTTTCTAATTTTGTAGCAATTTACTTATTTACTTAATTTACTTATGAGGGCGATCGTGGCTCAAGAGTTGGGAGTTCACCTTGTAATCGGAAGGTTGCCAGTTTGAGCCCCGGCTTGGACAGTCTCGGTCGTTGTGTCCTTGGGCAAGACACTTCACCTGTTGCCTACTGGTGGTGGTCAGAGGGCCCGGTGGCGCCAGTGTCCGGCAGCCTCGCCTCTGTCAGTGCGCCCCAGGGTGGCTGTGGCTACAATGTAGCTGCCATCACCAGTGTGTGAATGTGTGGATGCCTGGATGTGTAAAGCACTTTGGGGTCCTTAGGGACTAGTAAAAGTGCTATACAAATACAGGCCATTTACCATTTATGTTCTTGTTCAAAAGTGAACACAGGCCAAACCAGAGTGATGATAAACTGGCTGTTCAAGAGGGCAGAGTGACCCTGACCTGATTTGTGAACCCATCACTTAGCAATGTTATTATAAAAAATAAAACAAATTTTAAAAACCTGATTTAAAAAAAAACCTCTTTCAACAGTTAAACTGCAACCTGTCCTCACCGTGTCCCCTTCATGGCTGAGTCCCGGAGCCTCAGTAACTCTGAGCTGTGAGATTGAATATCCTTCGGATGGATGGAGCTTTTACTGGTATAAAGCTATTCCTTATTTGGACATAAAAGAAGAAGCCTACAAGTACGAGCTGCTACCAGATGGCAGCGAGACTGCTCAGACTTTGTACGTCATTACCGGACAAACACACACAGCAGCATATGTGTGCAGAGCGCAAAGAGGAAGCAACTACTACTACACCTATTACAGTAAACCAAAGTTTGTCTGGTCTGCAGGTCAGTTTGTTTCTGTCTCTTTTTGATAAGCTGTATTTAATGTCATTAATTATTTATATAACCGTAAGATCAATGTGCATTTGCGCTCCCTGCAAACAAGGACTAAATTTAATATTTTCCCTTCTCTCTATGATCAAGCAAGAGTGAATTCCCTTCTTTGGTTCTTTTAACAGATCCATGTGCTTTTACTTGCATTTAAGCTCATGTCAATGCTTGATACTTAGTTTTTATGTGTTGTGCTTTCACTTATCCGTGTTTTTTTTTTTTTTTTCCAGATCTTTATTCAGCAGCATCTCTCACAGTCGGCCCTGTAGGGCAAACATTAAGCTTTGACTTTGTCAGACTGACCTGTAAGGGAAACTCTACTTGGTGGAGAGTGAGGAAGTTCCCTGAGAATAGCGTGCCGTATTGCAGTAACGTTTGGAATCTAGGAGAATCCGTATGCACACTCTACACAAAAGCTTCATATTCAGATGATGGAGTGTACTGGTGTGAGTCTATGTCAAAACAGTTCAGCAATGCAGTCAACATCACTTTACAGGGTATGTAGAATATTTTTTGTATCTTATAATGTTTCATAAATACTTCTCTCAGTACTCTGTATGTTAAACATTTTTTTGTGAAAAAACGGGCAAAAATGTAAATGTTATGTTATCTGTGACATAAGTAATATTCCTGAAGATTATCATATAAAAGCTGCAAAAAGGACCGTTCTACATTGCATCTGCAGTAAAAGTATTCACAGCACTTGCTCCACATTTCGTTATGTTACTCTTATAAACTTTCCAAAAGAACAACCAAGCAAAAATGTCGGGCCCGATGTCGAGCATTGTGTCTGGAAGAAACCAGGCACCACTCATCACCTGACTATTACCATCCTTACAGTGAAGCATGGTGGTGGCAGCATCTGCGGTGAGGATGTTGTCACCACCAAAAACTGAGAGACTAGTCAGTGTTGAGGGAAAAATGAATGCAGCCACGTACAGAGACACCCTTGATTATAATCTCCTCCACAGTGCCACATCTTCCAACAGGCCGACGATCCTAAGCACACAGAGTTGGATTCAGGACAACTCCGTGGATGTCCTTGAACTCGATTAATGATCTTTGGAGAGAGTTGAAAATGGCTGCGCACCAACACTCCCCATCCAAGCTAATGGAGTTTAAGAGATCTCACAGCGGGCAGAGTAACCTTGACAGTTCAAAGGGCTCTGTGAGCTAAAAGAAAGGATGATTAGTTATGCCTCACTTACTGTTTTGTCCAATTTAGAGCAATGCTGGTGTTATTTTATTAGACATATTCAATAACATCTGTATCATTATTTTCTCTTGACGTTTTAGTACTGAGCAAAGCTACTAATATATTTTATTTTATTTTTTTCATATTTTACTCTGGGCTTGTAATTAGGATACGAATGTTCTGGAATTTAAAACAGTGTTGTTTCCAAAAAGGCAGCTGGTTACAGGCTGAATCAGGCGAAATGTAAAAAACAATACCCTGGAGCTTAGAGGTTAGGTTTTTATGTCATTAGACACAATTTAAAAGCTCTATGTAGTTCATAAACCTGCTGTTTATTTGGAAATTGTTATTTTTATAGAATAGTTATTAAATAAGCCAGGTCACATGTCACATGCTCATGCTACAAGACATTTATGAAATCCATTATTATTGCACATAATATTTTGGGGGTTTTATTAAGCTTCCCTGATCCAATTGAAAAAAATATCATCTGACTGTTTTTCAGATTTTTATTCTGGTCCTCTCATGGAGATCCCTGATGATCCTGTGAAAAAGGGAACTTTCGTTCGTCTTCGCTGCAACTTGAGAAGAAAAAAAATCTTTCCCAGTGTGGCTTTTTACCACCATAACAAACTTATCCAAAATGATTCCCGAGAGGAGCTGAACTTCTTGGCAGTGTCAAAGTCTGATGAAGGTTCCTACAAGTGTCAGTACTCAGGAAAAGAGTCACCATCGCGTTGGATGTCAGTTAAGTGTGAGTAGCATTGCAACGTTATTTAAACATGACTTTTAAAAAAAAAACATCTTAATATTTGAGAAGGAACTCAGTCCTCATGTATTGTGTTAGCAAATACGTATAGCAGATAGAAATGTGTGCCTGTTTTAAGCACTGAAGTAATCTTACTGTATTTTATGGTTTAATAAACTATATTTTTTAAGAATGTCTCATATAAAATCTGTTGATTGTGTTGTTATCCCACTAGCTGCTGTCGGACCTGAAAGCTCTTCATTTCCTGTCACAGCCAGAATGAAAGTCATGAATGCAGTCGCCTTCATCCTGGTCAGTACTGAAACCAGTTGTTATTACCATTTTTATCTGAACTGAGGCTGAGTTAGAAGTCAAAATTAAAAGTACAGAGAATGCCAGGAGCCCTTGTGGATCTAATTAAAGCATATGATAGGGTGCCAAGAGAGTAATTGCGGGACTGCATTTTTTGGCATGAGGATAAGCACTTGTTCCACATTTCTTTATGTTATTCTTATGAACTTTCCAAAAGGACAACCAAGCAAAAATCTCCAAGAGTGCCAAGCAAGTAACAACGTTACTACATTTTTTTGCATGAGGAGGTCAAGACTGATAGAAAAGTATTTGAGAGTGGTGGAGGACATATATGAAGACAATGAGCAAGGTCTCTGGGCCCCTTGTTGTTTGCAGTGGTGTTGGACAGGCTGCCTGATGAGGTCAGGCTGGACTGTCTGTAGACTATGATGTTTGCAGATGACACTGTGATCTGCAGTGAGAGTTGGGAGCAGGTGGAATAGAGGATGGAGAGATGGAGGAATGGTTTGGAAAGAAAAGAAGTGAATGTCACTAGAAGCAAGACATAGTAAATGTGTGCGGTAAGATAAACATGCAAGGAATAGAGGCTGTGAAGGCAGATGGGTTTTAATCCCGATTAAAGACAAACTTGGAGAGGCATGGCGGAGATGGTTTGGACATCTGCAGAGGAGGGATAGTGGGCATAAGCTGCCAGAGAGGAGAAAAAGAGGAAGACCACAGAGAAAATTAATGTGTGCCTATATCACTTTAAGAAAAATCAGCACTGTCTTTGGTGTTGGCTTTGGTGGATCCCAGTGGCCTAAAAGGACTTTTTGTTTTTCTTAGAGGGTTGGTGTCACTGTGGAGTATAATAGAGACAGGCTGAGATGGAGGTAGATGATCTGCTGTGGTGATTCCTAAAGGGAGCAGCAGGAAGAAGAAGATTTTAAGTCTTTATCTGCTTTACATGCAGCTCATGGCTGTCAGTATTGAAGTCCACGGGACCTTGTTCTGGGCAAACAGTAAAACAGCCTATTGACAAACAGATTAAAGTCAAATAACATTTTAAATACTTAAGTGATTCTTAACTATTTGAAGGAAATAATCCACAAATGTTAGTGTTTCACATCATAATAACAGCATTACAGACTCACAGTATGAAAATATTGCATAATTGTGGTTTTAGTTGTACAATATTTTCCAAAATACTTATACTCTTTGCAGTGTAGTTGAAAATGTGATACTTATTGAGTCTAATAACATTAAATTAATTGTTGCTGGATTTATTTTTTTTAATGTAGGTAATGCTTGTGTCTATGAATCAGTAACACAAATGGAAGAAACTGGAGAAGGTACTGTATATCTTCTGAATATCAAAGAGCAATTTGAGCTGTGAAGGCTTTTTGACTGAAGAATTTAAGTTTTTGTGTCTTCATGACATCCTTAAACTTTTTATGTCTTTATGTGGATGTTTTACAGGTCAGTGAGGAGAGCTGTGGCAGCAAAAGAAAAGAAGCATTTTGTGAACCCACTGTTGCTCCTCTGCTACACAAATATCAGACATGCTTCATATTTTCTACAATTAGTTTGTTTGAAGATAATAAAAACAAAATTTGACTTTCAGCACAAATAAAACAAGAAATAAATTATTCAAGGTGCTATAATCACTTGTTTTTTTACATTTAAAAAAAATAAAAATAATAATTTGTAGTAAGTAAAACTGAAATATGTGATCATGAGTGACTATTAATGCAACTTTATATAATTTAGCTCTGAATACTCTGTATAGATTATATTATAGAGGGCAGTAACATGCAAAATGAAAAATCTCCTGTTTCTGTCTTTGTGACATCTGCAAAATCCAGTAAAGATTTCACAGCACACAAAAAGTCAGCCGTGTTCTTCATTTCTATATCATTGCCGCTCTACCCTTGACACTCTTTTAGTAAACCTAATCTGTGCAGTAAAATCTTTGGCTTAATATTTCTTAAAAATCGTATACATCACAAAACTAAAAATAAAATGTATATATACATGATCTGAAATATGTCATTTTATATTTTCTTCATTACATAGACTCTCCAATGACAAATAACCCTAACCCTTCCTATCAGATGACTGTGGACCAGACTCAACTTATGTAACAGCTTAGGTTTTTTTTCTTCTGTTTTTATTTTATTTTTACAGCTACCAGCTGGTGTGAATATAAGTGAAAATTCTGAGATAAATAATCCTGTTAGGTAGTACATGCAGGACCCAGAGTGCCACCATGAACCTTTCTTTTGTTTCTTTTCTTCTTTTTTTAAATTGATGGGGCCATCTTACTTTGAACTCTTTGTGAAAGACTCACTGCTATACAGACTAATTTACAAACTTTATTTAGCTAAACGTTCAAAGGTACTTCAGGTGCCATAGTTGGTTGCCTGAAACCATTCCAGTTTTCTCTAGCACCTGCTTGAAAAAGAGTGTCCTACAGAGGAACGGAAAATTTAGGATGTTTTCTTTTCTTTTCTGCTGCTCACTAGATGTTCACCAGCTGAAGTTTTTATTAAACAAAATAAAACAAAAACTTTTGTTTTTCAGATTATGGCCTGTAAATGGTAAATGGCCTGTATTTGTATAGCGCTTTACTAGTCCCTAAGGACCCCAAAGCGCTTTACATATCCAGTCATCCACACATTCACACACTGGTGATGGCAGCTACATTGTAGCCACAGCCACCCTGGGGCGCACTGACAGAGGCGAGGCTGCCAGACACTGGCGCCACCGGCCCTCTGACCACCACCAGCAGGCAACGGGTGAAGTGTCTTGCCCAAGGACACAACGACCGAGACTGTCCAAGCCGGGGCTCAAACCGGCAACCTTCCGACTACAAGGCAAACTCCCAACTGTAAAACATGATTGTTGGGCTTCATTTCTGTACTGAACAGTCATTTAAGATTAGCTAGTAAATAACAATTAGCTAATGTTGTTCATGAGACTGAAGTCATCTCACTTTGGTAATGTAAATATAATATGGACAATATTAAAGTTATTATATTAATCATTATTAGTTATTACAGCAGTGAACATGAACTCTGTGTCAAACACTGAGCTTCAGTGAAGATTCAAGTTGCAGTTATTTATATTTCCTATCACCTTAAATCTTCACTTAAAGACAAGTATCTTTGACAGTGTATATATAGATGTATTATATATAAGAGAGAAATATTGTTCATTTAATATGTTGGCATTACTAAATGTGGCTCAGCTATAGGAGACAAAAAACTAACAAAATAAAGCAGCAAGTGATGCACACTGAGACTCAGACATGTAAGCTTGATAATGGGGAATAAACAGACCTGGAGACAAAAGGACAAAACACAGATGATAGAGAGACAGAGACAAAGACGACAACAGGAGAGACTAAAGACAACACAAAGATGAGACAAATACAGACTAGATATGAAAAGGGGACAAACATGAACAGAAACAAGAACCAAAACCTAGAAACATAAGCAACAAAACTCAGAGGCTCTCAAAATCTGAACACAACTATTTCATAATTCTGAAGAATGAATATAATGTCCAACAAACTCATAAACCTGGGTCAAATTCCCAGGAGCATGACAGTCAGACATTAACCTTTTTCAATGAAAGGTATTCTGTAAAGTTCAGTTTTCAGATTCCACTTGAAGAGTCTCTTAAAAGCACCTGAAGGTAACTTCAGATTATCTTCCTGTTTCTAGGACAGAATGATGGTCTTGTGTTATCAAACCTCAGGCTGGTGCCTCCAGTGTCCATGCATGCAGAAGCTTCTTCTTCATGTGTCAAACCATCCAAAACAGGAGTTTCCAAAGCTGCCGGGGTGCAGTCTGTTCAATGTTTCATGTCATCCCTGCAGAGCCAGAGCACCAGGCCTCCTATTTTCAGTCAAGGAAGGTGAGACAAAACCAGTAACCATAGTGCTCTGTGTCAAATATTTTCTATTCTATTGTTTCTATTCTATTCTGTCACTGTGTGTTAACCCTGTGCAGGGTGAACGCTGCCTTTTGCCCAGTGAAACCCGAGGTTGATGGATGTTGCTGAGTATTACTAATCATGTCACAGAATCTATAAGACAAACTCATTTTACACTGTGGGCCACTTACAGGTAACTTTGATCACAAGTGGGCCGGACATGTGAAGCTGCACGATTAATGTGTAAAATTACAGAAAAGTTTTTTTAGTTGATTCCCCAGACTGTCCTGTAATTATAAAATATAAAGTCTTTCATTAACTTAAAAATAATGTCCTATTTTTCAATGATTCCACTATAAAAAAAAGACAAAGAAATAAATTACAAATTTAGTGAAAAAAAAACAGGAACTTTAATTGTTTAACTGTCACCTAATGACTTTGGTGTAGTATGAATAGCAACTAAGGGGGATTCTTTAAAATGTCAAGAAAACCTAAAATTGTTATTATTAGTAGTGATAAATGTTAAAATAAAGAATCCTACTCTGTCTCTCGTAGCACCGCTGCTAGCACAGCTGTTGCACGACACCCAAGACAACATTGATGACACAGCGCTGGTCAGAAACGTCAAGCAAAGTATCAGTCAAGATCTTAAGAAGAGATATGCCAGCACAGTCGAGAGGAACACCCTCTACACAGCATCAGCTCTCGACCCACGCTTTAAAGCCCTGCCGTTCCTGTCACTGGAGGAAAGACAGGAAACCTATGCCAGAGTGGTTGCTGAGGCTATAGCCCTTCAGGTAAGCAAACATTCTGGTGTTAAATAACTTACTTGCAATATTAGTAGATCGGTGATATTTTTGTCATATTGGTAATATTCTATTTAACAATTAAATACATTAATTATAATTTGCTAACATATTACTGCATACTAAAAGATATTTATTTTCTCCCTCTCTCTGTATGTGTGTGGGTTTTCTACAGGAAGAAAAGAGGCAGCAGCCCATCTGTGAGCCAGAAGCCCATGAACATCATGAGAAACCTGGCGAGACTGAACAAAATCCCAGACCCCCTCTCATACCAGCCAAGATGAGGAAGTCTTGTGGGTTAACAGACTTGCTTGGTCAGACTTATGGTGATGTTGGAGCCCCACCAAAATCATTATCTGCCACAGCTGAGGAGGAGGTGAAAAGATACCAGGAGGTCACGTCACTGGCACTCACAGAAGACCCACTAAGCTGGTGGAAATCCCATGAGGAAGTCTATCCTTTCCTGGCCACGCTGGCAAAAAGATACCTTTGTATCCCAGGTACTAGTGTCTCGGCTGAAAGAGTCTTCTCAACCGCTGGAGACATCGTCACAGCAAAACGGAGCACTCTGACTTCAGAGCATGTTGATCCTTTTTCTGAGCAAGAATGCTGACATTGCTTCACTGTCCAAATGTGTTTAACTTTTTAGGGCAGCAACAAACAGGATAGTTTACTTATTTTAATTTAAGAAATGTTTTATTTTATTTAAATTTAAAACTTTTTTATTTAATGTAAAATTATATTTTGTTTTAAGCTATAATTGTACCAGATAGTTACGTTCAGTTAAGTTGGTTACTAGACTGTTATACAAACCGTTTACTTTGTCAGCAATAAAACTGACTGACATGAGAGAAAGACTGAGTGTGAGACTTTATTATTAGATAAAATGAATATTGATAAAGTTTACCTTTATGGACAAAATCTGCAGTAGAAAAAATATATGATAAATATATGATAAATCACAAAATATCTTATTGCAATACTCAGAATATTGCAAAAAATATATTTAAATATATTAAAAATCACAATAATATCGTATCGTGAGTTAAGTATTGTGATAATATCGTATCGTGGGGTGTATGGCGATTCCCACCTCTACTATACATATACTGTACTTATTGATGAAAACTTCCCAAAGGACCTTCTGTCATTTCTGACAGGAAGTTTATGCCCATCCTTTAATATTTATGGATGAGGTAACATCAGGCAGCACTCACATGCAAGTTTGTGCTCTACTTGCATAAGGTGATCTCTGCACATCCAGAATATGCTCACCTCATGGTCCTGAAACTTTCCTGTCCATAATGCACTCCAAGGCACATGATCTCACATGTGAGGTAAACCTAAGCAGCTCCTTAGACTACCATGAGCTGGATGACTGAGAACCTGCACAGACATGTGTGAGGTAAACATATTTTTCTGTGAGCATCATTAAGTCAACTCTAGGTTTCATGTGCCGATCCAGGTGCTTTACATTTATTCTGTTTTAGAGCAGGTGGAGAGGGGGAACCAGATGGGAGCAGGTTCCACTTTGGGTGAGGAAGTGGAATAAGTGATTACCTTTTTGTCTCAGCTTGTCATCACAACTAAATTCATGTTCAAATGAAGCTTTTTACTGTGACACTGATATCTGTATTTGTAATTGTACCTGCCTTGCTTTGTCACTCCAGATTTCAGCACAGTTCTCTGCACTTGTTTATATGACAAAGTTTGACAGCAGCAGGGCTTTATGTTTGTGGGTTGTTTAATAATGTGAGGCCTTCCTCAAACCGCTGCCTCAGTTCATGCTGAAGCCATCTGCCATTATCTACTAGAAATGCTGTCGAACCTAAAGTGAGGATGTGGTCCCAGCTCGCATAATTAGAGAGACTAAACCAAAGTGGTCTTCTCTGCTGAATATGGTGCCATGGTAGAAGCAGCAGACAGATGGATGTCTTCACTGACAGTCATGTTTTCCTGTGGCAGTTACTCTTTGATGATATGCTTTACATTACCTTTGTTTTAGGTAAGTGTGTTATCATTAAGAATCATTAAAGATAATTTAAGGTATGGTTGGCATTGTCTCCAAAAATAAGTCTTTTGATGTGATGGCTGTAAGGAGCCATAATCTTAATTAATCTTAATCTTATTGATATATAAACCCTCTAGTTTCAGCAGCATTCTTCAGGTTTTTAAAAGCTTCTCTGTGGCAGTGCTGCCATTTAAAAAGTAATCAGAAAGATTCCTGACTGACCTGCTCTGTTGTGTGTAACCTAAAGGGTCTGATTCAGGTCTGTGGTGTATATTGAGTCAGAAGCTAAACACACTGCAGAAACACCTGAGGGTGGTCTATGAGGAATACATCCCAGGAATCATGGAGATCATGCTGACAGAGCTTGATAATTGAAGATGATGCAGGACGAGCGGTTCAGGAATCAGTTCTCATGATGACGATGTGCAACTGCATCTCACCATTATTCTCTACAGAGTTGGTAACATTTCCCATATTTAACAGAATAGTAACTTTGATTTGCATTTTCTGTTAACAACAGTCGAGGCAACAGAAGATTCACACTGATGGATGAAGCCCATCAGTGTGAATCTTCTCTTCTGCTACAACGTCACCTGCTGTCTTCAATCCTCCATACCCGACAGTAACAGCTGACTGTTGTGTTGAGCTGCTTTGTGAGGTCTGTTAAATGTAAAGTTCATAAATCCACTACACTTTTTGTCAATGTTTGTTTTTCTGTTCTCATTCCTGGAGCTACCAAAAAGCAGAGGTGGCAAAAGTGCAGACGTTCTGTATTTAAGTAGAAGTACAGATACTCGTGTTACTCAACTAAGAGTAAAAAAGTTCAGGCTCTGAAATAAAGCTTCTGTGTGAGTTCAATAAGAAAGATCTATGGTCTCACATCTGTCCAGGTGCTGCCGGCTGAATCTAAGCTTTATCACTTCCACTGTCAAGCTGTTTGTGTCATCACTGGTCTGGTCCAATCACATTCTCCCGGCCTTCTCCAGGCCAATCACCATTCATGCTGCATACTTTAAACCTCACTGTGCATATGTCATCCTCCTTCTAGACGCCTTTGTGCAAAGCACCTCCTGCCCAGTTCCACCTCTCATCACTCGAGCTTCATTCAAGTCACCTTCATCTCCATCACCAGCATCTAGGCTCTGGGGGGTCCTGCTCTAATCTGTTTCACAGCTGGAGCTCCGTTCTGCAGAGAGACAGACCACCAAACACCTTTGTACATTCTGTTCATCAATAAATCATCTTCATTCTTTCTTTTTTTTTTTTTTTTTTTTTTTTTTTTTTTTTTTTTCGCCTGTCCCATTTGGTTCTTTAGCCGTCAGAATTGTTGTCTGAAGACCAACAAGGAGACCCAATGGATTTATTTTGCCAAATGGATCATCATGGCATTGCCGTATTGGTCCATTTGATCGACCTTTGTTTTTATTATTTATTTTATTTTCAGTTGTTACAGACGGGACAGACATGAGTGAGGGATAGGAAAGGGAGAAAGAAAGAGGAAGGAAAAGAAAAACAGAAGGGGAGAGGGACAGTGCGAAAGGGGGGGGGAAAAAATATCTCCGGGATCACCTGTTGAGAGAAAAAGAATAGAAAACAAGCAAAAAAAACAAAACAATGCAACATACTATACACAACACCATCGCATTAATCTAGCTAAGTGTAAACAGCAGTAAATACTAAATATTGAATGTTGTTGTGCAGCACGCAGGACAGACAGCGCACAATGTGCTTTGAAGTAGCAGCCAAGAAAGGTGTAGTTTAAGTCTACGAACAGTGAACACCCGTGTGCACACCTGTGTGGATCGGCGCGCTTGTATTCAAATGGTTTCCCCATGTAATGGTCTGCTAGAGGATGTAGAGAGCCATAGCCCCGTCCCCCAGGGCATGAAGCAGGCATGGAGGAGATCCAGGCCCCAGACATCCAGAGGCCCCAGAGTGCAAGAGCCCAAGGAGGACCACCGGAGGGGCATCCGTGCCACCTTCATGGGAAGGGCTGAGGATCCCCAGATGAGGGGTCACCCAGTAGCCACTGGGCAGAAGCTAGAGGGGGCTGCACCGGCGTGCCCGCCGGCTCCGCCGGCAGCCAGCTGCGCCAGAGTGAACCGAGCCACAGGCACAGAGGCCGGAGGCCCGAGGGCCCCCCGCGCCCCGGAAGAGGCATCTTCATTCTTTCTGACGATCTCTCCTTATTGAAATGTACTTAAAGTAAAAAAGTAAAAAGTTGCTCCTTAAAGGAAAATTCTACCATCAATTTTATGTAAAGGTAACTGAACCTGGTGCTAAATTAATATTAGAATAATTCTTAATTCTTATCATTTTTATAACACAAAATGATCTATGACACAATGCACTTTATGATAAAGGCTTTATTCAGCCTAAAAACATGGCAGAATGTAAAACATGTGGACAAACTGAGCTGAGGTGCTTTAACCTCCTCTACATCCCTGTTAGCAGGATGAAGGCGCCCTCTTGTGTTGTGCATCACTTTCAGATTTCACTTGTTAACCTGCAGGAAGACAAAACTTCACTGAGCCTTCAGCAGCTTCAACATCATCAGTAAAGACAGATTTAAATATGTGTAATATCACACTGTGTCAGTTTGTTCACAGGAGTCACAACCTGTAACACTGATGCTGCATTCAAGGACCATTAAAAACATTTGAAAGGACTTAAGAACATGAAGAAAATGTGACTTGTTTCTCTGTAATGAAGCTGTTTTAGTGAAGAAAGTTGAAAGGTCACAGAGCGACTGCTGAATCTTCTGCTTTAAACATGAACTCTGAACTTTGTGATGCTTCAGGAGGAAAACTGCTTCAGTTATTCTCTCAGATTAGTTTCATATTTTCTGCATCAGATTTGAGTGAGATCCTGGAATGAAGACAGAAGAAAAGACTTTGTTCAAAGTTTGATTTATAGTCAAACCTTCCAGTTTATTCACACAATAAAACATCAACACAATATATGAATTCATTCATTAAAATCACAGTTTTCCCTCATTTGTTTGATGATTTTGACAAAAACAAACACAAACACACACACATGGTCTGCCATACTCATAAAGAGAAATGTCGACATTTTTCAATACAAATATTCCAGAAACATTTAGAGGATAGAGAAGTTTACATTTTCATGTGGAGAAATATTTTAGTAAATCAAAATGATGATGAGCAGTGATAGCCTCCATAAACAGTCACAGGAAAGATCTCCTTTAAAAACTCAGAAACATCAAGAGAACAACTAGAAGATGTGGAGGTACCACCCATAATGTTTGACTGACAGCTGATCTCTGTGCAGAAATGATGGAGAGAAAATAAAATGAAACTAAAATACAGATTTAAACCCACAATATGAAAGACTTCAGTCTATTTCAGTTTAATCAATTCAGCAGTGGCTCCATCAATAACTATAGAATCGTAAACCATCAGTCCAGCATAGAGCGGCTGAGTGAATGTGGTCTGGACTCTGTGGAGGAGAGTCATGGTTTCAGAGACGCTGTAGAAGGACAAAATACCTGCTCTGTGATCCAGGTACACTCCTACTCTGGAGGAACGAGGACCTGAGACACGAGTTTGGATGTTGTTGTACCGAAATGTATAACTGTTGTTGTTACAATTTAATGCCCAAGATTTGTCATTACGTCCAAACCAGCATTCATTACCCCCTCCTTTTCTGCTGATATTCTTGTATGCGACTGCTACATAAACTCCTCCCCCTCTCCACTCCACCTCCCAGTAACAACGTCCAGTCAGACTCTCTCTACTCAGGACCTGACACCAACAAGTGAATCTTTCTGGATGATCAGAATAAGACTGTTGTTTCATGAATGTTGCTTTTCTGTTCCCCTCTGATAATAACAGATATCTGTACGCTGTGTTTGGATCCAGTGTGATTTCACATGAATATTTTAAGAATCCAGCTCTGGTCTTTGGCTCTGGTGGATCTGACAGTGAAACATCCACTTCAGTGACTGTCAGTGAGATGTTTGTCCATTCCTCTCTCAGAATGTCCTGTAGTTTATCTCTGACCTCTGACACAGCTGCTGTCACATCCTCAAAGTAGCTCAGAGGACGGATATTGATGCTGGATGAGTCTGTAGACTCACTGAGTGCTGACAGTGAGGGGTAGTTGTGTAGAAACTGGATGTGATCCTCTGTGTGTGAGAGCTGCTTCAGCTCAGCATCTTTCCTCTTCAGCTCAGTGATCTCCTGCTCCAGCTTCTCCTGAAGCTCTTTGACTCGACTCACTTCAGTTTCCTGCTGGGATCTGATCTGCTGCTTCACATCAGAGCTTCTTTTCTGGATGAGATGGATCAGCTCAGTGAAGATCTTCTCACTGTGCTCCACTGTTTGATCAGCAGACTGATTGATGGCCTCCACCTCCTGTTGAAGCAGCTTCACATCTTTCTCTCTGTCCTGGATTCTCTGCTGGATGTTTTGTCGACTCACCTCCAGCTCGCTCTGCCTCTCAGTCCTTTCTGCTGCAGCTGAGACTGTGTCGTGGCCTTTATGTTCATCCACAGAGCAGAGATAACAGATACTCTGCTGATCAGTACGGCAGAACATCTTCATCACCTCATCATGACGAGAGCAGATGTTCTCCTGGAGCTTCTTGGAGGGCTCCACCAGCTTGTGTTTCTTTAATGTAGGCAAATCATAATGAGGCTGAAGGTGTTTCTCACAGTAAGAGACCAAACACACCAGACAGGATTTCACAGCTTTTAGCTTCATGCCAGAGCACAGATCACAGGCCACATCTTCAGGTCCGGCATAGCAGTGATCAGCAGGAGCAGCTTGGAGTCCAGTCTTCTTCAGCTCCTCCATTAAATCTGCTAACATGGTGTTTTTCACCAGGACAGGCC
Organism: Neolamprologus multifasciatus; assembly: GCF_963576455.1. Lineage (NCBI taxonomy): Eukaryota > Metazoa > Chordata > Actinopteri > Cichliformes > Cichlidae > Neolamprologus > Neolamprologus multifasciatus. The sequence goes on from NC_140441.1 coordinate 11,171,736, forward strand.
TCGCTGTGAAAGTTTGTCTGCACTGAGGGCAGCTGTAGATTTTCTTCTTTTCCTCTTCATCCCAGAAGCTTTTAATACAATTCATGCAGTAGCTGTGTCCACAGGGAATAGCCACCGGATCCTTCAGTAGATCCAAACAGACTGAACAGCAGAATTTTGTTTGATCCATTTGATTCATGTGCTGTGCCGTTTCACCGTCTCTCAGTGACTGTCAGACAGTTTCACTTCCTCTGAACAGAAACAACCTCTGTGCTCTGAAGGGAAACAGATCTCTGCTCTTTTTCACCTCCTACAGGAAATGAGGCTCACCAGCAACTGCATTTACACCATGTTGTTTAGACCCATCCTGATACAGACACATCTGTGAAGGGAGGCGCTAAAGAAATATTCTTACAGAGCAACCAAGAGCCAATCACATGATGCAGGGTGTGGTATGTTTGGTTACAGCATGCAGTAACAAGTCTGACCCAGTTAAAGTTTAATAGTTTATCTTTACTTGGATGTTTGAAATTTGACAGTCAACACTCAGCAAAAAGTTCAGCAAAGTTTAGGATGCTGTGATGAATAAAAATAAATCACACTTTATATTTTGACATTTTCTAATCTTAGTTCATTCTCACACTAACAGAATGATGCATGGGAACGACTGACTCCACTAAATCAAACCTATGTTCAAATGAAATTACTGTACAAGACAGGCAGCAAGCTTGATTTCTTGAGTATTTTTTTAAATAGTAAAATATATGTAAAACTATTTAAAAAACAAATACAGATAGTGTTCTAATTCTACATTCTTTAGTAATTTTTCCTGTGTACCACCATGGATTTCGAAACAATACATTAAAATGTGCTTTAAATGCAGACACTCAAATATAACTCAACATTCACACTGAAGATACACAGTAGACATAAGAATCAGTTTTCATGCCCTTTGTTTATTCTTTCATTTAAAATCTTTGTGGTAAAGATCATCATAATTACCCATTAACTTTCATGTACAGCTTAAATGTTTCACTACACTGTTGGCAGCAGAGATTACACAGCAAAGCCGATTAAACTAGAAGCTAAACGACTGTTCAGTCCAAGGGCGTAGATTTGGCATGGACGTAAGGGACATGTCACCAATGTCCAGCGATTATTGAATTGTCCCAACCAATAATTTGAAAGAAAAACAAACCCGATAGAAAGAAAAAAAACAATCTGTCGACGTCTCATTCACCCAGCGGTGCAGAAAGAGTTAAATTACGTTCTCTACTGGAGTCCTACGTCACGTGACAAATATGGCCAATGTGATTGGAGCTCTGTTTAGTTTTAGCAGCGGCAAGCCTGCGCTGCGAGGAGGAGAGGAGGACGGCAGCAACTAGGAAGAACCAGGATATAAGAAAGTATTTTTCAAAGAAACCTGTAAGTCACTTAAAGTCAAGCTCACTCATAAAATGTAGTGATGGTGAGATGAAGCCTCGTGATGAAATGAAGCTTTCCATTCAACTGGTCGACTCATAGTTCGAAGCATTGTGATGATTCATTTGCTCTACTGCGCCATCAAGTGGACGATTCAAGTGAAACGGGCTCAATGATTATAATGATGTGATGTGTAAACCTCTAAACTGAATAAATAAATTGTTTTTTATGGTTATTTATCCCGAATATTGTCTCAGTATGTCTGATACAAAAGAGAAATTGGAAACTATCAGTACAGAGTTTTTGGGATGATTGTGTAACTGTGTAATCATGCTTATGTACATCTCAATAATGACACAAACTAGTGTGTGGCGCTTCAAGTTGAATGAATAAAGAAATTACTTTTGTTCATGACACCAATAACTAAACTCTAAATATTAGTTATATTTAATATTATACTAATTTTATATTATTTTAATTTAATTAATGTTTGTGTATAATAAATTGGCAGCTTAACACAGGAATGTACATGGAAACAAAAAGGGAGGGAGTTGTGATGTGAATGTGGTTGTGACTTTATAACAGTGCTCATGACACTAGGGAAAAGTTTTCATTTGTTTTTATTCAAAAATAGCAGCTTTTCCACAGTGCTGGGCTTAAGACGGTTCCTCTTTTTTGAGAGGATTTCTCCTGCTTTTGAAAATATCCTCTCACAGGGCACAGATGAAGCAGGGGTTGCAAGAAAAACCACAGCAAGTTTATACAAGTTTGGATAAAGAAATTTGTGTCCAGCCCAGTACTCCAGCGGATTCTCCAGTCTGCCGATATTTGGTTCATGGAGGTATTTCTGTACTTCAGCTCATCAGCAGTAGCATTTGGGGTCTTTGTCTCCAGAACAGTGGTGTCAAACGATGCCACAGTTTGCTACCTAAAACAAACAGAATGTAAGTAACTAAATACAATATAACAATCGAAATGTGCTCATATACCTTGAGTCACAGGCTGAGAAGCTTTTGATGATGAGGCTGCTGATGAGAAGGCCACGTGCCGCAAAATAGCAGCACATTCAAAAATAAGTCTCTTCTCAGCATCCATTGCTTTATTTGGGCTAAAGAAGCCTATTTTTTTGAACCTTGGATCCAGCAATGTTGCCAGTGACATGATGCTCATTGACTGCAATGTGTAGAGCTTCTCCTTTAATTGTCTCCTTAGACACTCAACCATGGTGGAGCTCTCTGGAGTTAGGACAACTCCCATTTCCTCTTCATTTAGTGCATGGTGCAACATTGTTAGAAGTGGAATTACTTTGGATCCAGACACTCGCTTTTCCTCTTACACCTCAGTGGTGGCATCATTAAATGGGGAGAGTATTTTAAGACATTCTGCCATAAGGTCATACTGTTCAGAGGATAGTGGGCAAATATCAGTGTGCAGGCCAGCTAACGATGCTCCAATAGGTTCCCTGAGTTCATGAACACGTTGAAGCATTTGGAATGTGCTGTTCCAACGTGTATCCACCTCTTGAATTAACTTCAGTGCAGGCCGGCCCATTTGCTCCTGCACCTCTGTCAGCCTCTCCTAGAAAAACAGCCAACACAAACTGATTAATTCAAGCTGTGTTACTGCAGCAGCACCTCAAAGCAGTAATGAAATAATGGAACAAACCTTAACAGTTGTACTGCTCTTGAAATATCCCACTATCCTCCTACAGGTAGTCCGGATGTCAGACAGCGTTGTGTGTTGATCAAGAGCTTTTTTGACCATTAGGTTTAATGTATGTGCCGCACAATTACTGTGACGCAAACGAAGCTCCTTAGCACAAGCACCCATGTTTGCTGCTCCATCAGTCACATAACATGTAACTTTGTCTGTAATGCCCCACTCTGACATGAGCGCTGCTCTTACTTGTGACAAATTGACAGCAGTATGTGCTTGAGTGCTGAACACCTAACACTACAGAATGCAATGCAGTGTTAGAGTCAATGAAATGGCAGGTGACGGCTAGGTAAGCCTCTGTGTTAATGGAGGTCCACATATCAGATGTCAAACTAACTGCAGAAACCTTGGCCACAGTCAGTTTTTCTTTTTGTTTGGACTCTTTGTATCTTTGGTCCACCATAGCTTTCAAAGCCTAAACAAAATAAAGTACAGTACTTAATATGTAAATAAAGGCAAAATGGAAACATGCTTCATATTTTAAGATACACACCTGCCTTGTGGGGAGAACATAGTTAGGGTTCAAAACTTTAACAAGCTTCCTAAACCCACTGTCCTCCACAATAGTGAAGGGCTGGGAATCCTCTATCACCATGTTGACCAAGGCCTCATCCACATCATTCCTCTCCCCTGATACAACAAAAAAACATTAAGAAATTACATATTTCAGTAAATAGAACCCAAATATTAATGAATTACATGGGGAATATAAATGTATCAAATGACTGTATCCTTAAAACCTACAAAAACTCACCTGAGCTTGGTCCACCTTGGTTAGTCTCCTTGTTCTCATGCAGGGCTCTGTAATGCCTCAGCATAGATGAGGTGTTGTTGCTGTATCCAAGTTCTTTAGAGCACAGCAAACGCTTCACCTTTTAATAAACAAAAAGACAGAAATCTGATTATAGGATCTGTGGTGTGGTTTATTTATATTATGGTACTTATCATTTCTTTATTACAGTGTGTTTACCTTATTAGGAGAGATGACATCAAAACGTTGCCAGACAGGGGAAAATTTTCTTTTCCTTGCTGGTTCCATCGAGGGAAGAAATGCTCAAGTAACTATGTAACACGTATGTAATCCAATCAGCTGTAGTAGTGTTTTCGAGTCGCTAACGTTATAGAAGTACTGTCTGATCTTCGTACTCATTTTGCTGTCGTGTGTGTGTTCACCCAGGGATTGACTATGTGCACGTTAGCATATGCTACTTCCAGTGCAGAAACTCCTGTGGGGAGCTTTGTTTCCGGTGTCCTATTCGTGCCCTGTTTACGTCCAAAACAAGTTAAGCAAATGAATAAATCAAGCGGCGATTTACATTTCTATACATGTCTCGGGCATTTACCCAATATATCTGTAAATGATGTTCATCGACTTGTCGACATTTATCCCCCACGCCTCAGGGCAAAAGAGAAAAGTGATTCAAATATTATATTTCTCAGCTGTCCCTCGTTTATCACGGTGTTATGTTCTAAAAATAACCAGCGATAGGTGAAATCAAGTAGCCAATTTTATTTTTTGACGGTGCAAAATGTTTTGTGGACATCGTGGACATACAGCACTGCACTTCAGAGTCACACTGCTAGCGATCGATGCAGTGATTCTGTACTGTACAGGAGAGACGTCACGGAGGAGATCGTCTGCAGCGATCAGGACACAATGTGACGTAAAAAAAATAAGCATGCAAACTTGCACTAAAAAATCCACGAAACAGCGAGGTGAAAGGTGAACCGCGTTATAGCGAGGGACCGCTGTAATTTTGAAGGTAAGTCACAACATACCCTTCGTAAATACTAATGTATAGAAACCGTTACCAGCAATCATTCATTTTTTGTGTGGCTTTATTCACGGTTTGTTAACATTCTGTGTAGGTGTGTACTGGACTAGCTGATATCGACATAACGGGGAAACACCTGGTTTGACTATTGTTCACCTGTAGTTTGAATGCTGAACATTTGCCTGTTTAAATCATAAGACCAGTCACTATACAGAGATGTGCTTCTGAATGTGGACGATGTGTCTTCTGCTGCAGTGATGCAGTTCTGCTTGTGTTGTGATGTAAACAACTGATCGATCTAAACGCTTTAAACGTAAAAATTAATCATTAGATTTTTTTATGACACAACAGTGGTGAGTGTTCCCACCTTCTCCTCTTTGTAACTTAACGCGATCGTTCCGTTTTCGAGTTTTGGACATCAATTTTGGAGTATATCTTCGCAGTAGTGATTGACCGCAAAGTAAAGCTACCGGAAATGTACAACCCTACATCCGGTCTCAAACCAGGAAGTTAGCATTTTCTCGTGCACAGGGTCAATGGACGGAGGATTTACCGACACAAAGGAAGCACTTGGAGGAGAGACGAGCACTCACTACCACGCACGGGCTTACACGGAAGGAGGGACGCACTATCACCATCGTTGCACATTTTGAACTGTTGTCACCTTGCTGCACTGTAAATAAATGCACTGTCATTATTTCTGAGCTCCGCGCCTGAGTCCACTCTTTAACAACCGTGACACAAACGGCTACCAAACAGCCATCATAATTCGTCATACAATGAGAACAGGAAGAATTGACACTGACTAATTAATATTAAAATCTGTAACATAATGTATTGTTTGGAGTTTAGTCTGTTACTGTTACTATTTTTACCATTTCTTCTTGGAGCAACTGTAATCCACATTATTTCCTTAGGGATTAATAAAGTATTCTGATTTTGATTGTTTCAGGATGACCTGCCATTATCCAATCACACATCTGCTTACCTGTATCTTTTGCTCGTTTCTCTTCTTTTCTATTTTTTCTAAACTGAGCACCTGATGGCTATGAACTTTTCTTGTCCATCTTACATTGGTTTTAATTTTGTACTCCAGTATGAACATAAATCCCCCAGGATGTTGAGGATCACCACAACATGATCTAACACACCTACACCTTGGTTCACAGATTCACTTTGTCTAAGGTTTATTTCTGGGATTTCACACAACCCAGGATTCAAATCATGAATACATAATGGACTTACGGTGGCCCTGAGAGGCCAAACGGACTGCAACTTCAGAAAACACTTGCAAAAAGAAAAACGCTGCAAAAGCACTGTAACAGGGCGGCCCTTAGCGGTTGGAAACACAGTGAGAGGCAAGTTTAGTGGAACAAAGTATTTATTTTCTATACAGCGCTCCTTACAACAATTAATTTGTCGAGCTTCTTCACAGCACAAAAATCCCCCTCTAATGCCAACTGGCAGCCTTAAATATGTTCCGCTGTCACAGACTTAACCATTATTCCACTCTCAGGTAAGTTATTACCCAACCGTCCACCACAGTATACAATATATCAATAAGAATAAATAAATACATAAATACATTTCACATTTACATATTAATAAATATTTGATTAAATTTTATTAAAGAACAATGTTTGTCTCTTATATATAATACATCTATATATACACTGTCAAAGATACTTGTCTTTGAGTGAAGATTTAAGGTGATAGGAAATATAAATAAATGCAACTTGAATCTTTACTGAAGCTCAGTATTTGGCACAGAGTTCATGTTCACTGCTGTAATAACTAATAATGATTAATATAATAACTTTAATATTGGGCATATTATATTTACATTACCAAAGTGATATGACTTTAGTCTCATGAACAACATTAGCTAATTGTTATTTACTAACTAATCTTAAATGACTGTTCAGTACAGAAATGAAGCCCTTGAATCATGTTTTACAGTCCTGTGGTCTCAGCCTCAGATACTTATTAAATCACACAGAGCTCATGTAGAAACAAATGAACAAAATATGTTCTCCTTCATTTCTGTCAAACAAAGCTGTATGAAACGTTTCCAGCTGTTAGTATCATGGTTGCTAGGCAACCTGGGCAGCGCGATGGAGGCTAGACCGTCCCATTTCACAAGCCTACAAGCCTCGCACTTCCGGCCTCAGCGGTCTTTCAGTACGCGGCCCTTGAGGACCGTTAAGGATGCGTACTTTAAGGCTGCAGACCCTGAATTGGGAAACAGTCCTTGAATTGGGATACAGCCATACATACATGTTTTGGTTCGTGCAACTGGTCCGTCCGGTTATTGTCTCCCCAGAAACATTTCCGTTGTCTTTTTTCCTATTTCCGTTGTGCTTTGTGTGCTTTTGCAGCGTTTTTCTTTTAGCAGCATTTTTCTTTTTGCAAGTGTTTTCTGAAGTTGCAGTCCGTTTGGCCTCTCAGACCTCTCTCTACAACATTATGAATGAAATGTGCTCTATTTGGGAGCAGCCGGCCCCCCTCCCCTTTCGACAGGTTGTGTGTGAAACTTTAAATCATCAAACTGTAAATTATAAATTTTAAATTGTTACTGATCCCTTTACCCCGAGTCCTAAAGTGTATATTTATTTTCTTACTCTTCTTATATATATTGTTTGTTTACTTGCACTGCTGTAACTGGAGCCTCGTCGTCTCGTCTCTCTATATACTGGACTGTATGCAGCGGAGATGACAATAAAGTTTACTTTGACTTCAGCAGCGAGCAGGTGCACCGAGGGCTCTCGCTCACTTTTCGTGTATAGAATTTCGAAAAAACATCGGTGCAAATTCTAAATCTGTATTATAATGTCTGGTGTTTTCGTGTTTGTTGTTTTGTTTTTATTTTGTTTTTATTTTGCGAGTTGGTTATTAGACGCTGCTCCAGCCAGCCAGTGAATCCCCCGCCGCCTCGCCCTCTCCTCCCAGTGCCGCAAGCAGCAGGCGCACCTCGCAAACGGAGGGAGCACTTACTCCCAGCAAATGGGCGACAGAAAACTGATCGGTGCCTGTGACATTCCCAATATGCGCTGGCTGATGTCGGGGCAGCATGAGTACAAGCAATTTTTAATTTTTTTTATTTTTTTTGCGGATGCCCGTGATGCCGCCCCCCACCACGATGCCGCCCCGGGCAACCGCCCGTGTCGCCAGTATCAAAAACCGCTACTGTTCAGCAGCATCACATAATGTTCATATGTTGATTAACGATTCGTTCTTTTGTTTTTTTGATCTACTGCAGAATATTTTTATAAAATCATTTTTCTATTTTATCCTCAGCTACTTTGACACAAAGGCATCTGCTGTGATGCTTATGTAACCGGTTTCTGCTTCATCCCGCTGCAACAGTTCGGCCCAAACAGACTCCTCGACTCTGCGTTGTGTTGTTTTTAAAAAGACAAGGAGTCTCTGATCGCTCGTTGCCACTTTATTTCCTGAATGGAAACAACGGTTTTGTATCAGTGCAAATGGCTCGCCACACACCGCTCCGCACAGCACACTCTCGTATGGCTACGGCAGACTGGCAGCGATTACTGCAGCAATATTACAATTTTTAATATACAATAAAATAACAGCAACAACAAATGATGTACCTGAATGGAAACAACGGTTTTGTATCAGTGCAAATGGCTCGCCACACACCGCTCCGCACAGCACACTATGGCAGAACATCCCATTAGCATTCCGCTTTAGCATACAGTTTTACACAGTAATAAACAAATGAAAAGTACATAAAACTGGTGTTGGACATGTGTCCACTAAGCACTTATTACACTCGGTGCACATCAACTAATCAAACATGTTTTATGTGTCTGTACTACTTAGCTATATTGTGTGCGGAACAATACAACTCACCTCTCGTATGGCTACGGCAGACTGGCAGCGATTACTGCAGCCAGCCTCACCTAACCCGCCACACCGAGAGGGGGGGCGCTGTTTCCCCATTACACTGACATTTGTGGCAAGTGGAATAATACCACATAAACACTTTTACATTCCCCCCTGCTGAATTCCACTTGCACACTCAAATAAACAAACACCACAAACAAAAAAACATCCTAAAAAAAAAAAAAAAGGTACACCACAGTCATCATAACACAGAGGACAAAAACCCAACAATCCTCAAAAAAAAAAAAAGAACAAGATTAAAAAAAAATCCAATAGCTAATCCACAGCTATCGACATGTGATAAATCTGTTCAGTAATACCAGGTCGTACAGTCACAAAGAAAATTCAGTCAGAGGACTATCCCCAAAGGAAGTAGAGGAAGAAGTTGGCCAGACCCCTTCCAAAAAAAAAGAATAAAATATGCCAGTTACATATTTCATCACATCATAACTGTACACCACTCTGACACAGAAAAATCAATGACAAATAATCAGTTCCAATTCTAAAGATCAAAGTCCCATTTCAACAACAATAGAATCAACTTGCAGTTATCAACAATATTTAAACTTTAACAGGTCTCTGATGCATCATTTCAATCAACCTGGAAACAGGCTTAAGTAACCGTCCCACTCTCGATCTAGCACGGGTCCCCACCTTCCCGCTAACATCAGTCGGATCTGCGTTGGGTGGAACAACTGTGGCTGAGACATGACCCTCAATAGCAGCTTCATTGTCCTGATCACCGTCAGTAATGGCTGCCAACTCCAAAACAAAGGAGGCTGCATCTGGGGCCACAGACATAAGCAGGTCAGAATGTTGACCACCAGAGGTGGCATCTACCTGCTCCTCAGTGTCAACAGGGGGAACACTGGTACAGGCAAGCTCTTGATCTATAATGCTGCCTTCTGGTTGAGTAACCTCTATCATCAGCGAGTCGCTGGACACTGCAGACGGTAAGTCAGACACCCAAGCTCTCGTTCTGTATTCAGCCGTGCCCACCGATGAGTTGCAGACAGCTTCTCCGTCGCATCCAACCATCAGCGAGCCAGACTCAGAAAGCTCATCTCCATCATCTTGAACTGAAGCACCACTGAGGGGGAGGAAGTTCACTGGCATTATCAGATTGCGATGCACAACTTTCACTTGCCCCGTGGAATCATCCATCAGCTTAAAGGTGTGACTCTCATCATTTTTGTCAAAAACTGTATAGACAACACTCTCCCAGCGATCAGCAAGTTTTCTTTTGCCACGTCCCTTTTTGTTGGCCAAAAGGACGCGATCACCAATCGCTACTGGGGCTCCCCGCACCTTCCGGTTGTAGAGGTCCGTGTGACGCTTCAAATTTTTGCGTGCCACCTCCTGCGCCAAATCCATGGCCTCTTTGAGGTCCCTCCTCAATGTCTGTACATATCGATCATAGTTCATGATGTCTTGGTGCTCAATAACAGAGCCAAAGATCACATCAATCGGCAGTCTTGGCACTCTGCCAAACATCAGCAGAAATGGCGCATAGCCAGTTGTCTCATGGACTGTACAGTTATAGGAGAATGTGAGAGCTTTCAGTGCATCAGGCCACCTTTGCTTGGCTCTCGGGGGTAATGCACGAATCATGTTGCCCAAGGTACGGTTCATCCTCTCGCAGGAGCCGTTTCCCATCGGATGGTATGGAGTCGTGTGAGACTTCTGGACACCTGCCACATTCAATAGCTCGGCAATAAGCACACTCTCAAAATTAGCTCCCTGATCCGAGTGAAGGCGTTTTGGGAAGCCGTAGATACAGAAGTAGTTATGCCAGAGTTGGTGCGCTACCGCCTTAGCAGACTGATTGGGGCATAGAAAGGCCTGAGCCATCTTAGTAAAGTGGTCGGTGACCACAAGCACATCCACTGATTTGTTCGCCGAATCCTCCGCAGACCAAAAATCTATGCAGACCAGTTCAAGGGGCTCTGATGTTCTGATGTTCTCCAAAGGTGCTCTCGCCTCTGGCTCAGGCGACTTGCTAACAACACACCTTCTGCAGCACCGTACATACTCTGACACATGTCTGGTCATACCAGGCCAGTAGAATCTATGCCTGGCCAGATAAAGTGTTCTTTGTTGTCCCTGGTGACCGGCTTCATCATGGACACCTTTCAGTAACAGCGAGATGCAAGGTTGGCGGAACAACATACAGATAAGTCTTTGTCTTTGTGATGGGATTCTTGGAGACTCGATACAGCACACCATCTCTCACAGTTAACTTGTCCCAAGCCCTTAGAAGTCTCTTCGTACCAACCGGTTCACTTGCCCGCTCCCTCCTTGCGGGTCTCCGTCCCCTTTCCACATAGGAGATCACTCTGCACAACACATCATCACGCCGCTGGTGTCCCACTAGGTCATCATGCGAGAAGGGCTCAGAGTCAGACTGGTTTGGCGTAAGCACAGTCTGCGAGCATTGGGGCAGAAGGAGAGCATGTGGCCACACCCTGGACTCATGTTCACAATGGGCCTGGAAGACAGCTCCCACCTCAGAAGATGTCAGCATTCCTGTCTGTGCAACAGCCGTGCACTGCGAAACAACAGGCTGATCATTGCTTGAGGCCTTATCAGCTGAGTGAACAGTCCATCTGAAGGCCTCCTGAACCCCACCAGTGGCGACTGCCTCTGCTTCTGCCAGAAGTTCCTTATATGGAACCCTTATCAACCGGTGTGAGGCTCTGGGGTGCACGAAGGGCTCCCTGCTCAGCGCGTCAGCAACCACATTTTTAGGACCAGGAATGTACTTTATGTCAAACTGGAAAGGCGCTAGCTTTGCGATCCACCTCTGCTCACATGCATCCAATCTTGGCTTAGAAAGTATGTAAGTGAGAGGGTTATTATCCGTCCATACGGTAAACTGATGACCCCTCAACCAGTGATGGAACTTGTCGCACACCGCCCACTTCAATGCAAAGAACTCCAGCCTATGCGCTGGGTACTTGGACTGTGCATGATTGAGTGTCTTACTGGCAAAGGCGATCGGTCTTGATGTAGAAGCTCCAGCAGGAACTTGCGACAACACAGCACCAAGGCCACTGCTGGAGGCATCAACAGAGAGCAAAAAGGGCTCCTCAAAATTAGGATGGGCCAGGAGCACTCGATCCAACAATGCCTGCTTCAGCTCATTGAAAGCTGCCCTGCATTCATCCGTCCAGTCCTCCTCACACAGCTTTGTACGCACCAGCCGGTGCTTTCGCCGTGAACCACGAGGGCCTTTATCCCCAGATGTCAGCCGAAACAGAGGTTTTGCGATGGATGAGCAGTTCTCAATAAATTGCTGGTAGAACATTACCATCCCCAAAAATGAGCGGACCTTCTGTTGGGATGGTACACTCGAACCCTCTTCCATAAGGTCTGCCTCTGCAAGGGATGTAATGGATGCTATTTTGTCAGGGTCTGACTGTATCCCATCAGCATTTACAATGTGCCCCAGGAATTTCACAGACTGTCTCAGAAAATGGCACTTCTTTGGAGCCAACTTAAGGTTGTGAACCTGGAGTCTCTGGAACACCATATGCAAGCGCTCCAGTGCCAATTCTTCTGTCGGGGCAAAAACCAGAACATCGTCAAGATAACACAGCACACTGAGGAAGTTCTGATCCCCAAAAATGCCTAGCATCATCCTCATGAAGGTGGCCGGACTGTTGCACAGTCCTTGTGGCATACGATTATATTCGTACAACCCAAATGGAGACGTAAATGCCGTGTATTTACGGTCCTCCTCATGCACCTCCACATTATAATAACCTGAAGTCAAGTCCATTGTGGAGAACAATCCGTTTCCTCCCAAAGCAGCCAGTGCGTCAGCTGGATGCGGGAGTGGGTGAGCATCTTTGACAGTTCTAGCATTAAGCCAGCGAAAGTCGTTACAGATTCTCAACTCACCGGACTTCTTCCAAACTAAGACCAGGGGTGATGCAAACTCACTGCAAGACTTCCGAATTATTTCCCGTTCCTCCATGTCATTCAGAGCCTGTCTTAGTTTTTCATAATGAGTTGGCGGCACACGTCGGCATGGCAACCGGAATGGCTTGTCATCCACAACTCGAATTCGATGTAGGCAGCCGTTAGCCTTGCCACAATCCAGCTTGTCTCTCGAGAAGATAGACTCAAACTGGGCTATAAGGCCAACCAGTTTTTCTTTGCCAGCCGGCGAAACTGCACATGAATCAATGTCAATATCAGACAGCCCCAGATTTTGCAGCACTACATGTAAGGGGCTACAACCACTTGTCACCTCCTGTGAGGGTGAATCATCTGGCAGAGTGGAAACATCAGTAACTAGACTCTGCTCATCATGGCACCAAGCTGAGCCAGTAGACCGTTGCATGTTCTGTTGCCAGTAGGAGCCAGTGGGGCTGAAGTTCTCCACTGCTGCACAGGGGAACACGTCAGCCAACTTCATGTTCCGTTTCAGTGTTATCGGCTTGTCAAAGGGGTTCAGCACTTTCACAGGAAGCCACCCATCACTGTTTAGATGCGCTACAGTTCTCCCAACCATAACTGACCTCGGTCCAGATCTTGACCCAGTGGGCTCTACAACTACAGCACTGCTCACTTCCCCATTATTCATTAGCTGCAGCCTGCCCCAAACAAGGTGTTCTGTCAAGGGCTCTAATGTTACAGCTCTCTTCAGCTTGACAGTTCCGATCTTATCACCAACATGCCCTGGGGCCACCACCCCTGACATTGAACTCAGCAGATTTTTATTAGGCTGTTCTTCAGCACTCAGGGTCTTGCTGCATTCCTCTCCTAAATGTCCCTCTTCCCTCAGGCGATTACCCAGATACCTCATTAGGTTGCTGCCCAAAATGAGGTCCTCACTCTGCCCTGCAATCACCAACATCGGCACAACAACTTTACAGCCATACATCTCCACCATAATGTCACACACACCTGATGGAACGGTCCTCGAACCACCACAGCCAATCAGGACGACATCCGTGGGTTGCAAGGTGGGGGTCTGCAGCACTGCATGATGTAATAGTTCGGGCACCATATTGGTGCTGAGGGTGCAGGCCATAGAGCCACTGTCAAGCATGGCTTTAACAGACACTTTGCCCCCCAGGGTCACATTTTCATAGAACAGCTCATCATGCTGTTTTAGTCTGTGTGTGTTCTGAAGAATGGGTCTCCGGCCTAGCTGGCGCTCCTCACAAACAGTGTGTAATACAGATTCTAAATCATCAAAATCATCCTCTTTGGGGGCGATTTCAGGCCTAACACTTGCCCCCTCCACATGTAGGCCATCTAGTTTCCCAGCTGCTGGGTGGCTGATTCAGGCCCCCTGACTCTGACAGACACAGCCCTGGGGCATTGAGCCCGTGTGTGGTCGCCAGCATGGCAGATGAAACACAGCTGATGGGCTCTACAGTGGTGATACGTAGAATGTTCAGTGTCACCACAAATCACGCAAGGCACAATTTTGTGTGTTTGGTTCCGGGGGACCCTTACATCATCCTTAGCAGGCAGTTTTGCTTGTCGAGGCTGCCCCTCCAGGACTTTCTCTAACAGGGCTATCACATGATCAAGACGATCAGTAGGTGGTTTTGCATGAAGGTCGGTAAGTGATGCTGGGGTAGAGGTTGGTGATGGTGTAATACACTTAATGTTGCCTGTCGCCTGCTGCACATTAGGACTCACCTCCTGTTGCTGAAAACTCAAGGCACTGACTGCACTAAACTGAGGGGTGCACTTCCGGTCCTTGCCATGCTCCAGCAATTTCTCGTGCACATCAGCAACCGTCCACTGCTGCAGGGGCTTGCACTTGAAAATAAGAGACAGTTCTGAGTCTGGGCAGTGACGGATAAACATAGCAGTCAGCTCTTTAGTCAGATATGCAAAGGACTTATTTTGTCTCTTCAGACAGTCTTCTGTCACCTCCATAGCTCTGTTCAACCTGAGCCAGTAATCAAACGGTGTTTCACCTGAGTTGGGTAGTGTTGCATAAAAGTCAGCTAAAGGCATGCTTGAACAGGCAGTGTCACTGAAGTGCTGCTTTAAGATCTCAAAAATGGGCTCTGGGCCCCTCTCAAGACACACAGATGGCTTACTACGTATGCCCACCTTGACTATTTCTCGTGCCCTCCCCAGCAGTTTACTTAGCACATCATCAGCTTGTTCAGCAACAGGTACCCCTCTTTTCTTAAAAAAAGTCATCATTGTTTCCTCCCATTCCTGAACACTGCATGTATCACAGCCATCCCCTCTAAAACACACAGGTTCTTTAACATCAGACTTTACAATCACATTCAATAGTGAGGGTTCTGATAACACATTATTGGCAGGCCCAAAAACACTGTTTCCCACTCCAGAGCCCAACCGAGATTCAAGACAAGAGGCAATGCTTTCCCCAATAGAAAACCCAATTTGCGTTGCAATCTCTGCATAAAGATTCTCTTTTGTGGGACTGGTTTCTGATCTAGTATTTTGTAGATCATCACAGTTCACATCGATAGGGTTTTCATTTAACTCAGCAAGGACAGGCTTAGGTGTGGATGAAACTGGGGCTGTCAGCAACCTTGATCTGCCTCTGCCAAATGAACTCAGAGGGGTAAAACCAACTGCCCCCCTTCCCCTGCCAAGACTGGGAAAATCTGCCATGGCTCAGCAATGTGTCTCTCCCTTTTTTCTTTTTTTTTATCTCCAAAAAAAAAAACACAGAGCCCCGCCCCGATGTCTCTAAAGAACGCAGAAAATGGCGGGACTAAGAAAAGCCAGTCTCCCGCGACTTTTCCACCTTCCAGGAAGTAGACGGCCCCGTTGCGGTCGCAGGATTGCAGGAGCTTGAGTCACGGCACCAGTGTAACCGGTTTCTGCTTCATCCCGCTGCAACAGTTCGGCCCAAACAGACTCCTCGACTCTGCGTTGTGTTGTTTTTAAAAAGACAAGGAGTCTCTGATCGCTCGTTGCCACTTTATTTCCTGAATGGAAACAACAGTTTTGTATCAGTGCAAATGGCTCGCCACACACCGCTCCGCACAGCACACTCTCGTATGGCTACGGCAGACTGGCAGCGATTACTGCAGCCATATTACAATTTTTAATATACAATAAAATAACAGCAACAACAAATGATGTACCTGAATGGAAACAACAGTTTTGTATCAGTGCAAATGGCTCGCCACACACCGCTCCGCACAGCACACTATGGCAGAACATCCCATTAGCATTCCGCTTTAGCATACAGTTTTACACAGTAATAAACAAATGAAAAGTACAAAAAACTGGTGTTGGACATGTGTCCACTAAGCACTTATTACACTCGGTGCACATCAACTAATCAAACATGTTTTATGTGTCTGTACTACTTAGCTATATCGTGTGCGGAACAATACAACTCACCTCTCGTATGGCTACGGCAGACTGGCAGCGATTACTGCAGCCAGCCTCACCTAACCCGCCACACCGAGAGGGGGGGCGCTGTTTCCCCATTACACTGACATTTGTGGCAAGTGGAATAATACCACATAAACACTGTTACACTTACACCTTTGATAAAGTCTCGCAAATGTCAGCTTTCTTTTTATAGATATAAAAATATGAAAATGTACTGATCCATGATCTGAATTATAATATTTCTGACTGTGTGAGGCAAAATTTCCCCGCATCAAATTGAATCGGAATCGAATCGATTCTAGAAATCAGTGACGATACCCAGCTCTAACAGTCACACAATCATACCAAAACTCTGTCTTGATAGTTTCCACTTTCTCTTTTGTATCAGACATACTGAGACAATATTCGGGATAAATAACCATGAAAACAATTTATTTATTCCGTTTATAAATCACGGTATTATAATCCTTTAGCCTGTTTCACTTGAATCGTCCACTTGATGGCGCAGTAGAGCAAATGACCATCACAATGCTTCGAACCATGAGTCAACCAGTTGGATAGAAAGCTTTAGTTCATCACGAGGCTTCATCTCACCATCACTAATTTTCCATTTAATTTATTAAGACAAATTAACATAACTGTACAAACCCAGATAGCAGGGGGACATTGAACAGATGTTGATTTTCCATCTGAACCATCAGAATCGTCATGCTTGAAATGTCAACACAAAACCAATGTTGAAACAACATTGAAATACTGATGAAACCTGACACTGACATTGAAATAACATTGATTCACTGTTGTTCTGTCATCGTTGATTGTTGATCTATTTATAGTTGACAAGGTGACAACAATCACGTTGAAAAACCATTGATTTATGGTTTCGCGGGAAATTAAAGCTGCTACCACTTGGACTATTCCATAGCCCCCCCTCTCACAGTGGTACATCCCTTCAGGTAACCATTGTCTTGTACAGTAGAGCGGGACATTAGATTTACTCTCAGCGGAATTGACCGGAGAAGGCATCAGTTCATGCACTGCACTGGCCTGCACCACGATTAATATAAGGTAAGAATGAATGACTTTTGTTCTATTCGTTATTTCCACGGTTGCATTTGAATAACAGTAAAAAACAAACAAACTTGTTAATGTAAAGTTTCGGACAAAATGTGGGAGCCCGAAATTGTGTCTACTTTCATCTTACAATCCGGCAACAAATAAATTGCACTGCGAACAAAGTCAACAAAGAAAACATTTTCGTTTCATACTTTTCCTTATATTCCCTTACAAAGCTAGCTAGCTAGCTTTAACGCTTCGAGGGTTCCTTTGTTCTTGCCGTCGCCTCGGCGCTTGACCCAGACTTTCGCTCTGTAGTTGCTTTTAGCATAGTACTACAAAAAATTGTAAATCGGTGATATATGATTGATAAACGTAAAGGTGATAAGAGACAATATTTATCAAGTAATCAGGTATAATGAAATAACACTCAGACACTTGTAACAGTTCAACGTGCACGGGTGAGAGCTCAAGGGAGTCTCACACCCTGCAGCAATTCTCTGCCTTTATTTATACACAACATGAAACATACAAGACAGGAAGTAACATTCCCTAGCCAAACAGGCAGGTGTGAAATCTCGGAACTTATGTTCAAAAAAGGTTATGTTCTTAAAAGGTCATTTCTTACTCTTTGGGTGGCGGTTTCCTGTGAGATAATGTGAGAGCAAAACAAGTCTTTTTAAGGCAAAGTGTAGACAGTTGTGAAGCTGGTTGAGTGAAAACAGAAATATGAACACTCTTAGCTTTAGTATATCAGCAATAATGATTAATAAAATGTCTTAATAATAAAAATCTCATAACAAAAGGTAACTGTATAAATGTGTTCAATGACTTTGTTACTTTTAATGATTGGAGAGCACCCGCTTCGATTCGCACTCAATTCAAACTTTACGTTGCACGCTCACCTAACTTTACGTTGCACGCTCACCTAACTTTACGTTGCACGCTCACCTACCTTGCGTTTGCACCTTTTGTCCACACGTAAACTGCGTTTTATTATTTATTTATTCGTTTTTCGCCTCTCACTGCTTAAGCCATTAATCTTTCTGGAATTGTTTTTTTAAACAGATGCGACCTCACAAAAGATATTAGCTATGCTGTCAGACCTGACGACAGCTGTTAACGAACTCCGTGAGGAGGTCAGAGCCATCCGCCATCCCTGCTGAAATGAATCGGTAGATGCTGGGGTACTGCCTCTGGATTTGCCCTTGCACAACATTGAGGAGCTAAACAATGCAGAGGCAGCTCTTCAATCATAAGAGGCAAATAAGGCAATGGTAAGTATATAAAGGTTATGTACACTTTGTAACTATAAAGTGTAATAGCTGTCAGATGTGATTTAAATACATAACAACGGCCTGTTGATTAAACACACAAGCACTTGCATACACATGTAAGACATGAGACACGCTAATTCCATCTCTTAAAATGTGTCTATAGGTGAGACGCTTTGCCTTGATTGGAGGGACCACACTGGAGGTGCGAGTCCGCCGTGTAATGGCTTATGCCATTACAAACGAGCTGGCCTCGGTACTCAACTGGGCAGGGAAAAAAACCAAGGACCAGACAAAGCAAAAAATGGCATTTAAAGATACAGCGCTCTGCAAATGCATATATGGTGGTAAGTTTTACAGTTTTTTTGCTATATTACTTTGTCTTTCTTAATAACAAGACTTTCATGTCCGGTTAATCTGGAGATGGAGTCTTTGGTCTTTGGCTTGTTTAGTCCTCGGGTTGTAGTTGTACAGCCCGAGGACCCCATGTGTATTTTGTTTTAAAGGCTACACGGCACACCATGCTAAGACTTATCACTTTTTCCGCTCATAGCTCTTTGGGAATCAAATGCGGCAGTTTGCAGATTTACGCCTGGTGACTTTCATGTTTATCAGCCTAGGAGTTTACATACTTTCTCCCCGCTGAAGACAGTTAACAAGAGCTTAGTCATGTGCTCTAATTCACTTTTTGTGTTTGTGTGTGTGTATTTTTTTCCTAGATGGCCTGACGCAGCAGTTAGGGGCAAACTCTATGTCCGAGTTTGTCTTTGCACAAGCAGTGCAGAAATGGCTCCGATACGCCCCAGATCGTTTGGGTGGTGCAGGACGCACATCATGCATCCCCATCCCAGAGTAAAAAATTACAAACTTCTGTGAAACATATAAATGTAAATAGGAAACTGTCTTTTAATAAAGTATTTAGCAAACGAAACATGCCTATTGACCTTTTTTTGTTTATTTTTTTTCTCTGTTACATCACATGCAATGCTTTCTTATTTTAGGATATTAATGTTGACATGATAAATTGTGAGACATTTGTTGTTGTTTTTTTTTTTATAAAGGGTGTCCAATTTGAGGAATAAGTACAATTATGTGTTTAGGTGGTTTAAGTATTGATGGAAACATGCAGTAGTTTAGTATTGGTTAAAATACTTATAAAGAAAGGTAGATTTCCAGTCATGATTTAACTGTTGTTTTAATAAAAACCAACTGTGCGAAAGAGGTGGAAAATCAACACCATAGCTCAACAGTGTTTCAATATCAGAATCTGACATTGTTTCAATGTCAGGTTTCAACATTGATTCAACATCAAAACCTGACGTTGTTTCAACATTAAAAAAGGGTGCAAGAGTGACGTTAGGTCAACGTCACACTTCAACGTTGGTTCAATGACGTCGCCTGATATTGACTCAACGTTGTTTCAATGTTCCCTTGCTATCTGGGAAGACATACTTAAATTTTGAATACTTTCCATATCATTTAGGTGAATAAATTACACAGTTTTTACAATGTGCAATGATGAAGCCTTATTTTTTGTCACTTGCAGTTGCCTGCAGCAAAAAATTAGACCTCCTCCAACCATACATATATTAGACAAACATCACATTTGTCAGAACAGGTAACGTAGAGAAAAACAATGAAATGTATAACACAATAGGGGGGTGGAGGAGAAAAAAAGAGAACTCTACTCAGACTGAGCTCCTGGTAGGAGATCAGTATGAGAACATGAAACAAAAAAAACTCCTCGCCACAAAAAGCACATGACTCTTCACACCACAACATGAAATGATAACAGCAACAGGGGTGGGTAAATGGGGTGAGAGTTTGGTGATGTAGACAGCAGCATCCGGTCCTGCAGCATGACATTGTGCTGGTCCAGTAGACCAATGAGCCCTTCCCCCTATAGCGGCTTGCCTTGTGGGGTTTTGAACAACTGTAACCACTTTCTTTAATCTTCGATAAGCCAGGGCCAAGCCAGCTCCGATCGGCAAAAACCCTGTTATCATTCTTCCAAATAGGTATAAATCTTCTATGTCCTCAATAGACAGTCCCTCCAGGCACACGATACGCCAATGCTGCCACCCAACCATCGTGCATCCGAAAAGTAACGTCCCTTGAACATGGTTGAACTCTCCTGAACATGATTTTCTGTGTCCCTGCTCCAAATCAGGGCATCCGATGTAAATGTTGCAGTCAGGAAAACAAATTCAAAATTATTGCTATTTCTTGAGCTTATCAGAAGTCGAAAGCTGCAGACAAGTCAGCGCTCAGGATCCTTTGAGCTCACAAAAGAAGAATTCAAGGAGGGAGCTGAATGATTAGTACAGACATGTGGACCAGACTCTACATGAACTCTGAGCAGATTCAACAGTTTTTGACCTGGTTCATTAGGGGATTCATAAAGCTGACTCACACAGACAGATATCTGTACTGCTGCTGTTGTTTTATAGTGTTCACAGAAGAGGATGCTGCTGCTGGAAACTCTGGTTTGGTTGTTTGAGATTATCTGTTGGTCAGCTGCATCATCAGCATGTGAGTTAAAATGGGAAAAGTTCTGAGGTCTTTCAAACTGGCTGAAGTTCAATTGGAGGCTCGTATGAACCCAGCTTCTGCTGTGCTTTACGTTTTCTGTAGATAAGAAAGCCAACAGGAACTGGCACAGCAGTAACTGACAATCCAACTATTAGTAAACACAATTTACTAATAGTCCCTCCTGCCTCCTTCTCTTCAACCTCCTTCCCTCCATCCTCCGTGTCTCCTCCTGACTGACCTGCAGGTGAGAAACAGGTGTGAGGTGTCAGCTGTCAGGTAGGTGATGAGTGAGGAACAGAACAGAATCCATTTCCTCTTCAAACTGCTGTCAGACATTATCTACTGCACTCTGATCACATCACTCAGACCAGCTGCTTTCTACAAAGTCTCATCAACAACATCTTTAGAAACAAACATCAACAACCAGGAAGCAGCTTCACCTCTGATCACACACACACTCAACTCTACTCACTCACCTGGAGGATCAACAATCAGTGTGATGGTGTTGCTGAGCCTCATTTCTTTTCCGACTAACACCTCACACTTGTATGTTCCAGCATCGGCAGTCGTAACATTCTTTAGAATCAGAGACACGTCTCCATTCTTCATCTGGCTGTCCTGCAGATCCACCCGGTTCTGAAAAGATTGATGCTGCTTTTCTGAAACAAACACATCATCCCGGTACAAAAGGACATATTCTTCCCCCAGGTCAGTTCTGCTCCACTTTACATGGATGGTTTTGCTGTTTGGAGCTCGGCACAGGAAAGTGACGTTCTGTCCAGAATGAGCTGTGATGTTTTTCGGGCCTGAAAGAGGAAATAACACAGAGCAGAGAGGTTAATGTAAAACTACACTAAGGATCAGAAACCAGTTAGCTCTGTTGAGCTGAAAAGGGGAGAGAATATTATATGAGACTCTGCGTGTGCTGTTCAACCAGGACAAAAGTGGTTTTAAATAAATTATTTAAAAATAAAATTTGTAAATAAATTCAGTTCTGTGGTTTCTAACGTGAACTTTTTTCCTACACATTTCAGTGTTTTTGCCAGTACATAAAACCCCAGAGCCCTGCAGGGCCCATGTGTTTCATACGAAAAATATACAGAGGGCAATAAAGAACCAGACAGAAGTCAACCCTTCAAACAATTTGGCATGTTCAGCTGACATCCATCCACTCTGGATGAAGATGAGCTCAGTTATTTATGTGTGGAGGAGGCTAGCTGTGTGAACTTCGAGCTCTGCTGATGGTTTATTAATTTACCAGCATTTCCCTCCTCCGTCCTCCTGAGTGCTCCTCTGACTGAGCTTTAACTATTAAACTGGGCTGATGCGCTACAGCTTCTCCCAGAAAGACTGAATCTATTGTTTGTTGATCAAATCTAAAACAATTCCCAGATGCAGACTTCTTGAAAGAGGACAAGGATTAGACGACCACAGATTGAAGCACAGAAACAAAGCATCAGGGTAGTAAGATGCGTATTTGCTGCCGCCATATTGCTGAAGGCATTTAAATACCCGACCTGTTCCTGTAAAATACAGTTTCCATCATTTTACATGTGTTTTTCATGTTTCAGGGAAATAAAAAACAAAAAAAATCTAAAAAGAAGCTGAGAGAAACATCCAACAATTAGGAAGCTGCTTGATGATATTTTAATACTATTAGTTTTTAATCAAATGTACAGAATTTAATCTGACTTAAATTAAATTGCTTCTTGAACATTTTAATTAATGTATTAGAAAGATGTTTTTGTGTTTACCTTTTATTCAAACCCGGTTATCCAAAGTAAAGTTTGTGTCTTAAAGACGTAGAGTAAAGGACATGAGGCAGCTAAGTCAGGCTAACTGAACTATGTGAATGAAATATTAGTGTGAAACACTCTGCAGGAGGATGGTAGATATTTTAGGTAGACAAGGATTTTGTGGCAAGAAATCATGTTTTTTTTTTTTTAAATAACATTTTAAAACAGCCAGTAAAGATTTAAGAGGGTATCATGTCCACCACCCTACACTTATAAAGGCTACTTTACATCATGGGGCCCTTCACTCATAAACTGACATGAATGTAATCCTGTCTGTGAAGCTGGATTTAAGAAATAAGAATTTAAGGTTTAAGTTTTTAAAAATGTTGAGCGCCATCTTGTGTCAATACAGAAAGTTACATCACTGAGTTGGTTGATTGGTTGTGTTCAATAGACTTACATTAGTTTATGTTAGCTAACTAGTAACAGAACCAATAACTCAGAGGAAAATAAGAACACTAAAACAAAAAATCAGTCAACAGAGGGTCACTTTTGTGCTGCTCCTGGCTGTAACATTAAGTCTAACTTAAGAAACCGAGGATATACTTTCTCTCTCTTAACAGTAAGTGGTGCTTTCTTGTTTGACAAGCTGCACTGACACAAGAAAATCCAGCTGTTAGTTGTAATGTTGGGTTTGTGGAGCACTTTATGAATGTGGATTGTGTGGAGGAATGTCTGATCTGCCGGCGGGTCCGCGCTTTGTGCTTACGCCCTTTTTGCACTGATTCTGAAGCTGCAGGTTTTATCTCTCTCCAAACAATATTGACTGAACCAGCAGCAAAAGAAGATCCAAACTATGCTTCACATAAACATCATCATGAATTCCCTCTTAGTTTTGCTGTTTTGCTTCTACCACGATAAAATCACACTTCATGCACAGCTTTCTCTCTCTCTCTCTTTCTCTCTCTCACACACACATACTGTATACTTCAAGAACAGTTTCCCGTCTAAAAATCTGTTTTCTGCATTATTCGCTTGCTTGTTACGCACAAGTTTACCGTTGTTTACAGCGCTGTCATATGCAGTTTTTTCCTTTTACTTACTTCTGAAAAGAAAACTTAATTTCTGCCGTTCATAGGCTACGGAACAAATGTAAACTTTTTAAAATTATGCAAAATTGCAAAACGCTTGGCTGTGTCTCTAATAAAACCTCTGTAACTTTGCTCTGCTTCACTTCAGCAGCATCACATAATGTTCATATTTTGATTAATGGTTTTCCTTCGTATCAATTCGGGACCTTGTGAATCGGAATCGAATCAATTCTTGAAATCTAGTGACGATACCCAGCCCTAATCGGCACTGTTTTATGCAATTAAACATTCTCTCTTTTCTCAGCACATTGAAACAATTTACAACATAACAGCCCACTAATCACTACACACACATCACCCCATCAGCACATCTGTAGGAAAAACAAATCAATGTTTGCCATGGAGATTTTCAACAGTGCTTCGGTAAGAATCTTAGTTATGTTTGTGGTGTGATATGCATGCAACCTGTGATGTGGTAAACTGTATGGTTGAGCTTAGGAAAAGAGAGAATACTTTATTGCACAAAATAGCACTGATCACATTTTGTGGAGGTCTTCTTTGCTTACTGATTGCGTGCCTCCATACATCTGATCTTTTAGGAAACCCTGTTGTGTTGATTCACCAGACCGACAAGTTGGAGTCCAAACAGGCTCTCCTTACACTCCTCTCCTCATTCATAAATTGTTTTACAAATCTAAACATTACAGCGAATAGAGGGATTTTCCTGTTTCCGTGCAGCTAGCAAAACAATGAAGACCTTCTTGCTGGTAAAGAGACAGACAGTGAATGTAGAAAGTATATCCTTGGTTTCTTAACATGAGTCATTGTTGCAGCCAGCTAACATAAACTAATCTAAGTCTATTAGCTTCAACCAATCATTCCGGTGTTGTCATTTTCTGTACTGACAGAAGATTATGCTAAACATGTTTTAAAATCTTTAAGCACTTATTTCTTAACCCTCCTGTTTTGTGCACCCCCACCCCCCTTACATTAGCGTTGCGGTCACAATTGACCAATTCGTTTTAACACCTCTTAAATTAACATAAGAAACATTCTTCACCACCAAATACAGTTTAGTGGGTAATTCAATGGTCATTCAGTTGGCCATTCAGCGGGTTGATCAGTATGTCGCAAAAGTGGGTCTTTCATTTGGTCATTCAGTGAGCCGTTCAGAGGGTCAGAGGCCAGAGGGGTGGGGATTCCCATTCATTTCCTATGGCAGTCACTTTTGACCGGGAACACCACCGATGCAACAAAGTTGATTAAAACACTCAAAATTCAACACAACAGCTGCTCATCACTTTAATATGTTCAAGTGCATAGTGTGGAGGACGGCAGTTTATTTTTTTCTTGTCCTTTTTTAATCAAATATTTAAAAAGGGGGAAAAAAAATAAAAATCAGGCATACTACAGCTTATTTTGGTGTGAAGTGCCTTTTTTTTGCTCCAAGAATTAGCTGCTGCTGTTGGCTGAAATGCCAGGAAGTTTGAGATGGTCAGTCACTGCACACTGCTCAAAGATGGTATTCTACTTGTATCATACGTACAATTTTCCAAAGTTCTTCATATCAGTTGGAATTGTACCCATTTCAACCATAATCTATATCTCTACACACACAAACCGTGATATTGTGTTCATTCAGATGGAATTGGCCCAATTTAAGTGTCAGTTTGTTTACTCGTTACAACTTCTGTTGACCTCTTGCCCAGGTCACTCTGCTTAAGGACATTTATAACCTTGGTGACATTTTACACAGAGAAATGTAGAAATTTCTACAGTAGGTCACTGCTGTCAAATTAGTACATGCACAAACCGGTAATGCAACTTAAAAATTAAGGTAAAAAGAGGCACAATTGAAACCAATAAAGAACTTTTGAAAGCTGTCTGATTTTTTTTTTTAAATATATTTTCTTGAGTATCATCTTAGAGCAGCGGTGTCTATCTCCAGTCCTTGAGGGCCAGCATCCTGCTTGTTTTTGAGATATCCCTGCCCTACCTGCCGTTGATTACCTGGATCAGGTGTGCTTTGCCAATAAGAAGCTACAAGGGCAGGTTAGTTGGAAAACAAGCAGGACAGCGGCCCTTGAGGCCTTGAGTTTGACACCTGTGATTTAGAGCATAACCATGCAGTCCAGGCAAGCAGCATTTGACCACAGGAGAACAACTGATTGTCTGAAACCAGCAGCAGACCAGTCAAGAGCAGCTGATAGTTCTGAGATAGGGAAAAAAAAAAAGAAACAATCACATTGACACTTTTCATCATAACACCATCTGACTATCTATTTGCTTTGATTAAACAAGTATATGCTTTATTCACAGTAAACAACCTGTTGCAAAAGTAACTTTAACAACATCATTTTGGAACTAAGTGTTCCCAAATCTTTATGGAAGTATTTGAGCAGATGAATGACTAACGTGCAGTGTGAAACAGATCATTTGCTGCCCTCTGCTGTGAGATTTCCATACATGTAGAGCATACAAACTCTTAACAGAGTGGTAGTAAATGTGGCTCACCCCTGACAGCTCTTTTCCATCAGTAGTACCTACTCAGATCAGTGCAACTTGAGTTGTTTTCTATTACATTCAAATACTACCTAATGTGCATGGGATCACTATAGCCATGCGGCTGAAAGTCCCATGACATCATTTGTATGCAACAAGAATGTCACAAGGAGGATGTTGAGGCGATGGTATACCTGCTCCTCTATCAGTGGCTTTTTGTCAGACTCTGGGACCATAGAGTTTGTTTTTTGTGTAGCCATTTCCCTCACTGCCAGGTTTCAAAAATATCAGTTTTGATTTTTATGAGGGACACGCTCATGACTCATCAAGTGATGCCACTGACTTACAAATTGGTGTCATGTAGTCTGTTGATGTCACATTTTCGGATCGCTTGGAACTGTGGCCGCGTAGCTACTGAGAAATAACCTAGTCACTGGTGCTACCACACTAATGGAAAATGGAAAACCCTAAAAACTGAGCCGAGCCGAGTAGGTACCAGTAGAAAAAGGGCTATAAGAGAGTACTGGCTGACCATCTGATAATAGTGGTAAACTGCTGCAGCATACCAGTGACCAATTCTAGATAACCAGTGGATAACCTGCATCCATCTTACCCTGTGCTCATGATCTTCACATGCCACACTAGGTGCTCTATATGTCCCCCTTCACTATGATGTACTCATTTCTAATTCTGTCCTTTGTGGTCATGGTGAGCTCTGCCTTCCATCTTTCTTTGCTTTTAAAAGTATCCACAAGGGGGGGTTAATGAAGACTCTTTGTTAGGAATTTAATGTGAGTGTCCATTTCTTCACAGATGAATGAGTCAGCTGTAAACAAGTTATTAACCCAAACTTCTTCTACTCACTCCAGGCCATTGGATATGTAATTAATCACCAATCACTACCTACTTGATGAGGAATCAAATGTATTTGACAGTTAGGACAGCTATGCGACCGCTGCCAATAAGTGATGCCTTTCTATTGTAACTGTACCAGTCTGAACTTTAAAATACCCTCCATATCACTGTTTAAAAAATAAAAAAAAAAACACTCAATACAAAAAAATAAAGTAGAATGAACAACTTAAAATGAATTAAAAATGTATTACAAAATACCTACCTATAGAATCTGTTTTAAACAATATAAATGACCACATGTTGTGCTTTGTGTACTTTAGTGTGCAGGTAAATCAGGTCCTTGCTCTGTTTGGGATGACTGGGGTGTGACTTGACTTTGTCGGAGGACATTCAGAAGCTTCAAACGATAATCCATCCACAACACAAGAATAGTCATTAATTTACTGCTACGTGGGCTGGGCTGTAGATACATGGTAAGGTTTTAAAAACGGCGCTTTAACACGTGCTGCCGATGAATAGTGGTAATAAAAACCGAAAGATGATCGCTAACTTTTTTTTTTCCTCTTAAATAGGGGCTTGTTGAAATTAAACAGAACAAGATACCACAGCATTAAAACATGTTAAAAACACAACAGCCTTAATAAACTCAGAGTATTCCCCAAAGCAGGATTCACACGTAATCACTTAACAACCGGAGAATAAAAATTAACTTTAACAGAAAGGAGAAAGAACTGTTTGTTGAAATGAGCAAAATCTATTTTATAAATGGGCTTCAGGCAGAGACCGGTGCAACCATGTTCTGTATCATACAATACCACCATTTGTAACGAGTTTGGGTTATCATTCACCAAGTTAGGACGATTTTTATTCATGTACTAACCTAATTAACTACCTTGGCCTTCAAACAATATGGCGGCAGCAATGACGCATCATTTAATAAATCGCTGCTACCAGAGCGCCGTATTGACGTACCGGCACAAATTTGATTTCTGGGCCACTTTTAACCAACACAAGACACCGATGTTTTCAGAGCAGACATGAACAGATTTTTACGGGATTCATTGATTTCGATTAATGAAGCTTATTTTAACGCCACAGCGAAATCTCACCGGACACGACAGCCGAGGGAACGACGACGACAACGAATAGCGAAATCCAGGTAGTCAGCGAGCTCGCAGCCATTGTTGTTTAACTGAAAACTGCAGACAGTAGGGGAAAACCGATCGTCAGAATAACATTAATCGAACACAGTCAACTTAAACTTGGAGTAAAAGTTTCCGTTCACTTACTGTTTTTACACCGCGACAGGAAACTGAACCGATACGTCGCAGATCGTAACGTAGACCAATTTTATAATTAGGCGTTTACAACATCCAGATTATTTAGACGGGAAATAATCCGGTATGTAGCGGAGATGAGTTGTCGCTCGATTAAGGACAATTTAATCGTTTCCGTTACTCACGAGCTGGCGGTCGCCGACGTGCACGGTGTGAACGCTACTCATAAATGAACACAGTGATCCCGTGACGGGAGCTTACGTAGCCTCCTTACCTTTCCAGAATGTTCTGGAATCTTCCAGGTGAACCAGCGGCTGCAACTAGGTAGACTAACTGATTTTTATCTTTTATTTAATTATTATACTATAAACTAAACATGTTTCCACTTGTTAGCAGCCTACAATCACTACTTAACAAAATAAAAATAAATAAAAACATTAAAACACACAGGAAATACCTGTTCAAACAGGAAGTAAACAAAGCTCAAGAATTTTTTTCTCTATACACTTTATTTACAACAATGACAATCTTAAACAGACAAGCGACATATTGAATCATTCAGAAGTTCTGAATGATTCAATATGTCAAATTCAATGTCGCTTGTCTGTATTCTGAATCAGAACAGTATCACACCTCCCTTTTCTTTTCTCCCAATCAAAGGAATACACATCATTGCAACAGTGCAGTTGGTAGACCAAAATGAAACCGATAATAACTGAGCTAAACACACACACACACACACACATATATATATATATATATATATATATATATATATATATATATATATATATATATATATGTGTACACATCTCCAAACCAACCATAGATGTCCATTGTCCATAAATGAAGTGTAATAATTAGAAATAACAAAGGGAAAACTTTTTTAGCACGTGAAGAAAAGCAGGTGGAAAAAGGCGTGGAAAGTTATGACACCAGTTGAAATCTATCAGTAATTAGTAATTTGCCACTTGGTGGAAATTGATATCAGCTGATTCTTTCCCAACTGATCGCCCATAAAAAGGTAACTTTTTAGCAAGTTTTCACACAACACACATCTCATAATGATTTTTTCAAAGAAAACAATAAGTAATGCACTCATCCGCCATGGCCCATATGCATGCTCACCATGCAACACTCCATTGCTGAAACAAAAGTCTGTTGAAGCACGTTTCAAGTTCACTGAACAACATTTAGAAATAAATAAATAATAATAATAAATAATAAATAATAAAAACTTTAACCACAGCGTGATGCAGTTTGATGTCGTGCATCCACACAGTTTCTGACCACATGTTAGTGGTTGGAACAGAGAGAAGTCAACAGGAACAAAACCACCTCCAGGTCACTTCCTGCTGTCAGCTACAGGAAGACAAAACTTATTTCTTTCAATCTGTAACACAATTGATAAAAGCAATAATTTCAGTAACATAGTCAGTAATTTTACTCTATGTGTCAGCTAGAGCTATAACACATCCCTGTGGTTTGTTCAGACTGGCAGTGAAGGCATTACACAGGTGCTGATGTTCACTTTAGTGCATTTCTGGAGGAAACCACAACACTGACAGCCAGTCAACGAGAAAGAGGAGGGTTTTGCTTGAAGTGACTTTGAGCTGATGTCAGTGTTGGTCTGATACCATTGAACAGCAGGATGGAGGAAACGTCTCTGCTGTGTCTGCTCTGTAAGTTCACTCTGTGTTTTTCATGCCTCTGCTGTCTTGTTGAATGTGAAACTTTGAACTAACCTGAGTTTAATTTCTCTTTAGTTCTGATCTCACTGCTGAGCTGCACCACAAACCAAGGTCAGTAACCTTCTTCTGTCACACTGTAAACCTGACTCACTCTTCCAGGAGACTGTGGGACACATTTATTAAGAACATGGTGCCAAACTTCAGTCAAATCAATGTTATCTTACTCCTGTCAGTCTACATAATTTCATGTTGAATTACAATTAAACAGATGTCTTACACTCAAATACATCTGCACCTTAGCAAAGACTCTTATGTAAGAAATAATATCTGATTTATTATCATCCAGTAACAATTGATAGTGAATGAAAACAAGGAATATGGGACTAGAAGTTAAGATATGAAATGTAATATGGGCCCTGGTCTATATATCCTCTACTACTCTATTACTCACAGCTCGTCTGACTGTGAGTCCCAGCAGCTCTCAGTTCTTTAAAGGAGACTTTGTGTCTCTGAGCTGTGAGGAGGACGACAGCTCTGCTGGATGGACTCTGAGGAGAAACACAAGCACACGACAGAGGACTCAGTGTGGGGCTGACTGGGGGAAATCAGCTGGTTCTTTCTGTAACATCAGCTACATGTACAAATGGGAGAGTGGAGTTTACTGGTGTGAGTCCAGAGAGGGTCCCATCAGTATCATGGTTAACCTGACAGTCACTGGTAAGCTGAGTGTGTGGAGTTAGTGTTGATGAAGCTGTGTGTAAATGGATGAAATGCTGTAGTTTGTCTCTGTGTTGAGGTGGATCAGTGATCCTGCAGAGTCCTGTCCTCCCTGTGATGGAGGGAGATGACGTCACTCTGCTCTGTAAAACAAAGACCACTCCCTCCAACCTCCCAGCTGCTTTCTATAAAGATGGCTCCCTCATTGGGAATGAGACTACAGGTCACATGACCATCCAGCATGTTTCCAGGTCTGATGAAGGCCTCTACAAGTGTGACATCAGCGGTCATGGAGAGTCTCCATCCAGCTGGATCACTGTCACAGGTGAGGAGCTTCACTCTTATGTTACCTCCTATTTCATCCACATATTCACCTGAACAGGTGGGATTCTCTCTGCAGAAAAACCTACAACCACAGTGATGCCCATCACCTCTGCTCTTCCCTCTTCCACAACACTGGCCTCTCACTCCTCCACCCTCCACCTTGCTATCAGAGTGGTCCTCCACCTGGTGGTGTTCTGTCCATATTTCATTTCCACTCTCTTCATGGTGTCTTTATATCGACACAGAGCTAAAGGTAAAACTGAATCATTTCCTCACTTAATGTGCTGATGATTAACTCCTTTTGTTCAGAAATCTTCATTGTCTCACATCTGATACTTTTTCATATTTTTTGTTTGTGCAGGGAACAAACTTTCCGTCTCAATCCCGCCCACTCATCCTGAGCAGGGATTAGAGGATAAACATGAGGATGTAATTACTGATGTCACCACAGAGCATCGCTTCTGAAACAAACTTCTGTTGTGTCTCTGTGGTCCTCACTAACTTTGTCCTCTTCACCTCTGACGTCATTGGAGTAAATGGACTCTGATGTTCATCTCTGGATATTTTCATGCAGATAAACAACAAATATTCATCCTAAGAGGAGGATTTCCATGATGTACTGTGTATGTTACTGCAGCTCTGTACCTAAGGTATTTTTCACAAAGTATTCAGATTATTTCCGAATCAAACCTGCAGATATTTTCAGATCTGACATTGGAGGAAAACCTAAAAACTGTTACATAGATAATGTTCATGTTTTATGTCCCTGTCCTGCATGATTAAATAGCTGGACTGTTCATGAGCTGGACTGTCTTTTCCACAGCATGTTTTAACTTGAAATTTAAGTCATTTATTCTGTTTTGTGTTTGGTATCTTCTTTTTTAATTCTTCTCATGTTCTGTTTTGTATTCTACCTTAACTTTCCTTGTTTTTTTGTTTACCACTGCAACTCTGTAACTACTATATTGTAGGAAGCATTCAACTCATTTCTAAATGAAACCTACAACTGTTTTCAGATTAGGTTTTAGAGGAAGATGTTATTCTACATCCTGTTTTATTTTGGTAATTCTTGTTTTCATCTCCTTTCTGATGAGGATATTAGACTCCTGATGTTTGACTGGAATTATAACTACCAGGCGGTGACTCCATCTGAACCTTTTCCCCTGAAACTACCTGGACTTTGGTTCGCTGCTTTTTGAAAATTAAACTTTTGGAGTTAGTTGAATCATTGCAACTTCATCCTCAATAAAGATTAACTTTTGTTAATTTAGTCTGCCTTCCAGTCTGTATGTCATGGTCCTGGGTCATTTTGACCCAGTGTTCTTAGTTTTCCTGTGGTTTTGTATTTTGTTCCTTATGTTCATAGGATTGTTTGGTTTGGTATTTGGGTTCCCCCCGTGTCCGTGCTTATATTGTGTTTGTTCTGGTACCGTGTTCCCACCCTTTGTGTTCTGTGTTCTCCTCATCCCCTCGTGTATTCATTCATGTTCTCTGTCTCTCTCTCAGCCTCTCTCTGTGCTTCTCTCTGTGTATTCTGTGTTGTGTATATGGTCCGTGTCTTGGTGTCAGTATTTTCAGTTTCGTGTCCTCCCCGCGCTGTCATGAGTAATTGTCCTCAGCTGTGTTCCCTGTGTGTTCCCACTTCCCTCATTACCTTCTGTGTATTTATGTCAGAGTATCCCTTTGTTCCGTGTTGCGTCGTCCCTCTAGGTTGTTTAGTTTCTCCCAGTATAGTGTTGTCTGACTTTTTATGTTCCTATTAACCCTTTTAAAGCCGGTCAGAGCGGGCACGCTCCGTTTTGCGCAACTATTTTTAAATCCCGGTAGCACTGCAACCACGTGAGCTAGCGCAATAATTTTTTTTGCATATGAAACCAGAGGAGTTGTACTTACATCTTATGCCATCAGCTTGTCCTCGGTCACAGTTTCCTTCCACATATAGCTTTGCAAAAACTGCATAAAAAGCACTTGCAGCAACAAAAACATAATATTCCAGAAACATGCTTTGCCGATCCGATCAGCTGTTTGTAACACTTCCTACGTCCATCAGCACGAACTTTTGCATGTCCGCCATGTCCTGCCCGAAACCGGAAGTGAAGTCATTTCGCGGAAATGTAGTTTTTTTACCATCAGGGCCTCATGAACCTATACTGGTGTTTTTAAAAGTTATGTTTGACTTTATGACTTTCTGTGTCGTTTCTGGGATGTTTAGGACTCATATTGCATTGCTGGAAATAGTTTATTTTGATGCACATGCTGCTTTTTTGCAAATTTGCATTATAATATTTATTTTCATTTTTCCTGCAGTGTATAAAAATTGGTGTATTTCAAAAATAAAACTATGAAGACACTCAAAATAAATTTCCTGTGGTGGGAAACTATTTTGTGCAACTTTTTTGTATTTACAGTTTTGAGGGATAAGCCTCTTAAATTTCTCTAACTAGAAATATATGTTAAAAAAACAAAAACGATTTTCAATTTTGTTGTAGTTTATAGCACTTTCTTGCAATTTATGTAATTACTATGCACTTAATGCAGACATATTATTAAAATTTGGGCTATAATGGTTGTATTGATGTATAGCAACTTGAAATGCTCCCAAAAATGGCTCCACAGCATGAAAATATATAATATAAACTCTGGCGGACTTGGTTCCATGGTAGGTCTTAAAGGGTTAATAAAGACCTGCCTCTTTAGCCGTGCTTTTGGGTCCTCTCTTGCCTCCACACAGCCGCCCCATGACACTGTATTTGATTCTTGATTTACATTGTATGTCAGAGCACTTGCCCAAGAAATGAACCCAGGACTAATGGACTCCTTACTTGGCTAAAGGATTTTGTTGTTGTTACACTTCATGTCCCTTCACCTCCTTTGCTATGTTTCTTACCAGCTACTTCCTTGTGCTCACCTCCTCTTTCAAAAGGAAACTGGACACTGCAGCTGCCTGAACTCTACCAGGGTAAGGTGATTCCAGACCTAAACGCATCCTCCCTTTGAGGACAATGGTCACTAGACCTCCACAGAGGTCTAACAAACCAGCAGACGACTCCAAGAAGTCATCTGCTGGTCGACCTTCTGAACTGTTTTCACCTTCAGACCAATCCCCTTCTGAACTGCTCCCTACAGCACTTGTCCCGCTGACATTTCTACAACTCATTGACAGAGTTAAAGAAGATCAACATCCATGTTTTCTATCAGCTCTGTATGATCTTTAGGCAGGATGTCCTTTATAAGTCTTCAAATCACTGATTTATGATCATTTGCATTTCATATATAAAGAGACCTACACACTTCTTTCTCTGAATATCATAGGGAGATGAAGGCCGATTCTGCTTGTGTTTTCACTGCAGTTATATTAACACAGCTCCTTGTGTCTGATGTGCTTTTCAGACGTGTAAAAACATGTAGGATCATGACTAAAGGAACAAGGATTTTCAAAATGTGAAGGCAGAAAGAAGTAGGCACACAGTTTATTTCCTCTCTTTCTGACCAAAAATCAGTGGTTGAAGCAGTGAGACGTTGCCTTGTCCAAACCACATCTATCTCACTTATTGTAGATGAGTGAGATAGATGTGTAGTTATTCAGTTTCTGCTGTTAGTCTGTTGTCTTTATTTTATGCCCTGGTTTAAAAGTTAAAACTTTGTTTCTGGTTTATTTTGGTCAAACAAAGAAACTCCTCTCATGATATACATGGGGATGAAGTTACAAAACTGACAGGCAGACAAAGAAAGAGGAAGAGGGTTGTAGTTGAAGTGAACTATGAGCTGATGTCAGTGTTGGTTTGATGTCATTGAGCAGCAGGATGGAGGAAACGTCTCTGCTGTGTCTGCTCTGTAAGTTCACCCTGTGTTTTTCGTGCCTCTGCTGTCTTGTTGAATGTTAAACTCTGAATTAACCTGAGTTTAATTTCTCTTTAGTTCTGATCTCACTGCTGAGCTGCACCACAAACCAAGGTCAGTAACCTTCTTCTGTCACTCTGTAAACCTGACTCACTCTCTTGGGACACATTAATTAAGAACATGGTGCAGCTAACTGCAGACAGACCTCTTTTTCGTTGAATTTTGTTGTTTGTATTATTTTCCTAAACCTCGATCACTCCTTCCAGCAGTTAAAAGCCAAACACTGGGTCAATTTACCTGGCATTTGAGCTTTTTGGACTTTCTTTGGACTTACTAGTTACACACACATGCATTTTTCCTGTTAGTGTGTAAGTTATGATTTGAGTTCATACTTGCATTAGTTTTGTTCCTCTTTCAGTTCCTCCCTTTGTCTTGTATGCTTTGATTTACTTCAGTTGTTTAGTTGTCTCATTCTCTCAAGTTTCCTTTTCTTTGTCAAAGTGTCTGTACTCCCAGTTATAATATGTCCAGCCTTAGCAGAGGTTCCAGTTTTTAATTGCAATTTTTCAGTTTCTATAAGTTAATAATTTTTGCTTCATAAGTTTGTACTTTATATTTTACCTTTTGTACTTCCTACCATCAGCCAAAATAAACGGCTTGCTTTCAGTTAAACTTAGCCTGCCTCGAGGCCTCTGCATTTGGGTCCTCACTCCTCACACTCAACCCCATGACAGTAACTGACCATTTTGGACCCAGCAGATGTCGTTTTTATGGAAGAGAACAAGGTGGAGTGTTCCAGGCTTCCAACCCTCTAGAATAGAATAGAAAAGAATAGAATAGAATTCAACTTTGTTGTCATTGCACATGTCACAGGTACATGGTAACGAAATGCAGTTTGCATCCATCCAGAAGTGCTTTAGCCATAATATAGATATGCTACAGAAATGGGTCTATTATAGGTATGTTATAATGTACAGGATATGAAGGTATGTTGTGAATATTACATATCAATTTAATTCAATTCAATTTTATTTATATGGCGCCAAATCACAACAACAGTCACCTCAAGTCGCTTTATATTGCACAGTAGATCGTACAGATCTGCTGTACTATAAGTATGTACAGGCTGTAGTGAGTGTACAAGCTATGTACAGGGTATAAACAGGATATAAATATGAAAACTATACAGAAATATGAAATATGAGCTATGCAAGTTATAAACAGTTGTAGAATTATAATTATCGTATTGTACAGAATGATTGTGTATACAGCATTTACAGTAGTGCAGTTTAGATCAGTGAAATATGTGGATAATTCCTACAGAGGCTATATAAAGTGCTAGTGGTTGTGAGTGGTGGTTTAGTCCATGTTATGATTGTGTGTATGAGGTTACAGTTGTCCATTTGTTAGTTTTTTTCCTAAGGTCTTGTTTAGACTCCTGCGGGAAATCTATGTTGCAACCTGTGAAGTAACCGGAAAGTCTATTTTAACCTCGATGTCCTAACTTTCCAACTAGAGAACTGTGACTTCAAGTCGGGTCAATGCAGCTCACGGCTATTGTAATTGGCCAGTTTAGCACAGTCGATTGCTCCTGTGCTTTTCTGGCTACTTTTTTTCTACAATTTTTGAATTTATGAAAATTATCAGAATTAGACTAGGAATGCTAAAAATGCTGCAGATGAAACAAACCAAAGGTCAGCAGAAATTATCTTCCATTTTTACGAGGTTGAGGGTCGTAAAAGATAGCGAGGCTTTGAGAAATACTGAAACCAACTATCTAAAATTATACTGATCTTTTGAAACAACCTGAAACCCATGTTTGTACGAACTGAGAAATCCCTGTACAACAAGGAAAGAAAACATTGAGACTGTTAAAGAAAACAAGCTGACAAAAACAGTGTACTTCAGCAAATACTATTTTCCCCTGTGTTAACATATGTGAGGCTGTTTCAGTTGCTTAGTAATCCAGTACAATAAACAAATGTATGAATATAGTGAGAAAAGATGGGCATGTCTGGATGATGGTTCTCAGTCATCCAGGTCATCGTATAGTCTGAGGAGCTTGGAAAGAAAAGCGTCTGGATGTTTCACCTCTCATCGAAGAAGCTTCTTCAGATCATGACAGATTCAGATTGTGGCCTACACCTGTTTTCACACCTTGGCTCGTGTGATTAGGAAGAGGATGATGAGGGGGTCCATGACCCTATTGCGGGACACACCCACAGAGCTTAAATCTGGGACTCTCCACCCTTTGACCTTAGAACTGAAGAAGCTTCTCAGATAAGAGGTGAAGTGTCTTCAAACAACTTAAAGAAGTCCAGACACTTTTCTTTCCAAGGTCCTTAGAAAAGATGAGCATTTTTATTTTAATAACCACAAACCTTTTTAGCTGTTTTGGGGCTGAATCATTTGCCTGCCCAGCCTTTGGTGTCAAAGTTCGGGTGTTTTTGTTTGGCCTTTCAACTTTCTGGTAGTTAGTGTCATTGGGTTTGTTGTACACTGTCAAACAAAGCTAGAAGCTCCTGTGGCTTTGTGCATGGGCCTAGGCGCCAGAATCCAAACACTTAAGCAATGGGCCAATCAACTTTCTCATGTTTAATTTTGAAAATAAAAAAAGTTTTCCCTCGACAAGAAAGGACATATTTTACAAAAGCTATCACTGGCTAATTCTGGAAAACTGTAATAGTCCATTTCAAACTGATAAATACCTTGTTTTGTTTTTTTTTTAATCGGAAGAAACAGAACCTTTTCAGCAAAGAATGAAGAAACTTTCCTAATGATTTATTTGATATGCATGCTGCTGTGGATAGATGACATAGACATTATGTTTCATTTAGTCTGAGTTTGACGTTTTGGTTAAATAAATCTGCATGGCTTTCTCGGTTTTTGAGATATTTTCTGTCAGTGGGAAAAGGAAAAACGAAAACGGATGAAAGTTAGAGCTGGAAATTGTTCTGTCTGATTTTCTGATATAATTTAATACAATCACAGCACAAAGCTGATCTCTCTTTCCTGTAGCTCTTTGGAGCTCATCCAAGAGTCTCTTTCTTTCCCTCTGTGTAAGTAAATGTTTGATTAAAGCAA
The DNA here is from genome assembly GCF_963576455.1 of Neolamprologus multifasciatus. Taxonomy (NCBI): domain Eukaryota; kingdom Metazoa; phylum Chordata; class Actinopteri; order Cichliformes; family Cichlidae; genus Neolamprologus; species Neolamprologus multifasciatus. Next base: position 11,209,869 of record NC_140441.1, read on the forward strand.
TTTTTATGAACACTTTTGATTTCAGTGTTTAAGTAAATTGCAAGCGTATATTGCTCTTCACAGCAAAAATAACAATGAATCAGATATTGTCCTCTTTATTCATCCAAGTGTATGTGCTTCCACAGAAACCATCGATTCGAATGAGCTGTGCAACATAGTGTCAGAATTATTGAAATGACTATAATATATTATATATCATCTCCTGTCCCTCACAGCTCGTCTGACTGTGAGTCCCAAAAGCTCTCAGCTTTTTGAAGGAGACTTTGTGTCTCTGAGCTGTGAGGACGACGACAGCTCTGCTGGATGGACTCTGAGGAGAAACACAACCACAGAGAAAAGAGCTGAGTGCGGAGCTGTGTGGGGAGAAGGACCAGGATATTTCTGTAGCATGAAAGTTATTCCTGAATGGGACACTGGAGTTTACTGGTGTGAGTCCAGAGAGGGTCCCATCAGTAACATGGTTAACCTGACAGTCACTGGTAAGCTGAGTTTGTGGAGTTAGTGTTGATGATGACAAAGCTTTTATTTGTCACTTGCAGTTGCCTGCAGCAAGATTGGACCTCTTCCAACCATAGATATATTACACAAAAATCACATTGGCGAGACAGGTCAGAACAGGTAGTGGAAAGAAAACAAATGAAATGTACAACACAAGAGGGCAGTGGAGGAGAGAAAAGAGAACTCTACTCAGACTGAGCTCCTGGTAGAAGATCAGTATGAGAACAGAAAACAAAAACCCCTCAGCACAAAAAGCACAAATCTTTACACCATGACATGAAAACACATCACATCATCAGGAAGCTAAAGGGGTGGGTAAATGGGGTGAGAGTTCACCTATGTAGACAGCAGCATACGGTCCTGCGGCATGATGTTGCACCCTTCCCATCGCTTCGATCATAGTGGCGAGCCTTGTGAGGTTTTGGATTGTAGATGGAATCCAATAGAATGACGCTCCCAGCAGTTACACACGGTTCGAATCCACTGAACGGCTACTCTGAGGTACTCCTGAGGAGTGTATTTTCCCTACACACTGCGCCCAATGGCTGCCCACTGATTCATTGAGTGAATGGGTTAAATGCAGACAGGAATTTCTCCACGGGGATCAGTAAAGTATACATTATTATTCCAACCATAACCTTATCCCTAACTTTAACAACAACCTTAATCATGTTATATAGTGTTTTCCAAAATGATTCATGATGAGAAAGTAAAATAAATATACATGTGTTGATTCAGTCCAAACTGTTCTCATGTTTCCTCCTGTTTCTGAACGTGTAGCATAGGCTACGTTCACACTGCAGGCGAAAGCGCATCAAATCCGATTTTTTGATCCTATGCGACCCATATCCGATCATGGTATGACAGTGTGAACGGCACAAATCCGATATTTTCAAATCCGACCTGGGTCACTTTCGTATGTGGTACTGAATCCGATACATATCTGATGTTTTAGAAAGCGACTGCTGTTTGAACGGTCATGTCGCATTAAATCTGTCTTTTACGTCACTGACACAAGACAGACACCAATTATCAGCGCCGGAGAAGACGTGGCGAACGCTTCCTGGCCATCCAGTGTAGATGTCAGTGAAACTGTTGGGAAGACAACGTTGGAGAAACGTGAACATTTTATTTGTACTGTATAATCTGCAGATTCTGACAGAAATCTGCAACTATCCTTTGAAGCACCGCTCCTTTAAAACAGCAATAAGGATAATTATTAGGTTATTTACATTATTATGTAAATAACAAAATAACTTGAAGCAAAAATTGGGAAATGTAAAGTCCGAAGTCTTTATATTAAGGGCCATCAGTCAAACAATATTGTTTGCTCTGGGTCTAAACAGAGCGTGTTGTGTGTGACGTCTTCTTTTGTGCATGCGGGCTGCTTTGAGCGTTCACACTAGAGCGCGTTTGCTGTCACATTTTATTTGTAGTGTGAACGAGCAGACAAAAAAATCGGATTTGATCAAAAAATCAGAATTGAGCATTAAGACCTGCAGTGTGAACGAAGCCATAGAGACATGTTGTCACATAGCATAATATGTTACGTTTTGGGATCGGGCTCTAATGAACCCAGTTACCAGATGATCAAATCCATCTTCTTTAGGTTTTAGAGAACAAGACTGAAAGACTCTCTGAGGGTTAAAGTTACACGAGACGAGACAAGGCCATCAGAAGCCAAGCATTAAAGTGTTGATGAAGCTGTGTGTAAATGGATGAAATGCTGTAGTTTGTCTCTGTGTTGAGGTGGATCAGTGATCCTGCAGAGTCCTGTCCTCCCTGTGATGGAGGGAGATGACGTCACTCTGCTCTGTAAAACAGAGACCACTCCCTCCAACCTCCCAGCTGCTTTCTATAAAGATGGTGTCTTCATTTGGAATGAGACTACAGGTCACATGACCATCCAGAATATTTCCAGGTCTGATGAAGGCCTCTACAAGTGTGACATCAGCGGTCATGGAGAGTCTCCATCCAGCTGGATCACTGTCACAGGTGAGGAGCTTCACTCTTATTAAACCTCTTTTTTCATTATATATTCACATGTGGTTGAAATAACCAAATATTCTCTCTGCAGAAAAACATACAACCACACCTCTGCCCCCTGACTCGTCCTTACTCCACTTTGTGATTAGACTGCTCTTCCACCTGGTGGTGTTCTGTCCATACGTCATCTCCACTTTCCTCATGGTGTCTTTGTATCGAAAGAGAGCTAAAGGTAACACTGAATCATTCATGGATTAATCAATATGCTGAAATCTCTATAAATTAATGGCTGAAACACTTCATACATTTTTACAGGAAAAATCTTCCGTGTCTCGATCCTGCCCACTCAGCCTGAGCAGGGACTGGACGATGAGCATTATGATGTCATCTCTGATGTCACCACAGAGTATCAGTTCTGAATCAGAGCTTTGGTGCTTCTCTTTAGGTCTCACTAATGTTGTCCTCTCCACCTCTGTTGTGAAGCTCATCTGAATAAAAGGACTCTGATTTTCATCTCTGGATATTTTTATGTAGATAAGCAGCAAATGTTCCCAAGAAAATCTACTGGAGCTCTCAATAGAAATTATATTGACTTATGATTTTATGCCCCACACTCAGTCACTACAACCAGTTTTAGAGTTTCTCCACCTACTGAACCCACTTTAACCTCTGACTGTGCACATTTTACTGTTTACAGGCAAAGTCGCCCTCTACAATGTAGGTGACGGAAAATAGAGCTAATTTCTACTTTCTTACTTTGAGTACATTTCAGAGCCTGCACTTTTCTACTTATACTTGAGTAAGGAACTTGAATCAGTACTTCAAATTTTACTGGAGTATTTTTTTTTACTTGTTTGTATTTGTACTTAAGTACAGAATGTCTGAACCTTTGCTAACTCTGCTTGCTCTGCCTCCTTCGCGATCATCCGTTTGAACTACCCGGCGTCCTATTGTTGATGTTTCTGACTGAATTCAAACGGCCAGGTTGTTGCTGCTGCTCACTCACAGATACTGACAGAGTGTAAAAGTGTTGAAATTGACTCTTTCTTATTGGTGCTTTTGCTATTAAAATGATATCTTGTGAAACTCTTTAAACTGTTCCTCTCATTCGTGTACCTATAGCTCATTTGGTTTTAGCTGTGATACCCCCCTGCACTTTTTCTCCATTTGTTTTTGTCATTGCCTCATATGACAGGTTGTGAGAGGTCCCAGGTCTGAATCCCACACAAGCCTTACATTGTCACAGCCTGGCTCATAAGACCCACAGTCAGTATGAAAGATTAGTTGGTGTTGGATCATGCAATTTGTAGCTAGATACAGATAGAGATACCTGCAAAATAGTGAAAAGTATTATGTTAGCTACTTCATCTACAGAGGATACTACTTAGGCATCATAAGATCATGATAATAACAAAAATGAGAAATTAAACTGAAATAAATTCAATAAAAAAAAGAAAACAGCAGAATTGAAATCATATTTATCATTCATGACTGTCAGACATATCTAAGACTCAGTAACAGAGTTAAAGTTTTCTATCAGCACTGTGTTCTTTAAGTAGGATGTTCTTTAAAAACCATCAGTTTGTGACGTGCAGTCTGATGTTGTGCAGCCAAACATTTATTTACTATCTTTCTGACCACAAGTCAGAGGTTGAGAGAAGCTAAAGCCCACCTCCAACTCAAAAACCTCGCAGCTAAACTACAGTCAGCTACAGGAAGACACAGCAGGTTTGTAACAATCTGCAACATGACTGATAAAATCATTATTGTCAATAAAACACTTAAGAATTATTAACCCAGATTCTTTTGTCCCCATGACAGAACAGAGAAAACCGACTCATCGTGTGTTAAAACATTTATATTTCTTTTTATTCAATCAGAGAGAGACCCCTGCACAGCTCAAACGCCAGTTGCAAGAGCTCTAACATTAGAATCATAAACTGTGCTTCATATAGGTTTTATTTTGTTTTTTTTTTTTTTTTTTTTTTTTTTTTTTAAATTTTATTTTCACTTGCTGAATACGGGACAGATTTGACTGGGGGAAAGAAAAGGGAGAAAGAAAGAGGGAAAGAAAAACAGTTGAGAAGAGGGACGGGGGAGAAGGGCAAAAAACAAAAACCAACAGAATAAGCAGAAGAAAAAAAATAAATAAATAAAAAAATAAATACATATATCGATCACCTGGATCACCTGTTGAGAAAGAAAAAAGAAAACAAGCAGAAGAAAACGAGAGTAATACAATAAACCACATCACAATGATATATGGGAATATGACAGTAACTACTAAATATTAAACATTATTGTGCAGCACGTAAGATCGACAGCACAGTGTGCATTGAGGTAGGAGCCAAAAAGGGTGTAGTTTGTGTGTGTGATCACCCGTGTGTACACCTGTGAGCATGGACGCGCTTGTTTTCTTAAAAGGTTCCCTCATGTAATGATCTGCTAGAGGGTGTGGGGGGCCACTGCCCCGTCCTCCAGGGCATGAAGCAGGTATGGAGGAGATCAAAACTCCAGACATCCAGAGGCCCCCAGAACACAAGAGACCAAGGAAGACCAACAGAGGGGCAGCCGTGCCACTGTCCCAGAAAGAGCTGAGGAGAGTCCCAGATGAGGGGTCACCCAGCAGCCACGGAGCAGAAGCCAGGGGGGGCTGCAGTGACGTGCCCGTGAGCTCCGCCGGCAGCCAGCTGTGCCTGAGTGACCGAGCCCCAGGCCGAGAGGCCGGGGGCACCCCACCTCCGAGGTGGCCCAAGCGAGCCCCAGGCTCCAGGCCCCGATAAGCAGCCGCCAAGGAGTGAGCCGGTGTGTACCCGGACGCCCACCCCCGGACACAAAGAACCACCAACGCACCGATGTCTGAGGGAGTCCGCCCCCGGCAGGGGAAGTGGTGGGGGGAGATAGGCCTCCAAACCTTGGAGGGCCTGAGCTGTCCTCAGAGAGGTGGCATCTGATACCCAACCTGACATATAGACACAGACATACAGGCACACACAGATACAAACATCCATTCCCACCCTCATGCTCTCATATATAGGTTTTATTTTGGTACTTTACACGTCACGCAGTTTGAAACATTGCTTATATGGCAAAGTTCCTCTTTTCTGTGTCTTTATCTATTAATATGGCTGTGCGCTAAAACTTCCTGTGTTTTTAGTCTGGCTGAGCACTTAGTTTGTGAGTCAAAAGTGGCCTTGCTCTACAAGCCTTCATTATTAAAGTACATAAAACAATATAATAAGAAAATAAGGATACTAAGGATATTGATTTCATGACAGAATTTATTTTAATGTAATTGTGAAAATGTATTTCAAACCGTGCTTGATGCATTTATTTCACAAGTAAAGGTCAGAGAGTCATTGAAGGCATCACACAACTGCTAATGTTGCCTTCAGGTGCAGTTGTAGATTTTGTTGCTGTTGATCTTTACTTCATGTTCTGGTTCAATTTTTTCATTTAAAATTTTGTATTTCTGCTTTATTTCCACCAAATAATTTAACTTTTGCATGAAGTTCAGAGAGGAAACCACAACGCTGGCACCCAGTCACAGGGGAGGAGGAAGAGGAGGGTTTTACTCTGTATGAGAGTGAACTGAACTCAGTCTTTGTCTGATATCAGCGAGCAGCACGAGGAAACGTTTCAGAACTCTGAACTAACCTGAGTTTAATTTCTCTTTAGTTCTGATCTCACTGCTGAGCTGCACCACAAACCAAGGTCAGTAACCTTCTTCTGTCACACTGTAAACCTGACTAACTCCTCCAGGAGACTGTGGGACACATTTATTTAAAAAAGAAGAAATCCTCTCCCTGTTGCATCACCAAACCTGATTTTCCGACATGATGTCACCTGTTTTTCTAAATTAAACATCCACACATAAGGAAATATATCTGTGCAATAGAATATTTTCATTCAACACCCAATTGCAGTTAAAACTGAATTTATAGAAAAGAAATGTGTCATTTACACTTCAGGTATAAACATCAGCTCATGTTCTGTTTAGTTCTTCAGTGTTTGAGCCAGCTGGAGCAGTCAATAAGAACAAAGATGGCTTTTTGTCAGTGTTTATTAGGACCACATGGTTGTGTTTGTGGGTTTAGCTCTCATATAAAAGTGCTTCCTGGTGGAGAAAAGCACACTGACCCTGTGACATGTAATGATGCAGAAAGAAGAAGAAGCAAAGAGATGCGTTTACTGGCTGTCAAACTGCTGCTGATCTCAGTTACTTCTTAGGATTGATGTCAGGGAGCAGACACCATTTTTAGATCTGAGATCATGTGAACATTATTGTTACGTTAGTACTCAGACATGTTAAAGCAGATGTGATGATCGGTTCATTGCTTCTTGTTTTAGGCTCGTGCAGCTTTTAGTTGCACTGAAGCCAGTTTATGATGTAAGGTGCAGTCGCAGCCACACAGTGTATGTCTCTCTGACATCAGAACAGAAAAGCATCAACAACTCTCAGCTGACCTGCTGTCACTAACAAGAAGATCAAACTTTGTGTTTAACATCGTCCTCGTCTCTGACAGCTTCAAAGAAAACTCCTCCATCGTCCTGAAGAAAAGGATCAACTTCATCTAACATAAAGTTTGAGGATTTAAATGGAGGAAACATCTCTGTTGTGGCTGCTCTGTAAGTTCACTCTCTGTATTTCTGGAAGATTCAGATGATGAAATCTTTAAAAAAGCTCAAAAAGCCAGTCTGTACTTTTCAGTGATGTTTGTCTGTAACATGAATCTTCTTCACATGTTTGAATCCAACAATCTTCCTCCTTCCTGCTCTGATTCTGCTTCAGTATTTTCTTACAATCAGCTCACAGAGATGTTCCTGGCTCTGCTCTCTGATCACTTCATTAAACACCACAAACTCTAAACTAACCTGACACTCATTTCTCTTTAGTTCTGATCTCACTGCTGAGCCTCAACACAAACCAAGGTCAGTAGGTTCATCATATGGCGCTGTCACGCAGTTTAAAGTCATTAACATTGTTAGTTGTTACTGCAGCCAATGATGAATCAGGACCACAATGTGTTTGAATTTAGTCCTCGACTACTTCATGCATCTGTAATCTGACAGTTATGAAATATCAATACAATGAGAGTCACATTTTTTTCTCATTTCTGTATTCATCCATCCATTTTTACAGATAAAAAAGACGAACTAACTTGACAGATTATTAATTTTATGAACATTTCACAAAGGCTGTGAGACTAACAGTTCATTATTTAAAAAGCCTATTTACTGCCTTTACACACAGAGATATGTTGTGTTGCAACTGTCAGCATAAAATCATGATGTAAAAACATAGATGATGACATGTTAGTGCAGACTTGGAGATCACGCTGTGATTTTTGTTGTGACTTTTGATAAGCTGAGGTGAAGTCAAATAAATGTGATGCTTTAAAAAAACCCTGAAATATTCCTTTGATTGTTATCTATATGGTGTTGGTTGTTTGCAGTAGTGTTCTTAAGAATACTAATTCATTAAATTACTAATTAGATACAAATGCAACGTAAATACCTTAATGTATGCTTATGGTAATGTCTTCCTGTCATCCCATTAATGAACTGTAAAAGTCAGCAGGTCAATTAATTTTAGTTAAAATACACTAAATTCCTCACAGCTCGTCTGACTGTGAGTCCCAGCAGCTCTCAGCTGTTTAAAGATGAGTTTGTGACTCTGAGCTGTGAGGAGGACGACAGCTCTGCTGGATGGACTCTGAGGAGAAACACAAGCAAAGAACAGAGGACTCAGAGATGTGGAGATGGGTGGGGAAAACCAGCTGGTTCTTCCTGTAACATCAGCTACATCTTCACGTGGGACAGTGGGGTTTACTGGTGTGAGTCCAGAGAGGGTCCCATCAGTAACATGGTTAACCTGACAGTCACTGGTAAGCTGAGTGTGTGGAGTTAGTGTTGATGAAGCTGTGTGTAAATGGATGAAATGCTGTAGTTTGTCTCTGTGTTGAGGTGGATCAGTGATCCTGCAGAGTCCTGTCCTCCCTGTGATGGAGGGAGATGACGTCACTCTGCTCTGTAAAACAAAGACCACTCCCTCCAACCTCCCAGCTGCTTTCTATAAAGATGGCTCCCTCATCAGGAAGGAGCCTACAGGTCACATGACCATCCAGCATGTTTCCAGGTCTGATGAAGGCCTCTACAAGTGTGACATCAGCGGTCATGGAGAGTCTCCATCCAGCTGGATCACTGTCACAGGTGAGGAGCTTCAGTCTGATTTCACCTCTTATTTCATCCACATATTCACCTGAACAGGTGGGATTCTCTCTGCAGACAAACATACAACCACACCTCCACCTACCACTACAACTATTCCCACCGCTCCAGATCTGACTGCTGACTCCTCACTACAGCTTGCATTCAGAATAGTCCTCCACCTGGTGGTTTTCTCTCCATATATCATCTCCACTCTCATCATGATGTCTTTATATCAATGCAGAGCCAGAGGTAACACTCTGAATCATTCACTGACAAATGAATATGCTGATGATTAAATCCTGTCTCTTCATGAATAAACAGCCGATAGATATTCTACATTTGTTTTTTGTTTTTTCAGAAAATGGCATCAGTGATTCAACCAAGCCCACTCTTCCTGACCAGGGATTGGATAATGAGCATGACGATGTCATCACTGATGTCACCACAGAGTATCACTTCTGAATCAGAGCTCTGTTGTGTCTCTGTGAGTCTCATTATCTTTGTCTTCTCCATCTCTGATGTGGAGATTATTTCAATAAATGGAGTCTGATGTTCATCTCTGGATATTTTTATTTAGATAAACGGTAAATATTCCTGCTCACAGGAGGAGATCATCATGTACTGTGTGTGTGTGCATCACTCAAGAAGTTTTCAGCTTATTTTTACATGAAAGACATTTTCAGGTCAAATATCAGAGAAGAAGACAAAGTCATGCTACTTCCTGTTTAATTTATGTATTTTATGTTTCCACATCCTACCTGATCACCTCACTGGAGTAGCTGGTGTCCTGATGGTTCTGACCGGAAATAAATCTACCTGTCACACACAGATGCTGTCATAGCGTTTTGGTGCCTGACTGTAAACACATGATCACATGACTCAGACTGGACTAATGCAGTTTTTGTCTTTTCACCTCTTCCTGGATCGACACAAACTGTGAATTTTTCAGTGAGCCTTGAAATTGACTCTTTCTTGTTGGTGCTTTTTTGTTATTAAAGCCACATCCTGTGAAACATTTTAAACTGCTCCAGTTGTCTGTGTCACTCTTTAGTATCTGTACCTACAGCTCATGTGGTTTGTGCTGTGATGGCCCCCTGCCCTCTTTGTCCCAACTCTTTTTGTCATAGCCTCATATGAAATGAGAGGTCCTGGGTCTGAATCCCAGGTGAGCCCCCACATTGTCACAGCCTGGCTCATAAGACCCACAGACAGTATGAAAGATCGACTGATTTTGGATCATTTAGTTTGTAGCTTCAGTTATTTCACAACAGTGATTCTTGTTGTTGTTGTCATAAGTGATCAAATGTGTGCAACAGGGTGGAGCACGCATTAGCTGCAACATGCTACATCCATAGAAATATGAGTGAAAGTACAAATCAAATCAAAGCAGGACTGAAATCCTATTTTTTACTGTTCATGACTGTCAGACATTTCTGAGTAGGTCAGGGTCAATGTTTCAGCACCACCATATGTCAATCACATTTGATTTGATAACAAAGAATTTGTTATCAAATCACTGATTAATGAACATTTTATTTCAGATATTTAGAGACCCATTTAACACTGTTTCTTTTAAACATTATGTGGAGATAAATACTGACTCTGCCTGTGTTTTCACTGCAGTTACATTAACACAGCTCAGTTTGTGTGGTGTGGTTTCTGTGCAACACATTCAGTTGGATTTCAGTGAGATTAGAGTTCTGACAACATGGAGAGTAAACACTTAGAGCACAGGTGTCGAACTCCAGGCCTCGAGGGCCGGTGTCCTGCAGGTTTTAGATGTGTCCTTGATCCAACACAGCTGATTTAAATGGCTAAAGTACCTCCTCAACGGCTGTATCCCAATTCAGGGTCTGCAGCCTTAAAGGCCGCATTTTAAGGCCGATTGCGTCACAGCGTCACGACGAAGGCTGTCCCAATTCGAAGGCTGCTCGAAATGCGGCCCTCAAATGCGTCCTTCATTTCCCTGAATTTTAAGGACGTGGCGGTGTAGACTTTGTGGCCCAACATATCCCAGAATGCATAGCGCGGCGGTGGGTGTGGATAATTTTGCCGAAAAAAAACAATGAGGGGCTCCCGAAGAGTAAACTTTAAGTAAGTACTGAATATTATGTTACTTATTTATGTGCAAATGTTTAATAATGAAGAACATTAAAACATTACTGTTGGCCACATGTCGGCAAAGTTATGTGACATTAGTGATGTTTGTACTAACTTGGTTTTACAGCCTTTACTTTAAAATATACGCTGTTCAATAGCTGAGCTTAATCAGAGAATGATCAAAGCTCATGTAGAAACAAATAAACACTTGAACAAAAGAGTTTCTCCTTCATGTCTGTCAAACAAAGCTGTATGAAACGTTTCCAGCTGTTAGTATCATGGTTGCTAGGCAACCTGGAAAGCGCAATGGAGGCTAGACCGTCCCATTTCACAAGCCTCGCACTTCCGGCCTTAGCGGTCTTTAAGTACGCGGCCCTTGAGGATCGTTGAGACTGCGTACTTTAAGGCTGCAGACCCTGGATTGGGATACAGCCAATATGTCTTGAAGTTCTCCAGAGGCCTGGTAATGAACTGATCACTTGATTCAGGTGTGTTGACCTAGGGTGATATCTAAAACCTGCAGGACACCAGCCCTCGAGGCCTGGAGTTCGACACCCCTGACTTAGAGGATTTACAAAAACTCTGTTAGTGTGAGAGCAGAAGTGATCTGATAGCAGCTCAGCTTCTCTGCGTCTCAGAACAGAGGACACCATCATCTATCTGCTCAATCGTGTCTACACCCACCTGGACCAGCCGGCGAGCACTGTGAGGGTCATGTTTTTTGACTTCCAGTGCTTTCAACACCATCAGGCGGACCCTCCTGGGTGATATGCTAACAGCGATGCAGGTGGCTGCTTCTCTGCTGTCCTGGATTGTTGATTACCTAACAGGAAGACCACAATACAAACTACACTCTTCTTATACTACCGACACTTTATTCACTTTTAGTCACTTACAGTTATTTATTCACCTTTTAGTCACTTTACTTTTAAAACTGTGTCATTTTAAAAGTGTATATACTGTATATTCTGTGTAATTATTATTTGTCCTTCAACATTATGCTGCTCTGTTGTTTGTTAATTACCCTTGGAGATAAATAAAGTCTGATTCTGATTCTGATTATGTGCGTCTTCCACAGGACAGCAACATAGGAGCACCACAAAGAACTGTCCCCCTTCCTCTTCACCCTCCACAGACTTCAGCCACTGCACAGAGACCTGCCATCTTCAGAAGTTTTCTGATGACTCTGCAGTTGTTGGATGCATCAGCAGGGATGATGAGACAGAGTCCTGGGCTGTGGTCGACTCCTTTGTCACGTGGTGTGAACAGAATCATCTGCAGCTCAACGTGGCAAAGACCAAAGAACTGATCGTGGACTTCAGGAAGACCAGGAAACACTTGACCCCTGTTTCAATTAAGGGGTCAGTGTTGACATTGTGGAGGACTATAAATACCTTGGAGTTCACATTGACAATAAACTGGACTGGGTTAAAAACACCACAGCACTTTACAGGAAGAGCCAGAGTCGTCTCTATTTTTTGAGGCAGCTGAGGTCCTTCAACATCTGCCAGAAAATGCTCAGGATTTTCTATGAGTCTGTTGTGGTCAGTGCGATCCTCTATGCTGTTGCATGCTGGGGGAGCAGGCTGAGGGTCGCAGATGCCAACAGACTCAATAAACTCATCCACAAGGCCAGTAATGTTGTGGGGATGGAGCTGGACTCTCTTAAGGTGGTGTTGGAGAGGCGAATGTTGTCCAAGATAAAGACAATGTTGGATAACACCTCCCACCCACTCCATGATGTACTGACTAGTCACAGGAGCACGTTCAGTGAGAGACTGAGATTACCGAAAAGCACCACTGAACGACACAGGAAATCACTCCTGCCTGTGGCCATCTCCCTGTACAACGCATCCATCTAACACACTGTAAACACTGCAATAGTTACACCCTTTTTGCACATGCTCTTCTTTCTTATTCAGATATTTATTAGTAAGTGACTTATATGCATATATATATATTGTATATATTTTTACTATTTTACTTCTTGTATGGTCTGTTTTTGTTACTGTTTGTACTGGAGCTCTGTAACCCACAACATTTCTCCTACAGGGATCAATAAAGTATTCTGATTCACATCTTTAGCGTTTCTTTCAGTCTGATGTTGTGCAGCCAAACATTTATTTACTATCTTTCTGACCACAAGTCAGTGGTTGAAACAGAGAGAAGCTAAAGCCCACCTCGAACCTCACAGTTGACCTACATTCAGCTACAGGAAGACACAGCTGGTTTCTAACAATCTGCAAATGTTCTGAAAAAAATCATTGAATGTACTATCAATAATAGTTGAATTTTATTTTCTTTGTGTAAAAAGAGCTTCAAACACTCCTTACAGGAGGTTGGAGGGTCAATGAAAGCATCACACAGATGCTCATGTTGCCTTCAGGTCCTGATATCAGTTGTTGTTAATCGTTACTGTTTCAGTTTGAATCTTTAACACTTTATTTTTCCAATTTTTTTCAGTCAAGAATAAAAGTTTCTCATAATGCTTGAGGGAGCGAAAGCCACAACACACAGTCAGTCACAGGGTGGAGGAGGAAGGTTTTACTAGGTGTGACTGTGAACTTATCTCAGTGGTCTGATTATCAGGAAGCAGCAGGTCGGAGGAAACATGATCTTTAGTTCTAGGAGACTGTGAGACACATTTATTATGGTTACAAAGCCATTTCTAATGTTTTGAGATTCAGGTGACGGACTTCACACATTAAAGTGTTATTTTTTCAGTGTTTGTGTCAGCTTTTCTCCCAGTGTTTAGTTGGGTCACATGTTTGTGGGTTTAACACTTGTATCCTCAGAGAAAAGCACACTGATGCTCTGACATGTAACAGTGCAGAAAGAGGAAGAAAGACTCTTAACACATGTTAGCTGTCAGGGCTGCTGCTGCACTGTCAACAGTCATACCAGCAACAACCAGTAACGACTCATCACAGTCACAGGAGGCTGGGACTCTGAGAAGAAGTGGAGGAGGAGGGAAAGCAGTCCCAATAAGGCTACGTCCACACTAATCCGATTTTGTTTGAAAATGCATCTTTTTCTCTCCATGTTGGCCTTCGTCCGTCCACACTGAGACGGCGTTTTTGGTCAAGGAAATGTGAGCTTTTTGAAAACGCAGATAAATTTGAAAATACCGTTTTCACGTCGCAGTGCGGACTGGAAAAACCGAGGCTTTCGAAAATGATGACACATTTTAGTCACATGATGCAGTCACGTGACCAATTCAACTAAGATGGCAGATGGCATTGTACAGCAATAGGCTGTATCCCAATTCAGGGTCTGCAGCCTTAAAGGCTGCATTTTAAGGCCGATTGCGTCACAGCGACGCGACGAAGGCTGTCCCAATTCGAAGGCTGCTCGAAATGCGGCCCTCAAATGCATCCTTCATTTCCCTGAATTTTAAGGACGTGGCGGTGTAGACTTCGTGGCCCAACATATCCCAGAATGCATAGCGCGGCGGTGGGTGTGGATAATTTTGCCGAAAAAAAACAATGAGGGGCGCCCGAAGAGTAAACTTTAAGTAAGTACTGAATATTATGTCACTTATTTATGTGCAAATGTTTAATAACGAAGAACATGAAAACATTCCTGTTGGCCACATGTCGGCAAAGTTATGTGATATTAGTGACGTTTGTACTAACTTGGTTTTAAAGCCTTTACTTTAAAATATACGCCGTTCAATAGCTGACCTTAATCTTACAGAGAATGATCAAAGCTCATGTAGAAACAAACAAACAAATGAACAAAAGATTTTCTCCTTCATTTCTGTCAAACAAAGCTGTATGAAACGTTTCCAGCTGTTAGTATCATGGTTGCTAGGCAACCTGGGCAGCGCAGGGGAGGCTAGACCGTCCCATTTCACAAGCCTCGCACTTCCGGCCTTAGCGGTCTTTAAGTACGCGGCCCTTGTGGACCGTTAAGGTTGCGTACTTTAAGGCTGCAGATCCTGAATTGGGATACAGCCCTATTAAAGAATAATATCAGTTTGTACATCCTCCAGATAGCTCCAGATAAAACTCGGTGCTTTTCCTCAACATTTTGCCGCAACGTTTCAAAGAGCCGGAAAGTAAATAAATGGCAGACGGAAATGAGGCAGGTCAACTCCTCTTACATTTCACGCATGCGCAGTACTGGAACATAGCGTTTTAAGTGTGGATGGAAATGACTGAAAACGATAGCGTCGATGCAGAGCGTTTTTAGACGAAAACGCCGTTTTCAAATTTATCTGGATTTGTGTAGACGTAGCCTAAGAGTGTAAGGAAGTGACAAAGATGTGAAAGTAACAGTAAGATAATGAAGAGACATAACTAGAAAGGGAGAGTAAGTAAAATGAACAACTACTTTGAACATGAGCCACTCTTAATGCCAGGGCTGATTTTATGTCCCAGTCATGTCTGTAGTTTGAGTTCATTGATGTTTGTCTGTAACATGAATCTTCTTCATATCTTTGAATTCAACAATGTCTCTACTTCCTGCTCTGGCTTTGCTTCAGTATTTTCTTACAATCAGCTCACGGAGATGTTCCTGGCTCTGCTCTCTGATCACTTCATTAAACACCACAAACTCTAAACTAATCTGAGACTCATTTCTCTTTAATTCTGATCTCCCTGCTGAGCCTCAACACAAACCAAAGTCAGTAACGTCATCATGTGACAGTCTGAAGTCATTAAAGCCATCAGTGTTACTACTGCAGCCAATGAGGAAGCAGGACCAGAATGTGTTCAAATTTATCGCTCAGATACTTCATGCATCTCTAATCTGACAGTTATGAAATATCAGTATGCTAAGGATCATCGTCTTTTAGTTAATTCTGCACTTATTTGTTTGTTTGTACAGCTTTAAAAGACCAACCAAAGCTTGACAGATCACTAACTTTATGATGAGCCTTCAACAAAGACTGTATGAGTAGCAGTGTTAGTATATTGTATTACTTTACTTATTTACTGTAGAACTAATTACACACAGAGATGTGTTGTGTTGTAACTGTCATCAAATAACACACTGAAAAATCCTTCATATGAACACAAATTAGAATCATAATCCTGATGCTCTGTTCTGTGATTTTGTGTTTCCTTCTTGATGAGCTGAGATCACGTGAGCACTGCAGCAAAGCACACTTAATGTTTATCTGACCTTTGTGCTGATAACTGAAAAACTATATTGTATCCCAAGTAACATAAATGTTTTGATGATTAAATATAGAGTGATGATTGAATGTAGGAATAATAATGTATTAACTTAACTGGCAGATTCTGCAGGTACATGAACACAGCTCACTGTATGCAGCACATGTCTCCTTCAGACCTTCACAAACATTAACCAGGGCGTGACGTGTAGTCTGATGTTGTGCAGTTATTTAGTCTTTCGGACCACAACTCAGTGGTTGGAACAGAGAGAAGCACAAAAGAACTAAAGTTTGCACAGTTAACGTGCACTCAACTACAGGAAGACACAGTTTGTTTGGCTCAATCTGCGATATTATCAATTAAATCAATAATTACATTAATGCAGTCAATATAATTATTTCAAAGAGCTGAGAAAACATCCATTAAAAGAGGTCGGAGAGTCAGTGAAGACATCATACAGGTACTGGTGTTGCATTCAAGGTCAACTGACAGTCGTAGATATTGTTGCTTTTCATTCTTATTCAATATTCAGTTGAAACGTGTAAAACTTTGGTTTCAAGGAAGCAGAGAAATAAACACACAAGGTTTTTTCTAACCACAAGTCTAAGACCCAGAGACAGACAAAGAGGAAGAGGAGGGTTTTACTCAGTGTAACCATGAACTGATGTCAGTGTTGGTCTGATGTCATTGAGCAGCAGGATGGAGGAAACGTCTCTGCTGTGTCTGCTCTGTAAGTTCACTCTGTGTTTTTCATGCCTCTGCTGTCTTGTTGAATGTTAAACTCTGAACTAACCTGAGTTTAATTTCTCTTTAGTTCTGATCTCACTGCTGAGCTGCACCACAAACCAAGGTCAGTAACCTTCTTCTGTCACACTGTAAACCTGACTCACTCCTCCAGGAGATTGTGGGACACATTTATTAAGAACATGTCAGAGTTACTCTTGTTCAGTCTAAATGTTGTCATGTCTTATTTAGATCAAACACACCAAAAATTGCTTGTTGGCAATTAGTCTAATGCAAGAAACAACTGATTTATTGACCATACAATGACATCTGGTATGAGGACTTCAGTGGTTGTATAAGACTGTACTGACACGTTCTATATATTTTCTTCCTCACAGCTCGTCTGACTGTGAGTCCCAGCAGCTCTCAGTTCTTTAAAGGAGACTTTGTGTCTCTGAGCTGTGAGGAGGACGACAGCTCTGCTGGATGGACTCTGAGGAGAAACACAAGCAAACAACAGAGGACTCAGTGTGGAGATGGATGGGGGAAACCAGCCGGTTCTTCATGTAACATCACTGTTTTCCCATCTGACAGTGGAGTTTACTGGTGTGAGTCCAGAGAGGGTCCCGTCAGTAACATGGTTAACCTGACAGTCACTGGTAAGCTGAGTGTGTGGAGTTAGTGTTGATGAAGCTGTGTGTAAATGGATGAAATGCTGTAGTTTGTCTCTGTGTTGAGGTGGATCAGTGATCCTGCAGAGTCCTGTCCTCCCTGTGATGGAGGGAGATGACGTCACTCTGCTCTGTAAAACAAAGACCACTCCCTCCAACCTCCCAGCTGCTTTCTATAAAGATGGCTCCCTCATCAGGAAGCAGCCTACAGGTCACATGACCATCCAGCATGTTTCCAGGTCTGATGAAGGCCTCTACAAGTGTGACATCAGCGGTCATGGAGAGTCTCCATCCAGCTGGATCACTGTCACAGGTGAGGAGCTTCACTCTTTCACCTCTTATTTCATCCACATATTCACCTGAACAGGTGGGATTCTCTCTGCAGAAAAACCTACTACCACACCACCACCCACCTCTACACCACCTCCCACTCCATCAACTCCGCGTCCTGACTTATTTTCACCTGAGCTTGTAGTTATCCACCTGGTGGTGTTCTGTCCATACTTTATCTCCACTCTCCTTGTCGTGTCTTTATGTCGACAGAGAGCTAAAGGTAACACTTTGAATCATTCTCTGATTAATCAATATCTCTATAAATTAACAGCTGAAACACTTCTTACATTTTTGCAGGAAATAACATCCGTGTCTCAATCCTGCCCACTCAGCCTGATCAGGGACTGGATGATCATTATGATGTCATCACCGATGTCACTACAGAGTATCACTTCTGAATCAGAGCTCTGTTGTGTCTCTGTGAGTCTCAGTAACTTTGTCCTCTCCATCTCTGATGTGGAGATTATTTGAATAAATTGACTCAGATGTTCATCTCTCAAATGTTTTTCTGTATATAACCAGTAAATATTCATTCTCAGAGAAAAAGATCCATCATGTACTGTGTGCACCACTGTAGCTCTGTCACTAATTATTGTACAAACCATTACATTTATTTCTGCTTCTGTTTTCCGACCTGTCTTCCCAATGTGATGTTTGTGCAATGTATGTATGGTCGGAAGGGGGTTAAATTTTCAACGCAGGTATGTGTAACATTGCATGTGACAAATAAAGGCCTGAATGATTGATTCACTGATTGATATAATGTCCCATAATGGAGATTTCTTTTCAATGTCCACTGTGGGGACATTTTATGAAATAACATTTTACAGAAACATTCGTTTGAACTTCCTTCTTTGAGAGCATCACTAGAACTTGTTGTAGAAATGTTCCCTGGTAGCAGGATTGTTGGACGATCAGTGTGGATCATGGATTCTGCCAGGTACTCCGACAGCCCAGACACATGCATGTCAGGTTATTCTGCTCATTCTCAAACCACCTTAAACCACACTATGGAAACCTGAAACCTGAAAAAGGTTTCACAGAAATCTTTCCAGAGCTCATCCTGTTTTTCTGGGAATAACATAAAAACTTGCAGTAAGAAAAGTTGCTAAAAGCTAAAGTAGTTCTAATAAAGTTGTAGAGAAAACATTTTCTAGCAGACTCAGATAATTATCTTCATTCAAAGTTGACCCACCATTGCATCTCCTGATTATTTACTGTCCGGCCTTTCTCAGAAAACAGTGAGCCAGGTGTTAATCCAGTGGGACAGAGAGCACGTAAAGCATAAAGACCACCGGCAGGCAGAAATGTACTGCTGCCTCCATGCACAGGCCTGAGCTGAATTCTCCTGTGATGACATCCAAAGAAGATACATAAGAAATGTTCTGCACACCTGTACTCCAGAGAATTAAGTAAATAGTGAACCATGTCAATAATCAGTTTTGCTGGTTTCCATATTTATTTATATGAATAATTAAATGATAAATGTAAAATAAATAACTTGATGCATTCTCAATCATCCAGGTAAGTAAATCTCCAAAAGTTGATTCTGTTCATCTGGACGTAGCGTTTTGTGGGAGAAACGTTTCATCACTCATCCAACTGACTTCTTCAGTCTCAGCTGATGCAGGTTTCCCCAAATCTTATAAACAGTACATTTGCATAATGACTGAAACCAGCCCACTGAAGGAACAATGGGCTGGGAGGTCAGTTCCTTAATCTTAACTATGCAAATTCTCATGATCATTGATCAACAACCACTGACCAAAACCCACTGGAAAAGGTATATAAATCTTATATTTCTTGTTTGGCTCTCGGCGAAGGCAGTCACACTTTTCTCCTCTCCTCTCCCTTATCTTCCCTGCTTAGCCTCTTGTGTCCTTGTCTTGTCTTGTGTGTATTACTTTCCCTGGAACAATCTCTCACAGCCTGTTTCTAAAAGCTAAAGAGAATTATGGATTTGATCAACTGGTGTCTGAATGCTATTGACACCCTTTTCTTCACGAGAAGTCTGGGCTCGGGAGAGCCCGAGTGCCCAGGAGGGACTTTCCCTGCCGGATACACGATGGACGGGTGGCAGACATGGAGGATCATGTGCCTGGTGGGACTGTCGATCGAGGACGCTGAAGATATCTACCTATTCGGAACCATGATAACAGGGTTCTTGCTAATCGGAGCTGGCTTGGCCCTGGCTTATCGGAGAATTAAGAAAGCGGAACCGGCTGTTCAAACCCCCACAAGGCTGCCCGCTGGGATTGAAACGATGGGACGAGGCGCGACTTCTCAGGATGGGCTCACTGAGTGCAGCATGGTTAAGAGCTTGGAGAAGCTTACGGCTGCCGTGAATACTCAGAATAAGACCTCTGAGCATACACTGGATTACATCAAGGAGAAGTCCACTCAGAATAACATCTCTGAGCAAGACTGACAAGACCACGGAGCACAAGTTTGATAACATCATGGAGAAGCTTGCAGTTCTCCAATGGGAGATTGAGAGACCAGTGTGTGTTAAAGAGCAGCTTTGAAATTCTCATGAGTTGTTCACACAAAAGAAAAATCACCATTTTATTGCAGTTATCCCTTCGGCGCCAGCTGTGGGCTCAAGGCTGGAGCCGAACAAAAACTCCCTGATAACGACTGTGTTGAGTCTGTTCTTCCCACTCAAGGCCACCGGGGTTGGCTGGCAGACTGTTTATTTAGCCTAGCAGGGCGAAGGACACTGTCTCAGCTGAACTATGGATACGCACACACATACATATACACTGATATGCACACACTCACCCCCCCCCCTCCCTTCCCAAACGCCTTCGATGCTTGTTCCCTCCTGGGAACACGGCGGGTCTGAGCCCGCGCTGGAATGGTAGCGCTGGGCAGGATGGCTGCTGTGTTTGCGTCGGATTACTCCTCACCCCCCACCCGACCCTGTGGCTTGTCACGTGTTCCATAATGTTGTGCTGTGGACATTTATGTGCTTTTTTGTGCAGAGGAGTTTTTTTGTTTCCTGTTCTCATGCTGTCCTCCCAGGAGCCCAGCATGAGTAGAGGTCTCTTTTTTTCCTCTTGTACTTTCCCATTGTAGTGTATATTTCAGTGTTTTTTTCTGTAATGCTACCGATCTCCGACCTGTATCCCCATGTGATGTCTGTGTTGTGTGTGTAAGGTCGGGGGGTCCAATTTCACTGCAGGGCAACCTGCACGTGGCGAATAAAGCCAAATCATTGATTGATTGATTGATTGATTGATTGATTGATCGATTGATTGATTGTGAAATTTGTATCTCTTGTGTGAAACTTGTATGAAAAGCATACAAGAGTGAAAACAGATATAAGATCCCTTATATATCCCTTAAAATTATATAAATGAAACTTGTATACTTGGATACTTACTAAAACAATATATGAAAGTAATGGGAAAGGGGCCACTTTCATGAGTAAATCATATACGCCTTATACGATTCACTGTATGAAGTAGGCCACATCTTATGCAAGTCTTTTATAAGTTTTTACTATTTCTTTTCCATATGGGCAGTTACACATCTGTTTCTGTCTGTGTTAAACAATCTTCTATTTTCTTTCTTTCTGCACTCACTTCTCTGCTCTGTGTTGTAGTCTTTAACCGTCTTTGTCTCTATTTCACTGACTCGTGGAGAAATGCTGGATTCTGAATCCCATTTTACATCCTAAATTGCTCTCTAAGGATACTGAAGAGGTGATCTGCTGCCACCTGCTGGCTGCTTCAAGAAGCTACTCCTTTACACCCATCAGGAATTCTGATTAGTCTTTGAATCTGTTTAATATTATGTGATCTAGGATAGCCTCTTTCCCTGATGTGACCTGAAAGACTTCTCCCCTTTAGACTACAGCTCTGTCCACCGGTAGTCTAGTATAGAGGACACAGTAAGAGTTTACTGCCTTTTGTTTCAAGAGTCAATGAGAAGCTTGGGATGGACTACATGATACTAATAACAAATACTTTCTACAAAAAGAGCTTTAAAAAAGACCAATGCGTGTTCAGTGTGTGAGGCAACATGTCTCTAATCTTAATGTCTTCTTTAAATGCCTGAGCTCAGCGTTTTTATGTCATAAGAGACCAAATAAGATGTTTAATTATTGTTTTATTTTTTTCTAATCCAACCTGTAAATGTTTCTTTGGTCTGTATTATCTGGTTATTAATTAGCAGTTTTTTAAAACCCTTTCACAGTCACATGTCCCAGATTCAGATTCAGACTTACGTCTGATCACTAATCAACATTTCTACATTTGAGTGATTCTTTGCTTTGGATTTTATGTTGCATTTACTGACCTTTGACCTTTTGTTGGAAGAGCACTCCTTACTCTCTCCGTTTTTCAGGCCTGTGCGTTAGTAAAACTGCATGTCTGAGGACAGCACCCTGCACTCCTGAGCATTAGCCGTCTTTACTTAACTGATCACACCCTGATCTGCGTCTGCCTGGAAGGAACAGAAAGCTCAGCACAGCTTCTCTGAGTTTTAAAACCTTTTCCTCCTGAAACTTCCTTCTACCAGAAAACAACACAGTCAGCACACAAACATTGATTTAACACAGTTTTTATTCATGTCTTTAAACACAGTGAAATGTTTTACCACAAAGATAAAGTGGAAGCTTCTCCTCATCCTCTGATCACATTAAGCTAACCCTGTGCACTCACGATAGGAGATCTGTCTTCATGAAAATACTTTTTAAAAGTCTTAAACATCATAAAATTAAAAAGTGCATAAATTATCTGTGTTAAAATCACAAGTTTTAAACCCCATTCCAGTTTCACTACAGCAGCATACATCATATCCTGTCACCTGTCAATCTGTTAAAGTTTACATAACGACATCTTTACAGCCTGATAGAAAAACTTTGTAAGTTAAGAAGACTTTTATGTAAGTAATTAACATAAATGTGTTCACTTGGACGTATGCCATGTGTTACATTAAATCCCTGCATTGTATTTAAAGTGGACATGAAACATTACATGTGTAAAGGTTAATTTACACCATGGAGCCCTGCTCTCAAGGACTGTCAGAGATGTAACACTGTCTGTGGAGCTGGATTTAAAACATCTTGTGTCAGTACAGAGCGTGACATCACTGGATTGGCTGATTGCTTGCAACTAATAAGACATACCTGAGTTTATGTTAGCTAAATAATGACAGAACCAATAACTCAGCAGAAAACATGGAAACTAAAACTAAAAATCAGTCTAAGGGGATGATTTTGTACTGTCGCTGTCTGCAACAATGAGTTATTTAATACTAAGAAACCAAGAATATACTGCCCACTTTCTGTCTCTTTAGCAGCAAGTGATTCTTCAACGTCGGCTAGCTGAACTGAAACATGAAAATCCACCTGTTTTAAGAGTGAGGAGGAGAGCCTGTTTGAGTCAGGTATACTGGTGGTTCACAAAAGTGACACCCTTTTACTGCTTCTCGCTTTCCACTAAGTAATCTGATCTGTCACTAGTTAGCTAACATAAATGAATAGAAGTCTATTAGCCAACCAACCCAGTAACATCACCTGCTGTACTTGCACAAGATGGTGCCAAACATACTCTAAAAATAGAAACTTTATTTCCAGCTTCACAGACAGTGTTACATCTGTGAAAGCTTTTTAGAGCGTGGCTTTGTGGTGTAGATTAGCCTTTATACACGTAGCGTTTCATGTTCACTTGATGTTATCCTATTTAATGAATCCTTCCAGTAGCATGAATGTACAGTGATATAGTTTAATCCTTAATTATAATCATTTTTTCTTATTTGGATGCACAAAAAAATATCCATCAATCCATCCACCCATCCTCCATCCTCTGTCTATCAAATCATCTTTACCGTTTAGACCCTGTTTTTAAATGTGCACATCACACGAGACATTCTTGTGACTTTCAGTGAATACAAATATGTCTATACAGCATCTGCTTCGATCACTCACACATGGAGGTAAAGCTTTATCTGTGCAAAGAGTCATTTTACTGTAATAGCTACATTAATCTGACAACTTACAGGATATCTTCACATTCACAGATGAAACAGTTTTTGTTAGCATTAGCTTATAAAATATAAAGATTTGTTTACAAAACTGTAAAAACAGGACATTTTACATTATAATTCATAGAGAGGAAAATTAACTTCACCTTTAAGAAAAAACACTTAATGGAGAGAAGAAGAAAATAGATCCATGTCTATTAATTACTTGATATAATCTGACTTCATGTGATCACATGACAAATTACTCAGCTTCTGTCATGAACTCGGTTTTTAACAGCTCGGTTTGATTCTCGTGCTTGTGTCTTATAACCAGCTTTGGTGTCATTACACCCAGTCCCACACATCAACAAAAATCCCTGTCCTAATGAGGACACACATATGATCTTTCTTTTATTATTCAGGTTTCAACACAAAGCAAAGATGACTTCAAAGTGATCACCACAGCGGCTCTACTATAGAAACATGGACAAGTAGAAACGCCAATTTCAAGTCTGACTGATCATCTCTGCTTTTGTTACCTGTTCAAGTTCAGACTCTGGCTGCTGGGCTGGGCTCAGCATACACCCAGTTTCAGCAACACTCTGTGTTATTGGCTAACTTAGCGTTAGCATGTCGTCTGTGCAAATGGTTGCAAAGAGCCAAAGTTCTGTTAGCAGTATACTGCAGTTTAGCATTGCTCTGTTGTCCTTCTGTGCAAAAAATAAATAAAAGTAATGGCCACATCTCCACTGTAAACCGCTCCACCATTTTCCTACTTCATGTAGTGCAACAAAGAGTTTCAGTTCACACATGATAGTACAAACCGTGACGCCTGCGTTTTTTATGTTTTCGGTAAATTAAAAATACACCAGCAATGATGAACATCACAGGAAGAGGCAGACCAGCTCTCAGTCCAACAAATCCATCCTCGTTCCCTCCATCTCCACTTTGTCCTCCTGTCTGACCTGCAGGTGAGAAACAGGTGTGAGGTGTCAGCTGTCAGGTAGGTGATGAGTGAAGAACAGAACAGAATCCATTTCCTCTTCAAACTGCTGTCAGACATTATCTACTGCACTCTGATCACATCACTCAGACCAGCTGCTTTCTACAAAGTCTCATCAACAACATCTTTAGAAACAAACATCAACAACCAGGAAGCAGCTTCACCTCTGATCACACACACACTCAACTCTGCTCACTCACCTGGAGCAACAACTCTCAGGTAGATGCTGCTGATGGACTTCCCATCTAACAAACGACACTCATATGTTCCTGTGTCCTCAGTCTTCACATCCTTCAGAATCAAAGACACGTCTCCATCCGTCATCTGTCTGTCCTGCAGATCCACCCGGTCCTTAAAATTCGGATGCTGGTTTGCTGGATCGAGCTGCTCGTCCCGGTACAAAAGGACATATTGTGTCTTCAGGTCAGCTCTGCTCCACTCCACACCTATGATGTCGCTGTTTGGACCTCGACACGGCAGAGTGGCAGTCTGTCCAGTATCCGCTGTGATGATTTTCCGGTCTGAAAGAAGAAATAATTCAGAGCAGAGAGTTTAATGGGATCAAAGTATAGCAGCCAATCAGGAGCTAAGATACCACTCAGTGTGGGATTTTCATGTGTTTCACACATGAGCCCCTTAAGTCCTTTTATGATCTATCTTTTAATCTAAATTGTTTATTTTCTTGTTTTCGGTGCTGTTTTACTATTAAACTGTTTAGAGATTCTTCATAATCCTTCAAAGATCAGCAGGTCTCCGTCTCTGTGGAAACTCTGTGGACAGATGGATTGGGAACAGAGGGAGTTCTCATGACAGTGTTACAGTTCCCTACAACTACAAATGCATTGGTAACAGCAAACAGTCTTTATGTGAGCCTAACACAGCCACACCACATGTGTGGATTGTCAGAGCTCTGTCAACGCTTTCCTGCACAGCTGAAATCCATGGCTTGCAAAAATGATCTCAAGGCCACCGGGAAATGTCCCTGTACCATCCCTGATAGAACTCAGCTCACCTGAGCTATCTGGTCTTGGGACAGGTATTAGGAGCACATCGGCCTCTGAACCCTTCCTATAGAGGTGGGCAGATCCATCCAAATATTGATACAGTGATGATATTGGTATCAGATTGAAAATGTGTTCAGAATTTTTAATTTGAGAACGACTGAGCCCATAAATCACAACACACTGCTCACCCCAATACAATCTGCCTTTATGACTTAAAAGTATAGGTACTAGCATCTGCTATATTGACCCTATATTTACTTGATATTAGATGAATACAAGAATATGTAGTATTGCACAGCATTACTCTTTGGTAAAATCCTGTTGTAGGCTATAACATAATGTTCCAAAAAAGGGGAAACTTTTGGTGGTAGTAAAAATGCACAACGTTTGCAATTAATTATCCAAAACTGGTCTAGTTTTATGCAGGTTATAATAAAAGCTGTTTTTTAAAATACATCAATCACTTGTAAACATGCAGTCGATATAGTCTCCACCTCCTCCTGCACACCTTAAACTCCTCCGTCAGTGACAGCGCAGAGCAACATCATCTTTTCTCGGGACCTTGTCGTGTTAATGAAAAGAAATTGTTGGGAACTGAGCCCAGCACCCCGCCGTGCGTATTTCAGAACAACTGCAAATAAATCGGGTTGCGTGCTGAGTTTTCGTGTCTCATCTCCACAGCACAGGTTAAACAGACACTAATGACACAGATATTATAGGCTCAGTATTACGGACTTTTCAGAGTAATATAAAGTGAACTCTCATACTTCATGTTGCTTTAAAACAGCTTGAGTCTCACCTGCGGAGACCAGCAGGACGCAGACAGACAGTAAACTCCAGCAGAGACACGCAGACCTGCCAGCTCTCATTTCCGTGTTCGGACTTTTCCTTCTTCAGCTTTAAAAAAAACTTTAAACTTCCTTATCGATAGATCCTGGGCGTGAGATTACCTGAGTTGTACTTTATTAAAAACATTAACATTTAATGTTGTTTAAATATCCGTGCGTCTTCCGCGTCTTCCGTGATCATGTCAACGCAAGCAGGGGCGTGGAAGCGGTGGAGGAAGAGTAGGAGTACACAGGGCCCCTGAGGTGGGAGGGGTCTGTCCAAACCTGAAACATTTTTTTTTTAGTGTGCATTTTTTTTTTGTTTGTTTCTTAGTAATTAGTGTCATATTTAAATTTCATGAATAAATCAGTCAGGTGACTAAACTTTGATTCCTAACTAGCTGATAACACTAGGTGTGATGCCATTTCACCCCTTACAGATAAAAAAAAATGGTTTAGTCCAACCTCCTGCAGGGCGCGCAGCAGCAGCCTATCAATATGAATGCTAGTGCACACAGTGAGTCATGTCTTTAAACAAGAAAGTAAACTGAAAGAACCAAAATAAACAAACGAGCGAGAAAACAAACTGAGGAGAGTCGACTGCTAACAAAACCCCGACTTTCAGCAACCAAAGTGCAAAAAGCTGTCAGAACTGCTGCCTCTCACTAAAATCAATTGATTTTGTGCATCAGAATTGACCCTGTGCACGAGAAAATGCTAACTTCCTGGTTTGAGACCGGATGTGGGGTTGTACATTTCCGGTAGCTTTACTTTGCGGTCAATCGCTACTGCGAAGATATACTCCAAAATTGATGTCCAAAACTCGAAAACGGAACGATCGCGTTAAGTTACAAAGAGGAGAAGGTGGGAACACTCACCACTGTTGTGTCATAAAAATCTAATGATCAATTTTGACGTTTAAAGAGTTTAGATCGATCAGTTGTTTACATCACTAAACACAAGCAGAACTGCAGCAGAAGACACATCGTCCACATTCAGAAGCACATCTCTGTATAGTGACTGGTCTTATGATTTAAACAGGCAAATGTTCAGCATTCAAACTACAGGTGAACAATAGTCAAACCAGATGTTTCCGTTATGTCGATATCAGCTAGTCAAGTACACACCTACACAGCATGTTAACAAACTGTGAAAAAAGCCACACAAAAAATGAAAGATTGCTGGTAAGGGTTTCTATACATTAGTATTTATGAAGGGTATGTTGTGACTTACCTTCAAAATTACAGCGGTCCCTCGCTATAACGCGGTTCACCTTTCACCTCGCTGTTTCGCAGATTTTTTAGTGCAAGTTTGCATGCTTTTTTACGTCCTGCGTCCTGATCGCTGCAGACATCTCCTCCGTCTCTCCTGTACAGTACAGAATCGCTGCATCTATCGCTAGCAGTGTGACTCTGAAGTGCAGTGCTGTATGTCCACGATGTACACGAAACGTTTTGCACCGTCAAAAAATAAAATTGGCTACTTGATTTCACCTATCACTGGTTATTTTTAGAACATAACACCCGCGATAAACGAGGGACAGCTGAGAAATATAACATTTGAATCCATTTTCTCTTTTCCCCTGAGGCGTGGGGGAAAAATATCGACAAGTCGATGAACATCATTTACAGATATATTGGGTAAATGCCCGAGACATCTATAGAAATGTAAATCGCCGCTTTATTTATTTATTTGCTTAACTTGTTTTGGACCGTAAACAGGGCGCGAATAGGACACCAGAAACAAAGCTCCCCACAGGAGTTTCCGCACCGGAAGTAGCATATGCTAACGTGCACATAGTCAATAAGTAAAAGTTTTGTTCTTTCAGGAAACTTTCATACTTACTGTTCAGTTCTCATCCCGTCACTAAATTTAACCAACTCTGTCACGTTAAGAAAAAGGTAAAAAAATCAGTGTAGCAGAAACATGTAAAAAAAAGTTTTGTTTCAGATATTTTAACTGTTACCCGGTTATCAAGGAACATTCCCACAACCTCAGTAACATCCCTACAAGACCCTCAGAATGCTGCAATCAAAACTTTTAGTCTTAACCCTTTAAAACCGGTCAGAGCCGGCATGCTCTGTTTTGAACAACTACTTTTAAATCCCGGTAGCTCTGCAACCACGTAAGCTAGCGCAATAATTTTTTTTGCATATGAAACCTGAGGAGTTGTACTTACATCTTATGCCATCAGCTTGTCCTCGGTCACAGTTTCCTTCCACATATAGCTTTGCAAAAACTGCATAAAAAGCACTTGCAGCAACAAAAACATAATATTCCAGAAACACGCTTTGCCGATCCGATCAGCTGTTCATAACACTTCCTACATTGGATTAGACATCAGCACGAACTATCGCATATCCGCCATGACCTGCCCGAAACCGGAAGTGACGTCATTTTCACGGAAATGTAGTTTTTTACTGTCCGGGCCTCAATGAGCCTATACTGGTGTTTTTAAAAGTTATGTTTGACTTTATGACTTTCTGTGTCGTTTCTGGGATGCTTAGGACTCATATTGCACTGCTGGAAATAGTTTATTTTGATGCATATGCTGCTTTTTTGCAAATTTGCACTATAATATTTATTTTCGTTTTTCCTGCAGTATATAAAAATTGGTGTATTTCAAAAATAAAACTATGAAGACACTCAAAATAAATTTCCTGTGGTGGGAAACTATTTTGTGCAACTTTTTTGTATTTACAGTTTTGAGGGATAAGCCTCTTAAATTTCTCTAACTAGAAATATATGTTAAAAAAACAAAAACGATTTTAAATTATTTTGTAGTTTATTGCACTTTGTTGCAATTTACGTAATTACTATGCACTTAATGCAGACATATTATTAAAATTTGGGTTATAATGGTTGTATAGATGTATATCAACTTAAAATGCTCCCAAAAATGGCTCCACAGCATGTAAAAATATAATATAAGCTCTGGCAGACTTGGTTCTATGGTAGGTCTTAAAGGGTTAATTAAACTTTTAACCTCACATGAACTTTATTTCATTTATTCTTGGTGACAGAAACCTGGCGATGACTTCAACCTCCTTGGAGCAGTTTCAACAGGAAGCCGTTCCTTCCTGCTGCTGTCAGACTCTTTAATTCACCACCCACACATACTGAACCACAGTAAACACACCTCACTGCAAAGCGTCACTTTTTGTACACCACAACGTACATTTGCATACCTGTGCAGCTATAATACCTGTTAATATTCCACTAACATTACTGTTAATATGACTTTCCTTTTATATTTATATCTCTGTTTCTACAATTCTTTTTATACGATTGCTGTGCTGTCTGCTGTATGTATGTATTCTGCTGCTGACAGTTTGGGATTCATAAAGTTTCTCTGATTCTGATTCTGAAATGATCATATTAAACGGTTTCTTGATAACTTCACTGTAACTTGTTTATAACATTTGTTATGATTGTGTGGCCAGGTGTTTATTCAGAGAGCAGCAGCAGAGTGAATGAGGCAGGTCCACAGATAAAGTGGAAAGATCACCAGTTTCTCTTAAGTCACATGACTTCAACTGAAGTCTTTTACAGAAGTCATGTAATTCAAAAGTCCCTGCTATCTTTACACACAGGACCATTTGGACCATTCTTAGAAAATTATTTGTAAATGTCAGAAATGTGCTAATGTTTCCTCCCTCTGGTGTCAAAGGTCAACTTGGGCGACAGATGAAAGAGTTAGTAAGGATTTAAACAGGGTGAAGTCTCTTTGTGGACGAAATTGTGGAAATATAAAAAAAAAGAAGAAGAATTGTGGACTCAGACTCTTCTTTCAAGCAATGCTGCCACTTTGAGATATAATTTAATATTTCAAACTCTCAACTTTTCTGCAACAGCTTGGGGACGGCCTCTTCCTGTTCTAACAGTGCACAAAAGCAAGTTCCATAAAGACATGGATGATTGTGGATGAATGAGTTTGGAGTGAAAGAACTTGACTGGCCAGCACAGAGACCTGACCTCAACCCAACAGAACATCTTTGGGCTCCATTAGAGTGCAGACTATAAGTCAGGCCTTCTCATCCAACACCAGTGTCTGATGCGACAAATGCACTTCTGGAGAATGATCGAATATTCCCATTAGCACTCCTAAACCTTGTGGAAATCCTACACAGAAGTGCAGAAGCTCCCATTGCTGAAAATAGTGGGACAACATTATATTAAACCATATGGATTAAGAATGAAATGCCACTTAAGTTCATATCCGAGCAAATACTTTAAAATGTATCTGGCCTGTCTTGTCTGATAATGGAACTAATCTTGTTGGTACTAAGAAAGAGACTAGGGGGAAAGAGCTGACATCAGTAAAATACCATGTTTGAGGGGAGTAAGCTAAGGGTCACTAATTCCTCTTTTACACGGCAAACAGTAGGTGACAAAGGTCTCCAAATCCTGTTCAGTGAAGCTGAAGCAATCCTTAATAAATTGCCCAGCACTTCTATATCCTGTGAACTCTTTTGTTTCATTCAACCCTTAACCTGTTTTCCCTCAGCTTTCCAAGGCTGGTGGAAACAAGTACAGTACCTGGCTTAAGTTACATAAAACCATTTCATCCTTGCCTTGTTGCTTTAATCTCACTCACTTTGATCTGTTCTTAAAACATTATGTTTATTGCATGTCTTATTGCGTGAAACAGTGCTGGATGTGTTTGATGGTAATGAGGTGTCTCGGGGTAAGGGACAACTTGAACTGGCACTGCAGAAAGCTGTAGAGATGCAATTCTGGAGAAGAAATAGCTAAATGACTTCTCTGCAGCTCAGTTCAGTCCAAACAAAAGTGGTTTAAATAACAGAGACATGTTGTTCTTTAGCTTTGAGTGGTGAAAAAATGTGGCAGGTGACAATGATGGGGAAGGGGAGGATTTTTTGCCATTGTTTGTGGTTTAATGTACTCCAGATTCTCTTTGGTGGTGGATTATTAGTTTGTGAACAACTCTTGACCAAAGCAAAACCGGCAAGGAGCTGCAAAGCCAATGTGAGCCTGATGATGACCGTGACTCTGCCTGCGAAGTTTAATAAAAGTAGATATACTCTGTACTCACTACACAGCAGGTCAGTAGGTAAACTATTAAACCCCTTTTATTGTTTTATGAAACTCAGAAATCCATAATCTCCAATTATTATCAGCCACAGCCAATTAGTGAGTGTGTAAAACAACACTGAGTGTTTGGAATCAAAATCAGCTTTAGTGGCCAAGTATGTACACATAAAAGAATAAAACAGTGCCAGAAAAGGTTTTGTTGACCTTATAATGTAGCAACTGCAACAAATACATTTATTTTGCTTTTCATTTTCATCATTTTAATTTGCTGCTCTGTGAGGTCACGACAAAAAGGTTGGAAACACAGTTTTTCCCGTTTGAAAGAAGACAAATCTTGTGCCCGTCAACATGAAATATGATTGATAGTCATGAATATTTTCAGTATTCAGTCAGTAATTTTAGTGTATCTGTGAAAAAAAAGCTGAAAAACATCCCTCTGATTTATTTGAAGTGTACGCAAAGGCACCACATTCAAGAAAAGGAAATTGGGTGGTTGTTTACAGTTTACTAAGTTAGAATTGGAACAAAACAATTTAATGTTTCTATGCTCAACATAATTAAATCATGTGGGCTCTGCATGAAGTTCAACAACTTAATTTGATCTTGTGTAGATGACATGATACAATCTAGTAAGAATGGTTTATTGCCTGGACTTATGAAATTCACAAGATCACATGAGATTTCAAACCACAGGATAATCACTGGGGTTATTAGAGGAAGACAACTATGTGTATGTTGTTGCTATTTATTGTGGTTTAACCTGTCAAGGACAAAAACATAAAGAAAATTCTGCATCAAGCCTTGTAATCACAGATTTCCTACTTTTGGGAAGTCAGGCTTGACAGCTTGTGGTTACTTCACAGTAAGAAGGTCCTGGGTTCAAGTCTGCAATCCAGCTAGTTAGCAGTGGGTTCCCTCTGGGTACTCTGGTTTCCTCCAACAGGTAAAAGTCATGCAGTTATTGGGGTTAGGTTAATTGGGAAATATTCTCTCAGCGTTAGCCCTGCAATAGACTGGTGCAGCGGTCTCCAACCTTTTTTGCACCACGGACTGGTTTATGCCCGACAATATTTTCACGGTACCGAAAAAAAGAAGATTCATTCATAACACACATGAAAAGACCCAGGAAAACTGAGTTAACGATCAAAACGATAACAAAATAACGCTGAAAACCGATAAAAACCCTGAAAACCATGCATTTCACACCTGAGCCTCAACTCTCGCGGCCCGGTACAAAACGACTCACGGACCGGTACCGGTCCGAGGCCCGGGGGTTGGGGACCACTAGACTGGTGGCATGTCCAGGGTGTGCCCCGGCTCTCGCTCTATCACATTTGGGATAGGCCCAAATGACCTGTGTGATTTAACTCAGTTGTTTAAGGTGAAAAACCTCTGTGTGCAACCAATGTCTACTATTGAATTAAGTAAATCCAACATGTTGTCTTTTCATTGCAGAGAGGTTCTGCTTTTCTAAAGTTTTGGGGAAACAAGAATGCTGACACCAAGTCAAATAGAAAGAGGAAGAAGGTGAAGAGGAAGAGTAATGTTTTTATTTGAAGAAACAGTGAATTGATATCAGTGTTGGTCTGATATCAGTGAGCAGCAGGATGGAGGAAACGTCTCTGGTGTGTCTGCTCTGTAAGTTCACTCTGTGTTTTTCATGCCTCTGCTGTCTTGTTGAATGTTAAACTGAACTGCAGCCCTGCACTGGGGTCCTGTGGGCTGTTTCAAGATTGCTGTGGGTGGAAGTGGGAGGCTAAAATTAAACAGCAGGTCATAAGAACCATTGTATTACAATGTGGTGTTCAGCAAGTTTGAATGTATTTCTCTGAACTGTGTCTCAGGGTTTGCTTCTGTTTTTAAGAGGCTCTTGTTCATTATATGATGTTTGCACATCTGATTCATGTTTGTCCTCAGTTTAAAGCACAAATCAATGCATATAAACATATTTCATCATACAGTATTCATCATTTTCAATCACATGACCGACTCACCACGCTTTTGTGCAAAACATTACTTCATTGTAGGGATGCTCCGATACCACTTTTTTGGAAACGAGTACGAGTACTTGCATTTCAGTACTCGCCGATACCGAGTACTTAATAAAAACATGATTTAAATTTGCAGGTAACAGCTTTAGTCCTATAATTTAACAAAAAAATGTAAAAAAAAAAACAAGGGACTGGTTTGGAATTAAGAACATCCATCCATCCATCTTCATCCGCTTTATCCGGGGCCGGGTCGCGGGGGCAGCAGCCTAAGCAAAGAGGCCCAGACCTCCCTCTCCCCAGCCACCTCCTCCAGCTCATCCGGGGGAACACCAAGGCGTTCCCAGGCCAGCCGAGAGATATAATCTCTCCAGCGTGTCCTGGGAATTAAGAACATTTATTTAAAATGAAAAGCATGTTGTATGCAATATATTACAGAATAAATAATTATGGAAAAAAAAATTAAACAGTGACAGTGCAACTCAAGTATTGTTTTCAGTTTATTGTAAACTCTGCCGCTTTGGACAACACAAGGGGCATTAATAAACATCTTTGCTATTTAGTGCACAATATTTGAATAAACTAACAAGTGCGTCGTAGCTGCTCACTTTTTTAGTTAGTTCCTCAAAGGGGGCGAGGATGGCAACATTCGTCTCCATAAGAGCCCATTGGTGAGCGGTGAGATAGTCAGGGAGTTCGTGCTCGGACACGCCCAGCACTCGCTTTTGCTCAATGAGGGACTGGAGCATGTAATACGTGCTGTTCCAGCGCATCTGTACGTCCTGCTGCAGTCTCTTTATTGGCTGGTTGAGCTGTCCCTGAATGTCCTCGAGGCGGGAGTAGGCTAAGGCGGAATGTTTAAAATGCCCAACTATTTTCCGTCCCACTGCTATAGCATCAGCTATGCTCCTCTGTGCTAATAAGCATGGGTAAATTAGCGTGGGTAAACTCTTTGTACTCGTTGTCGTGTTGGGATTTTGGTGCTTGATTAAATTACTTGTGTTAAATGCGCTACCTTTAGAGCCTCCTCTGGACAAGTTCGCTGAGCACAATTTGCAGTCCGCCTTTGTTTTTGCATCTTCGTTGACTTTGAAATAGTTCCACACGGCTGACTTGTCTCGCCTGCCCTTCTCTCAGCTCTGAGCTGCAGCCGGGGCCTAGGGGCGGGCACTCGGCGCCTGTGATTAACCCCTTACATGCCGCTCAAACATAGACAGGTCTCAGACTGTGGTATCGGTCCCCGGTATCGGGGGACTTTTAATGAGTACGAGTACTTTAGAAAGTGTGGTATCGAGGCCGATACCCGATACCGGTATTGGTATCAGTGCATCCCTACTTCATTGTGACAGTCAGCAGTCCTGCAGTGTTTTTCTTTTTTGCCTGTCCTGAGCCAAAACTACTTGGATCACCGATTCATGGAGGAAAAACAAAGATATGAAGAGAAACTATAAATTTCTGGGACTCGTGATCCATATTCTGCTCCAGCAGCTTGATTTGAGTCTCCTGGTGCTGCAGTTTGGTGATATCTATGAGTATCTTGTAGAGAATCACTCAACTTACACTTTTGCAATGATGAAGGCTTTCACAGTACAAACAGCTAAGTGGAGTTTCAATCCAGATGGCTGAATATTACCACTGTATAAGAAATGAAGAACAAGAAATTGTTTATTGTAAGCTGTATGTAGCCAGCTTAAACAAACTACCACATGCAAGTGTAACCCCTGACTCACATTAAATGGTTTAGAACAGCCAAATGTACAGACCAGTCGCTAAGTTTGGCAGGATTACAATAGGAACTGAGGTGAATGTGAAATGAAATGGCTGGAGAAAGCAAACAAGCGACAATAGTTATTATTTTGTACAGAAATGAAAAGAAAATGATAAAACACAAATTCCATAATAACAATAATAATAAGCCAGCATAACAAAAAACAGTCCTATTAAGCTCAATATTTCAGTTTGTCCTTTTTGGTCATTGGTCAGTTCACGATACCTACCTACCTTCCTACCTCCAGTTCTTTTTTTCTTGGTTTTGTGGTTTGAGTGTTACCACTTTGATGCCTCTCTTGACAGAGAAGAATGAGTTTTTCAACAACAGTTCAGTTCAGTCTCGGCACAGGCTCGCCATCTCCATCTGGAGAGAATCCAGTTGAATCCATCCAGGATCCAGA
The DNA here is from genome assembly GCF_963576455.1 of Neolamprologus multifasciatus. Classification (NCBI taxonomy): domain Eukaryota; kingdom Metazoa; phylum Chordata; class Actinopteri; order Cichliformes; family Cichlidae; genus Neolamprologus; species Neolamprologus multifasciatus. Next base: position 11,245,531 of record NC_140441.1, read on the forward strand.
ACTTCAGTTGCTTTATCAACACCAACAAAAAAGAGCCAACAACGAGCCAACAACGACCAAAAATTCTGCACGGTCCATCCGTAGCCTGTGTCGTCCACCTCCCACGTGCGAAAGACCTAGGTCATGTGTGATGGTGGTCCGATGCTTGGAAGGCGGGACTGATACTGCTTCCTACAAATTAAATTACCACTACCCAATGTGATCTGTGAAACAGGAAAATAAAGTTAGATAGCTTCCTCCTTTCAACATTTTTTTTTCAAAATAAAAGAGTGCTAATGCATTTATACAAATAAAAACAAGAAAGAAAGAAAATTTAAAAAGCTGTTTTCTCTACTGGGTTACACTAGCCCTGTTTTTTTCAACTTGCATGTTTACAGTGTAGGGCCAGAAAAGTTCTGGTAGTTTTCTTTTACCACATTAATATCTTGGTATGACAGTAAAGGTAACTGAGTATTTTTCCAGTGTCATGTAAATAATTGTCATAACTAACAGTATGTGTTGCTATGGAGAAGCAGGCATTGGTATGATTTGGTCTGTAAGGCAGGGTCAGGAGAGGTGTGCTCACATGTTGGTGCCATACTCTACATTCTTCTGACAGCTGTAAATAAACACTGATTAGTGCATCGGAGAGCACAGCAAACATCTGGCACTTTAGTTAAACTCGAATTAATGGAGGGAAAAGGACCGTGTCACAATAGCTCTAACATCACGTGAAAATGATGAATATCAGTGAGTCTGTGGGTGTGGCCAGGATTAAGCACAAATATTGCACTATAAATATTATAGTGGGATTAGAAATACTCCCACATACAGCTCTACTCTGAACTAACCTGAGTTTAATTTCTCTTTAGTTCTGATCTCACTGCTGAGCTGCACCACAAACCAAGGTCAGTAACCTTCTTCTGTCTGACTGTAAACCTGAGTCACTCTCTCAGGAGACTGTGGGACACATTTATTAAGAACGGGGTGAAGTTAGCTGCAGACAGACTCGTCTTCAGTCGCATCAGCAATATCTCACAGATGTAATATTATCTACAGATACTTTCAGTGCCTTTGATATTCATTTAGACTCTTTTTCTCCAATTGATCTTTCTGAGTTAACTTCAATAATTACTTCCTCCAAACCATCAACGTGTCTTTTAGACCCATTCCTACAAAACTGCTCAAAGAATTCCTGCCATTAATTAATGCTTCAATCTTAAATATAATCAACCTATCTCTAATAATCGGCTATGTACCACAGGCCTTCAAGGTGGCTGCAGTTAAACCTTTACTCAAAAAGCATCTCTAGACCCAGCAGTATTAGCTAATTATAGGCCAATCTCCAACCTTCCTTTCATATCAAAAATCCTTGAAAGAGCAGTTGTCAAACAGCTAACAGATCATCTGCAGAGGAATGGCTTATTTGAAGAGTTTCAGTCAGGTTTCAGAGTTCATCACAGCACAGAAACAGCTTTAGTGAAGGTTACAAATGATGTTTTTCTCTGTATGTTTTATTGTAGAAAGAGAGAGCATATTTTTCACTATAAAGCTCCTTGAGGCGACTGTTGCTGTGATTTGGCGCTGTACTGTATAAACAGAACTGAATTTAATTGAAGTAAATCTTATTCCTCACAGTTCAAAGGTTTTCATCTCCTACTTCCTTTAAACATAACAATATTTTCTTTTTTTGATAATGAGCTAGTTTAAGAAATAATGTCTGTTTTATTAAACATCCTTTACTCAGAAATGGCAGCTGATGTGAGGAGTTTAGTGTTTCTAAAAGCTGTCTGATTACTGAAGTAATTCTGTTTCCTCTCCATTTCCTCACAGCTCGTCTGACTGTGAGTCCCAGCAGCTCTCAGTTCTTTGCAGGAGACTTTGTGCTTCTGATCTGTGAGGAGGACGACAGCTCTGCTGGATGGACTCTGAGGAGAAACACAAGCAAACAGAGGACTCCATGTGAACCTGGGTGGGCAAGATCAGCTAATTCTTCCTGTTATATCAGGAGCCTCTTGGCAGTTGACAGTGGAGTTTACTGGTGTGAGTCCAGAGAGGGTCCCATCAGTAACATGGTTAACCTGACAGTCGCTGGTGAGCTGAGTGTGTGGAGTTAGTGTTGATGAAGCTGTGTGTAAATGGATGAAATGCTGTAGTTTGTCTCTGTGTTGAGGTGGATCAGTGATCCTGCAGAGTCCTGTCCTCCCTGTGATGGAGGGAGATGACGTCACTCTGCTCTGTAAAACAAAGACCACTCCCTCCAACCTCCCAGCTGCTTTCTATAAAGATGGCTCCCTCATCAGGAAGCAGCCTACAGGTCACATGACCATCCAGAATATTTCCAGGTTTGATGAAGGCCTCTACAAGTGTGACATCAGCGGTCATGGAGAGTCTCCATCCAGCTGGATCACTGTCACAGGTGAGGAGCTTCACTCTGAATTCACCTCTTATTTCATTTACGGATTCACCTGAACAGGTGGGATTCTCTCTGCAGGTACACTTACAACCACAGCTACAGTGCGAGCCACCACGGAAACAGTGCCCCCTTCCTCAGCTCCACTCCCTGATTGCAGCTCCATCCAGCTTGCATTCAGAGTGGTCCTCCACCTGCTGGTGTTTTGTCCATACTTTATCTCCACTCTCCTCATGGTGTCTTTGTATCGATGCAGAACCAAAAGTAACACTGAATTATTGACTCATCACTCAGTGTGCTAATGATGAACTAGTCTTCCTGTGTAAAATAGTCTTTCTACATGTTTACAGGAAATTTCCTTTGTGCTTCTCATAATGATGAGAATAATGATGTCATCACTGATGTCACCACAGAGCATCACCTCTGAATCGCCTCTATTGTGTCTCAGTGATTTCTGCAAACGTGATATCAGTAATAAATAAAGCTGTGCATTTATTGTCATTTCTACAAAGAGGTCTTCTGTCATCTGAGTGTTAGAGATGATTTATTTCTAGTAACTTTTGTTTTTTAAAGTAGGAGTCTAGAAACAGACTGAACAGCTGATTGTCTTTGTTTTAAAACTGACTTCACAGCTAAAACACATTTAAAAACAATATTACTGTAAAAGTAGAACAGTGAAAGTTTATCATCTCGGCCACATCTGATCACCAAACCTGCTGCCTTTCATCCACCCTCCACTGTGCTCCGCCTCAGTGGTCAACTTCACCTCCTCAGCTCTCCTGCTCAGACCTGAACCTGGATTTCATTCTTTATTTGCTCAGATTAGTTCTCCACACTCTGGACTCTCTGCTCAGGTCCACTTCCCAGCTGCTCTGCACAGCCAGTGTCACGGTCCTGGCTCGGTGACCCAATGTTTTGACGTTTGTATCATTATTGATCTTTATTTTCCTCATTGTTTCGTCTGTTAGTGTTTTGGTTTCTATTTTGGATTTCTAGTTCTTAGGTTTTGGTTCCTCTGCTTCTCATGTCACTCCTGTCCTTGTACTCCATGCTCCCTTTGTTCAGTTTGTAGTCCGTGCCTCTGCTGTGGGTTCATGTTTTACTTTGATGAAGAAGCAGGCATTGGTGTGATTTGGTCTGTAAGGCAGGGTTAGGAGAGGTGTGCTCACATGTTGGTGCCATACTCTACATTCTTCAGCTGTAAATAAACACTGATTAGTGCATCGGAGAGCACAGCAAACATCTGGCACTTTAGTTAAACTCGAATGACTGGAGGGCAAAGGACCCAGTATAGCTTTTGCCCTCGAGGTGGGCGTATCCCAGTAGCTCTAACATCACGTAAAAATTATGAATATCAGTGAGTCTGTGGGTGTGGGCAGGATTAAACACAAATATTGCAGGAGCTGGATTAGAAATACTCACACATAGGTTAGTTCAAAGTAGAGCCCTAAGTTTAATTTCTCTTTAGTTCTAATCTCACTGCTGAGCTGCACCACAAACTAAATTAATTAAACATTTCTATGTATCCTCTCCACTTCCTCCCAGCTCATCTGACTGTGAGTCCCAGCAGTTTGCAGTTCTTTAAAGGAATTACTGGCATTAATTGGCTGAGGTAATGCCAATGACATCGAAATGCAGCTGACTGAACTGAAAAGCACGACTCTGTGGGGGTCAAAGTTTGCAGAACTATGAACGCAGCTGGAATCCACAGCTGTGCGTGTTCATGGAGCTGCATTTTCACCTGCTGGACATCACTACCTGACAATTGTCTTTAGAACATTGCAGAGGCCTTATTGACAGTATTTGGCTCTACATATCTGTGTGAGCAAATTTTCTCTCACATGAGTCCTCAGGTAGCCATGAGAATGCTGGACACTCAGAGACCTGTGTCTCTGAGTGGGAGACCAGAGATCACATTAACATGTGTGTCTCTGTATTAACAAACATGTCATATTGGCCCAGTTTATTTTTCTTATCATTGTTGTGAGAGAACATAAATAGCATTTGCATTTTGTGTTGTACAGTTCATTTGCTGTTATGGAAAAATAGCTGATAACTATTCACTGGTAGCTCTAAATACTTCTTCTGTTCTTCAACATGAAACCACGTTTAACCTTCAGATCACCAAATGGGTTTATTTATGAGCCCAGATGTGTATGTAGCTGTCTTTTGGAAATGTTTTGCTGGGATGTAGTGTAAAATATATTACATGTACATTTTGTGACATTAAAGATTTTGATTTGATTGTAATTTTTCCACTTTGTATAACCACATTTTGATGTTTGATTCACGACTAGCAGAAGTTTGAAGCAGATTGAGTCCAAAGTGACTTTTCGGTAGAGAGGGTTGGTTTAACTCATCTCTGTATTAAAAAACCATCAAATAAGTAACATTTTAAAATGAAAAGAACCAGTACAGGCATGATACTTTGATTCCAGCTTCAGTTTTATTCAGGTGATATCAACAGGGCACTTTAACTTTATAGTAAAAACATTAGAATCACAAACTCCCCGATTTCTGAATAAAATACATTTTATTTTTAAAATAGAATAAAAATAAATCCTACATTTCACTATTACTAATGAAGTCTGCAATAGAAATAAATATATTAAAACTGTGTGCAATAACAAAGTTAAGAAGTGTGCACAGTGCTTAATGCTTAGAAACCTCTCTGATGTAAACATGAGTGTTTTATCTGTTTAAAGTGAAGCAGCAGGTAGTTTGATGTAACAAGTAAAAGTAACAACTTTCTCTTTTCAAATGAATATGAAGACTTCCAGTTAAACATGATTTTTGTGAACAGACAGTGAGTAACTAAAAGCACAACTTTGACTCTGGACATTTTTTTACCACTTAAAATAAATAAATTAATAAATTAATTAATGGATGTTTAAACATGAAACCTGAAAATCTTTGCGGTGACCTCAGATCAGCTGGAAAAAACTGAAACATTTCAACTACAGCCTGATATGAACCCTGCATCTGTTGTTTTAAGTTTTCTGTACCTCAAAAAAACAACAACAACACCATCACCACCACCAACAAAACAAACAAAGACATTTTCAAAGGCAGCTCCGACAACATCACCAACACCCCCACCACACACGCCACCGCCATGAACTCCCTAAACAAAAACTTCATTCCAACAGATCCATCCTCTGTGCCTCCTCCTGTCTGACCTGCAGGTGAGAAACAGGTGTGAGGTGTCAGTTGTCAGGTAGGTGATGAGTGAAGAACAGAACAGAATCCATTTCCTCTTCAAACTGCTGTCAGACATTATCTACTGCACTCTGATCACATCACTCAGACCAGCTGCTTTCTACAAAGTCTCATCAACAACATCTTTAGAAACAAACATCAACAACCAGGAAGCAGCTTCACCTCTGATCACACACACACTCAACTCTACTCACTCACCTGGAGGAACAACTCTCAGTGTGATGTTGCCGCTGTACAACCATGATTGCGTTTCCTCCATGAAGACACGACACTCGTATGTTTCAGCGTCAATAATCGTCACATTTTTCAGAATCAGAGACGCGTCTCCATCTTTCATGTGTCTGTCCTGCAGATCCACCCGGCTCTTAAAAGATGGATGCTGCCTGAATGGCTCAAAGTGCTCATATAAAAGGACATATTCTTCATTCAGATCAGTTCTGCTCCATTGTACAGCTGTGAATCTGATGTCTGGGACTCGACATGTCAGAGTGACGCTCTTTTGTCCAGATTTAGCTGTTATGTGTTTCTGATCTGAAAGAGGAAACAACACAGAGCAGAGAAGTTACAAAGGTCAAAATGCAAAACAAAAAAAAAAATCCAAATTTACGTAAAAGTATGATGTTTGGTAAGTAAATTAATGTTGACCAAAATAATACCGAGGAGGTTTCAGTGGCGATTTGTTTATCATGGTAGTACATAAAGACTGAAACACAGTGTATGAATGTGAAAAAAAAATTTAAGGGTATAAACTAACACTGTCATTGTCATCTGGGTTACCACACACACGAGAAATAGATTTAGCCTCGCCACACTCGTCTATATGACTCCTCATTTTCAGTGAGCCAGCAGATATCACACAAGTTACAGTACAAGTGCATAAGTGCTAACAATATCTTATTGTTTTACAAAAATCCCAAACTACTCAACCATGACACCTTCATGTTTCACACCCACCATGGGCCTCAATACCCAAATCCCAAGTCCTAGCGTTGCAGTCATCCTCCTGTTCGCGCTCCTTCCACTCTGGAGCACCACTTTTTTTTTTTTGCTTGATAAACCCATAGATTTTTTTTTTTTTTAAAAAACCCTTCAAAATAAAAATATTTTTCTTCTTCTTAGTGTGTCCTTGATACTCCTTTTCCTCAGAAACTGGCTGAAAAGCTAATTTTTGCACAGTTGCACAGAATGAAGTGACATATTTTCAAAAAACTTTTCAAAAGTGTCTTTTTAAATCAGTGGAGTGTAAACTCCCTAAGTAAATATTGCAGTTTGATATTTGGACATATCAGTGGAACTCACGTGGCGCCTAGTTTACCGTAACTCTGTGAATAAGAGCATCCAGTGTGACGTAGAAGAGGCGTCCTTCCAACTTGAGCTCTCAGCCAACGCGTGAGGGATTTGATACAGTATAACGCATCATATCTACTGCACAACTCAGCTGATACTACAGCCGTTAAATGGAAGAGTCGCATTATCTCCATTCACACCAATGGATCAGTTTTTTGTTGTTATAGCAGACTGAGCACAAGAGAGAGGATTTTATTATTGAGTTCAAAATTTTTCTTATGTATCTATTTTTAATCATATCAACTTTAACAGCAGGAAATTAACTAAGTACATATTTATTTTCTTTCTCTCTTTTTTTGCCATATTTTTAAAGTAACCTATATTTTACAAAAGCATAATAACACTGGAAATTCTGTTGTTGGTGTGTAAGCCCAGTGTTTTTAGGGGCCCCTATATGGCCACCCCTAAGAAAATTTCTGGAGGCGCCCCTGCTTGCAAACATATTTGTGCCTGCCTTTTTTCAGCCAATTAAAACATCTTTACAAAATTAAAGAGAAGTTATATATTGGCCCACTTGAAAGGTATTTTTTATGTCTATTAAAGTTTTTAGCAGAAAATTGATAGCAGCTTCTCCCTTTTGACAGAAACGTTGTTTGTGGCTCAATATGTTTGACAAGTAAGCACCGCAGGGAACTATCTGAAGTCTCCATGTTTAAACTCACGACTCTTCCATTCAAAGGCTTCCAAACTCACGACCAACGCGCCATCTACGATGACGTGACGTGACCACAACTTTGAGATTTTTGGACCATTTTTTTAACCAATAAAAGGCACCGAATACTTAATCACACATAGAGGTTTGCACAGTCAGCGGAGTGATTTGTTGGGTTCGGTTTGGCGCCAAGGCGAAATCTCACCGGCGAAAGTGGACGCGGTGGCGACGACAACGAGCATCAAAATCCAGCAGGGCCACGAAAACGTTAGAACAGCCATTTGCGCTTAACCTAAAACAGCAAAGAATGAGGAGGGAATAGACGCAGGATTAAAGTCACGGAGTCCAGTTAGTTTACATTGCACAGTAGAGATTTACTCAAATATCCGTTTGTTTACCGTCGTTTTAAACTACGGCAGAAAACGATGTGACGTTGCTGTACCAGCTCGTACCGTCAACCCGTTTAAACGTTAGCGCTTTACAGATTATTAACGGTGAGTAAACAGCGACGGTCACGTTCAACGTGTCAGTAAAAACAGAGGAGCCGGTGAACGTTTATCTTTTAAAGGTTTTCCGTCAGTTACTCACGAGCTCTCAGCCAGGTACCGCCAACACGACCACGGTGAAAACTACTCTGAATGAGCGCGCCGGTTCCGGTGAAGCTTCTTTACCGGCTCCAGAACTTTCTGGAGTTTTCCGGACCAGCGGAGGAGCCGAGACTGCTGCGAGGCACCTTAACTGACAGTTATTTATTCGTTTAGAGTTTTATGTTGCGATTTTACATTAAAGTAAACATGTTTCGTTTAAATAGCTGATTGATGGCGCTCTTTTTTTTAATAAAAATCTAAACTAATCACACGGAAACCTTTCAGGCAATCTGTGGGCGGTTCCCGTTCATATAGGAAGTAAACAAACCGCTGTTTTTTTTTCTCTCTTCAAACCTTACTTATCAAACACGCCCCCTCCCCTACAAAAACAAAAGAAAAACAAACAAACTAGAAAGGACCTACAGAAAGGTACAGCACTTAGAGAATCACTTATAAGTAAAAACAAAAGAAATAACAACAAAAACAATTCTACAAAATTGTAGGCATGGGGACTGAGTGTTTTATCACCTCATAAAATGAATGAAGGAACAATAATGAACCTCACACCCTAAATGCAAGCTGTTCCAACTCTGCTAGGCGCTCAAGAGCACAGTGCACCAAAACAAACAGAAATTTGTACAGTTTCCTTCCCCATGCCATCACTTGAATTAACACTTAGAGCACTCACATAGTGTCTCTATTAAACATCCACCATACCTGCTGCTTATCAATGGTGGTGTGCAGATCGATACTGAAATATCGATTCATCCAATACCAGTCATTTATGTTCTAGAATCGATTCTCATTTTAAAATATCAATATTTTAGTAATTTAAGGTAAATTTGTAGTTTATCGTTAACAGATACAGAGTGGAAAGAAACGATATAATTCGGATTGTCTACATTGGAAGGAACTACTTCCTCTACCGCCTTTAATAGTCATGTGCGAAATCCGGCTTTATAAATGTGTCGCTGCCCCTTGGTGCACGCACTCACAACAATGGCTGTGTGTAAATGGAGTCATTGGCGGATGTACTTTACCTCCACTAACAGCCTCACTATCTTGCCACATTTGTGGTAAATATGGCAAGATAGTGAGGTGTTGTGGTAACACCACTAAAATCGTCAAACACCTCAGAGTAAATCATTGCTTATGTTTATGTTGAGATGAACTGAAGAGGAGGGGTGGACAGGGTCAGGTGCTGCTAGGGTGAGACAGACGTCTCTCGTGGAGTCCTTTAGTGCTGCGGGCAGGCAAGGCGTTCAAAATAGTTTTTTATATTTCTATGTGATAATTCTGCATTATTAAGTGATAAGAACAAGTAACCTGACGTCCTGTAATCATTATGAGGTATCGGATCAGTATCGCCGATACCACCCTGAATTTTACTTGGTATCCGATTGGAAAGGAAATCAGTGGTATTGCACATAACTACTGATCAGAAAGTGTCACGGACACACAAAAACACATGAAAATCCCACCAGGTTATCAGTTAGTGGTGATCATATCCCTGATTTATAACCATTTATGTTTCAGATACAATAAGAAGTGACTTTATAGCAGCTCATCTAAAGTGTGTTTGCCAGTTTGAAGTCACAGTTTATTCACGTTTTGACAGCAGGAGTAAAATCTGGCTCATTTCTCACAGGGAGACACAAGTAGTTTCTATCGATCTGCAAACCTATTATTAAAATCAATCCTTTCAATAATGTAGCTCAGATTCTTTTTTATTTATGACGAAAAAACTGCAAAACACACCCCTCTGAGCAACCACTGAGGTCCTGCTTTTTGTATTTGTAGAGTTTTGGGGGGAAAGGGAATGCTGACACCAAGTCAAACACAAGGAGGAAGGTTTTGCGTTAGCTGATCTCAGAGCTGGTTTGATATCATTGAGCAGCAGGATGGAGGAAACGTCTCTGCTGTGTCTGCTCTGTAAGTTCACTCTGTGTTTTTCATGCCTCTGCTGTCTTGTTGAATGTGAAACTCTGAACTAACCTGAGTTTAATTTCTCTTTAGTTCTGATCTCACTGCTGAGCTGCACCACAAACCAAGGTCAGTAACTGTAGGTTTGCTTATAATAATCAGTCCGCTGTAACTGTATGCCAGCCGTTTATTAGCAGCCAACATGCACATCCGTACACTCGTAACAGGAAGTACACATAACCCCCAGAGAGAGAACTACAGCGACACCTGCTGGAACTCTCTGTAACAGCAGCAACAGCAGGCAGTATAGAAAAACATAACATTGCTGTTATCTACAGTAACCTTCTTCTGTCACACTGTAAACCTGACTCACTCTTCCAAGAGACATTTAGTAAGAACCAGTTGCAGCTAACTGCAGACAAACTCCCTCTAAATAATGTCAGTGTTATCTCATTCCTCCTGATAATCTAAATGATTTAATGTCCTACTTCAATCAAATATACCAACAAGTCACGCTTTTTGACAATCAGCCTTGTTTAAGAAATTATTTCTGTTTCATTAAACATCCAGTAGAAGGATTGCTGATGTGAGCAGTTCAGTCAATCTGATGTATCTTCTTACTCACAGCTCGTCTGACTGTGAGTCCCAGCAGCTCTCAGTTCTTTGAAGGAGACTTTGTGTCTCTGAGCTGTGAGGAGGACGACAGCTCTGCTGGATGGACTCTGAGGAGAAACACAAGCAAACAACAGAGGACTCAGTGTGGAGCTCACTGGGGAAGATTGGTTGGTTATTTCTGTAACATCACAGTTTACCTATCAGACAGAGAGGGTCCCATCAGTAACATGGTTAACCTGACAGTCACTGGTAAGCTGAGTGTGTGGAGTTAGTGTTGATGAAGCTGTGTGTAAATGGATGAAATGCTGTAGTTTGTCTCTGTGTTGAGGTGGATCAGTGATCCTGCAGAGTCCTGTCCTCCCTGTGATGGAGGGAGATGACGTCACTCTGCTCTGTAAAACAAAGACCACTTATAATTAATTGTAGATAAAAACCAAACATTAGTGCTCAGAGGAGGATGGCCAACATATTCTGTGTGTCTACCAGGAATGGCACTATTTTATAATCAATAAAACAGTTTTGTTAATGTCTTGCTGCATTTTGTATAAGTTCATACTCAAGTTGTAAAAAGCAAAACACTAAAACTATCCTATTACTTTTGTATGCAAAAAATACACTGCACCCAAACTAAGAAAAAGTAAAGGAATAAACTAACACTACCATTCTGCATTAATTCATTTTGGACCAATTTAAAAGTAATATAATCTTAACTTAGAGATTCACAGACACAATATCATACATGCATGTCCAAGTAAACCAGGGTGGGGGAACTCCAGTCCTCAAAGGCCGGCGTCCTTGATCCAACACAGTTGATTTAAATGGCTAAATTACCTCCTCAACATGTCTTGAAGTTCTCCAGAAGCCTGGTAATGAACAAATCATGTGATTCAGGTGTGTAGACCCAGGGTAATATCTAAAACCCTTTAGGCCTGGAGTTCCCACCCCTGAAGTAAACCATAAACACGTTTCAGGATTATTTTTAAATAAAGTGAAAAACAGGATTTTTTTTTCGGTTCTAAGTCAGGCAGAGTTATCCAGGTATTGCAGTATAGTATGCTGAGCATATTTATGGGTGGAGCCTCAATAGTGCTCTGTGTGTGGCTTATTTAGTGATTCAAATACATAACAACGCACCATTAAACTTTGGTGCGCTGATGACTCTTGTTGATTCTTTGAGGTACAAAGGTCAGGCCTCCTCACTCCTGTGGCACCAGCTGGTCTGCAGAAAGACCAGGAGAACACACATCTTTAGCAAGACTGAGCATTTGCATTTAGGAAAAATTTAGGTCGTTAAGTGATGACGTGACGAATCCTACTTCCGGGCCTAAAGTAGTCTGCGTTTAATATGGCTTTTGTGTTGTTAACATGTTTAATGTTTTGTATTTTCTTCTATTTAATCTCAAAAAGCTCCTAAAACAGTCAGTGATTACTGTTGACCTCCCTCGGCTTTTATTACCGCTAATCATTTATTTAAGCTCAGTTTTTAAAACCTTAGGATGTAACTACAGCAGGGCTCTAGAGTGCGACCAATTTGGTCGCAAATGCGACAAAATTTTTCAGTGGTGCGACTAAAAAAAAAAAATTTGGTTGCACCTGTGCGACCAACTGTTCGGGTAGCAAAAAAAAAAAAAAAATTCTGTAACCTTCCCTGTGGTCAACAACAGACACACATTATGCCCCTATCGTGGACTAAACCAATCAGAGATAGTAAGGGGCGGGACCTCTCTGATTGGCTGTGGTCCAGTTGAAAGTGCAGGTGGAAGTGGGAGGTGAGTAGCTTGAACAAAGCGATATCAATTCATTAAATCCTGAATCGACTTTTAAATATAACTGTGTTTTGCCAGAAACGCCAGATTCTCAGATTAAAGCTCACAAAACCATTTCAACAACAACCAAACAGCAAATGAGAGCAGGTACACGGATTCCACACAAAGACGGAAACACAGAACGGACCCGACGCATCAGAATCAACTTTGTCTTTCTCGGCTTTCTCACCCGACGGCCCGTAGACGGACACGCTGTCGGAGCTTAGCGATTCTGATGCGTCCGGTCCATGCTGTGATTACGTCTTTTTGCGCTGATTCTGAGCTGCAGGTTTTGTCTCTCTCCAACCAAAATTCACCGAGCCAGCAGCAAAAGAAGCAGCAAACTGCGCTTCACATTTGATAAATGTCGTCATGAATTTTGCTGTTTTGCTTCCACGACTATTAAAATCACACTTCATGCACAGCTAGCTCTCTCTCTCTGTACTTCAAGAACAGTTTCCCGTCTCAAATCTCTGTTTTCTGTATTTTTCATTCGCTTATTACCCACCAGTCTACCGATGTTTAGAGCGCTGTCGGCTACTGTCTTTTTCTTTTCTTTTTGTCACTTAAATGACTGAATGAATGAATATTTTTAAGGTTATCTGCCTAGGCACGACAGAAGTGGATGTAGCTGTAATAGGAAAAGAACTATTGCTAACTTTTCTGTTAAGTTAAGGCCTGATCCTTCTGAAGTTCATAGCCAGTGCTCTGACACGGTGTCATCAATTTTTGAATGCTGAAAAAGCACAGTGTGTCCAGAAAAACACATTATATTATATAAATTATTATAAAATTTGTGTGCGCCTAACTTTTGTGCAGGTACGCCTAACTTTTTAAAGTTAGGCGTACCGGTACGCCCATGGCAAAAAGTTAGTCTACAGCCCTGTACAGCCCAGCCCATGCAGCAGTATATGAATGACTAACCTCGTATTGTGGATGGATTATCTCAGTTGTTCTCCTGGCTGAAGTTTGGTCCTTTTACAGCATCCTGCCATGCGATTACATTTGTTCCTGACCACCGAGAACCCTCACGTTAACTTTTATCGAGTGGAAAAAAGTTAGCTTGTTTATATTATGCTAACATAGCTGTGTCGCTAGCGGTCACATAGCACATCATTATATACCAGCTAGCCAAACTTCAGTAACCCTACAAACGTCACTGCTGTTTAGTTTTCTGTCTTCATTTATGTTGGAAGTGATAACAGAGCTGTACGTTTTAATTTGTTTCCAAACCCCCGCAGTCAGGACATGCTATATTGTATTTAGATAGAAGCTAGTGAGCTAACTTCCTGCTAACTTCATTAACTTTAACTTCGTTAAATGTCATAACTTCCGTTTTCATGGATGCCTGGATGTTAAACTCAATTGTTTCACCTGGTAGAGCAGAACGCTGATCATTTTATTAAAGATGAAAGACTTTAGACAGTTTTTCAACTCTCAGCAATGCCATAGTGATCGTTTGATATATGGACCTGCAGCGGAGTTTAGGCCCAGACACGGCTAGTGAGGTCAGACTTAACAACCGGATAGATGCTTTAATACGATTATAAAGTCTTACCCTGTCTCTTGCCTGCTAAATTATGCTTTCAGCTGTTGCTAGGTGGCTCTAGGCGGTGTATCATGTTCTAGATGTCGTTGGATCTGAAAGAGATTTGAAAAACAATTAAAAACAAGTCGTTTCCCTTGTTTGTTTTTTTAAACATTGTTTACCAGCAAGCACAAACCACTGCAAATCATGTAAACAAATTTTACCCATTTTGGTGCAAATCAAAGACACAACAAGAACACTGCTCTAAAGGGAATCTTTAAGCAGGTGGTGCAGACAGTTGCTCTCTCCTTTTACCTCCCGACTGCTTTTTACCTAGTTTTCCTTGTTGTTTGTGTTCTTGTCAACTCTGATAGTATGAGAATTCTTCTGGACAAGCTTGTGATTGGATGATAGACAATGTCCTCATGGGACTCCTTTCAAATCTGGATCAGGCATCAGTGAGCTCCTAGAAAATTCAGGTTGTCATTTTACAGTTACACTTTTATTTGCACCAAAGCAAGTAAAATTAATTTACAATAGTTCATACATGGACAGATTGAAATTTAATTGAGTAGGTATTGTACTGTGTGCTGTTTTTTGAGCAAAGTGAAAACTAATCTTACTCCACAAGCTGACCTTTACTCAACTGGTTGAACAAGTTCATGTTTTAAGTTCAGATGCAACTACACATTTGAGTGATTGCATCTGGCCACTTGTTCCAGATCATATGCGGGAAATTTAGTCAGTCGCGATCTAGTCATGACACACAATCGCCTCTGTCAGTCCCGAGGCCTCCTTCAGGTTGGAGAAGGCCGGAAACACCTCAACAGGCTCCATTTGATGTGAACGAGCAGCAACTTTATTCTCAAATGACCAAGCTCCTCACCCCATCTCTAAGGGAGAGCCCCACTCCTCTATGAAGGAAGCTCACAATCCATCACTACAGATGTGTGCATCAGAGCACCAGGACCTCTGCCCGATCCACAAATCCCAAAGTAGTGTCCCACAGAAGAATTCTAAAGACCCATTTAGCTTCTTCAGCTCGAGCCTGGCTGGGCCAACTGATGTTCACCCTTGAGCCTCTCCCCAGGCTTGGCTTCAGATTAGGATCCCGGTAGCCATGTCCCATGCAGGGTATGCTGGTACCTTGATTTTTCTTGGCATTGGAGTTATCTAAATCACTTTTCCCTGCATATTCTTTTGATTGGATCATGATGCCCAACATTTCAACATACGACAACAGATAAGTCGAATACACAACGCATTTAAAATAGGTATTTATTTAAGTTTTCCACACGGGCAGGTTGGGGCCTGCTTGCGTTTCTCCATCCGCAGACATCCCAGGTTGGGGCCCACTTGCGTTTCCCCATCCGCCGACATCCCAGGTTGGGGTCCGCTTGCGTTTCCCCATCCGCAGACATCCCAGGTTGGGGCCCGCTTGCGTTTCCCCATCCGCAGAAATCCCAGGTTGGGGCCCACTTGCGTTTCCCCATCCGCCGACATGCCAGGTTGGGGCCCACTTGCGTTTCCCCATCCGCAGAAATCCCAGGTTGGGGCCTGCTTGCATTTCCCCATCCGCAGACATCCCAGGTTGGGACCCGTTTGCGTTTCCCCATCCGCCGACATCCCAGAATGGAGCCCGCTTGCATTTCCCCATCCGCCGACATCCCAGAATGGGGCCCGCTTGCATTTCCCCATCCGCCGACTTCCCAGGTTGGGGCACGCGCTTGTGTTTCCCCATCTGTCATGTGTCAGCTTTCTTTCTCCAACTGTTTAAAGTGAGGTTCATACGTTTTTGGACAGTGTCACAGTGCTTGTAGTCTTGCCTAAGCTGCTATTTTTAAACAATTTCAGATTCCTTTGTTTGTTCAGTTACTTTTGATATGACAAAAGAAAAATTAAAATTAAAAAAGATTTCAAGAGATGAAAGTAGGGATGTTTTTAGACATTTCTTTCTAGCACAGTTTTCTGAGGGGCAATTTTAGAGAAACATGGCTTAAAAATCATTTTAGTGAAAAGAATCACAACAGCAACAGAACAGAATCACAAATTTTGGATACAATAACCAAAACTTGCTCTGTCAAAAAAGACTCCCTGAACTCTGACTCACCTGGAGGATTAGAGATGTTCAGGTTGATGGTGATGATGGGACTCTTATTATTATTACTAATTTCCATGACAACAAAACATTTATATGTTCCACTATCAGTATCGTCACATTGTTCAGAATCAAAGACACGTTTCCATCCTTCAATTCTATGTCCTGCAGTTCCAACCTGTTCTTAAAAGATGCATGCTGGTTGTCTGGATATAAGTGACCGTCCCGGTACAAAAGGACATATTCATCCAGGTCAGCTCTGTTCCACTCTACAACTAGAATGCTCTTGTTTGGAGCTCGGCATGGCAGAGTGACGTTCTGTCCAGCCTCAGATGAGATGATTATCTGGTCTGAAAGAGAAAACAATACAAAGCAGTGAGGTTGAAGGGATAAAAGAGTAACTGCTCACTTCTAAAGCAGACATACAGTGTAAACTGTAAATTAGATATTCAATGTGCGTTAATTCAATGTGCAAGTTTAAATTTAAGTTTAACTTGACATTATACTTTTAATTCTTCATATGAAGTTAGGTTTGTGTCTCTAAAGTACATTTAATGGTTGCAATCAGTTCTAGTCACTTCCTGGCCACTAAAGGGTTACTTAAATCAAGTGGTTCAGAAGAATATAGTGTTTTTGGTAGTCCTTATCATGGTTTTACGCTTTAGGCGTTGACTCAGATCGTTTAGGTAATTAGTACAGATCTCTTGTACAGAGGTAGACTAAAATCCACTTTAACTCCTGTGTCTTCACACTTAGCGGCTTTTATCACATGTCACAATACTGTTCATATAAAGCCATATGTAGTTGGGCTGTAAGAAAACTATTTATGATGTGGCTCCAGTAAACATGTAGAATAAATAAAATGTAGAGTAAAGGAGAGATGAGTAGTCGAGTTAAATACCTGTCCTCATATTCCCTCTCTCCTCAGGCATCCTCCTCTCAAATGACTCATTCCCCTACAGCCTGACTCATTTTCCTCCTTTCTCCTGGCGTCTCTGGTGGGAGGGGCTTGTGAGGAAAATGAGTCAGGTTGTAGAGAATTGGATTAGTCCCTCTCGCCAGAGGTCCAAGCAAAGGAATCTTTTTTTCCCCGTCTTGTTTTTTCTCTCCCTTGCACACCCTTTGAAATGTCAAGCAATGTTTCAAGGTGAACATTTCAAATCTAATGAATCTAATTAAAAACTGATGACTTTCTCTCTCCTGAAGTCTTGACACGCCATTTTCAATTGACCCAAAAGCTTTGATACAACTTTAATATAACTTCCTAAAAAATTAATTTACGCTAGTGAACTTAGGGAATTCTTGTGTCCTTTAAAAAAAATCAGAAAATTCCGTTTTAAAATCTTACCTGCAGATATCAACAAGCCCCCAACCAGTAAAGTGAAGATGATGAGTGACGCAGTTCTTTCAACAGTTATGTCCTTCTTGTTTTTGGCTTTCCTCCTTCAGCTGTTAAAAACAAACTTCCCCAACAACAGATACTTGGTGACAGACGAGCTGTTTCATATAAACTAAATAAATTATGTTTCAGTAACTAAACTCTGAACCTGATATGGCTCCTTGGTGTTTTAGGGTCGACCAAAAACTGAATATACTGAGTCCACAGTGCGCATTTATACTGTGACCTAATAGCTTCCTGCCATGTGGCCTGACACCTGTACAGATTTCATTGGTTGTTCTGCTGGATCCTGATTGAGCCTCTCATTCTCTGGAACAGAACTCTAAACGCAGTGTAAACCCACACTATAACAGCGGTGTGCTTCATTCTATTAATGGAGTTTTTCTTATTCCTTATGTTTGACAAACATTTTCTTATACTCTAGTAGTTTGTATTTTTTTCTCACTCTTTAAAGTTACTTCCTGTATCGGTTTCAAATTAAAGCCCTCTGGAGATTCAATACACAGAAACCCTTCATTTCTTAATGTGGCTTTTATTGTAAAATATTTGCAGAAACATTTGGAAAACACTGACATCAATGCTTAAATTTAAAAAAAAAAATACAGTACACATTATAATTTATGGCTCTGGCATTGACCTTGACTAACTGGTTTATTAATTCAGGAGCTATTGTACGACACCAGAGAATGAGACAGAGAGAAAATCTCACAGGTAAACAAGATGAAAGCAGCAGATCTAGGCAGAGCACCGAGATGTCAGGAAGCTGTAGGAAGATGGGCAGCAGAGATAAACATGAAGCTGGTGATAGCGCCGACATTATGGTCTGTCCATAAAGTCTGTTTAAACTAGGAAAAGCTCTCCGTCATTATTTCTTTTGTTTAAAAAGACATACTTTTTTTTAGTAGGATTGAAAGCAAATATTTACCATTGCGTGACATGTCTTCTGCTTTTAACAACAGTCTGTGAACATCTGGGAATTGGTGAGAGCTCCACATCAGACTTCTAGGAGAGAAACGTTTTCCTATTCTTGTGTGATAGAGGATTCTAGCTGCTCAACAGTTCCAAATGTTTTAAGCTGGTGAAAGTTCTGGACTGCAAGCAGGCAAGTTCAGCACCACGATTCTTCTACTTCAAAGCCATGCTGCTGTTATAGCCGCAGCATGCAGTTTAGTATTGGTTAGGGAGAATATAGTACTTTAAAACGTGCATATACCTTTAACACTGATGGTGTACTTCCTGATGTGCAAACGGCCAATTCATAGGCACTAATGCGCCCTCATACCATCAGTACTTTTGAAATGAGTGCATATAACAAGTTGGATAGCCCTTGCAGCCTTATTGCCTGTTGTGGAAAAACAATTTGAACCCCGAAACCAAATTGATTTTCTGAGAGTCATTGAAAGAAAAAAACCTTTGCAAAGAGCTCAATAACACATAAACAGGGTTCATACCAGCTATATAAAAAGAGGCAAAATAGTAACAGCTCCTTTATATCCATTGTGTGGATACAGCCTATTCAGTTCAGTTCCCACAGTCATGTATGCATCAGTCTGATAAATAAGACACACAGACTGCACCATGAGCTTGAACACAGTCCGTACAGTGACTCAGACATAGTCATTCATACATTTACAGATCACAGATGTTTCTAAAAGTACAGAAGTATAAAATCCTCACATGTAAACAGACTAATAATGCTGCAGTCACACGATCACACAAGGTGCAAGAACAAGAATGCATCTTAATAAATAAAACAAAAAACAAAAAAACCTCTGCTATAAAGCTTGACCGTGGATGCAGAATGGTGACATCATCATTTGAAAGCAAAGCTCATGTTAGATCCTAATTTGTTTGTTTGTTTCCCCACTTATGCAAAGCAGCAACAGCTCAAACCATGCAATAAAACAGCACATTTAAATATTTTTAACATTCATAAGTACTGCCACTTACGTACACCACACCCAGTAAACAGAATCATATATAATATCTGTCTATATATATATATATATATATAGAGAGAGAGAGAGAGAGAGAGAGATGGTACACTGGCAAAAAATTTAAAAAAGACTATTTTTTAAAAAAAGGGCTTCTTTAGAGCTCACTTCATAAAAACCAGTGTCACTCTTCATTGAAAGAAAGGATTCTTCTTCTTCTCTGGGGCAAAAACTGATGCATTTTCATCATCACCATCATCATCAAGGCCCACTTTAACACATCGTGGATCTGAAACTGAGAAAATAAAGTTTAATCATTTATCAAATTAAGCTGACAATGGACTGGGATGAAGATTAAAGCAGGTGGAACTTACCACAGGAGATGGATTTGGGTTTCATACATCGTCCTTTGTAAATTAATCCAATAACACCGCAAACTGCAGCCCCAACCCACAGCATGTGTAACCAAGGATTTACTGTGGAAAGCAGAAAACAGACGTGTCAGACAGGCAGTGACTGCAAAGGAGATGCAATCCTCACCAAGTGACACTGAAATGAATGAAACCATGGTGACTTAGTCAGGTTAGAAAGCCACCTGTATGATAGTGAAAACTCTGACTTTACGTTCATCACAGTTCCTTAATCCAGCTTTTTGTGGTACAACCATGTGGTGCCGTATAAATCAGATAGCTAGGGTAGGAAATGTAAACATCTCAGGCAACAAATCAGGAAGTACACTGAAATAAATTAAACGCTGCTAGCTATTAACAGTCCCTTAAACATGTGACTATGTGTTCAGTTAGAGCCGATCATCGTGTGCAAATTCAGCCTTGCACTGTGGGTACGTGATCTTAGAGGTCGTCTCAGGGGTCCTCTGATTGTTTAGTCTGCATTACTTTAGAGTCTCTACCTTAAAACAAAAAGCACACTGAAGCGACTGTTGTTGTGATTTGGTTCTATACAAAAAAAAGAAAAAACTGAACTGAACTTATACAGCTCAACTCAAATATGCATACGTGTTTGGGCACATAGTGTCAGTGGGCTCTATTAATTTAAACACACCGCATTACACCTTTGTTAATGAATGTGTATTTGGGAACAAGCAATATAAAATTCAGTTGTAAGTCAACTTGATAAGAAATCAATCTGGGTATCTGGTGGTATACCCAGATACCCAGGGCAGGTAACGTTGTGACTAAGCCTGTCTCACCTGGGTCAGTAACAATCAGGAAGACTGTCTTATTAAAGCGTCTTTCATCACGGTCTACACCGTGAAGCTCGTATGTCCCGCTGTCGTTACAGGTCAGGTTCCTCACAATTACAGAGACATTGCCGTTGATCCTGTTACAGTCCATCCCCTCCACCCGGCCCCTAAAAGACTCCTCCTGGTCACTGGGACGTGCAGGTTGTCCATCTCGGCAGTAGGAGATATATTTCTCATTATTAAATCTTTTTAGCCATAATGATGTGGTGCTAGTTGGAACCAGAAATGTCAGAGTGACATTCATCCCAGTATGTCTGAAAATCCACTGCTCTGAAGGAGAGAGAAGAAAAGAAAACACAGTGGGGACTCGTCACATCCACAGCAACCAATCTCCTTCTGTTCAGAGCGCCCCACCAAACAACTGAGCCAAACTTTAACGGTGTGTACACACTGAAAGCGATTTGCTAGTCGCACATCACTTTAAAGCAAACGATTGGTCACCCTCTAAAGTACTTACTATGCGCCATATCCTCCTGAGAACTGAGGGGAAAACAATCAATGGCTTTGACTTTTTGTGATTTGTGTGTCCAATACAGAAGACATAATTGAACAGTACGGATCTCAGGAGGATATATCAGTGGTATTCTTCATTCATTGATAGCCGCTTCAGTCACTTGTCTGGAAGTTGAGGAAAGCTTATTGCCCACTTTGCATTGTCAGCATTTAGCTAAATAAATGTTGTTGTTTTTTAAAAAACACCAAAAATAGCTCACTAGTCTATAAATCGCTCATTGAGGTGACAACCATTAGGTCTCTGTCTTTAAAACTGAGATGCTATTATTCAATTCAAAAGCTGATGAGTCATAAAATTAAAATTCACGCAATCTAATTTTAATTTTCTTATTTTCCTGATGGTATTCTTAAGCACTCAACTTTTACAGGTTTCTGCAGCTAACATGTTTCACAGTTAAAATTAACAAAGTTAAGGCAATCCACCAGACAATTAAACGCAGCATGAACAGCACACTCTTCCAAGATAGTTATCGCCTGCGTCGGGAGCGCGCACTGGGCAGGAGGAGCGGATCTAGGTGGCAGACTCAGTCCACATGAACGGATACTAATAAACGTATGCCCCCCCCCCCCCCCCCCCCCCCAAAAAAAATATATATATATCGACGATCACTTTTTTTGCACAATACTGGTCTGCTCCTAAGTTTCTGTAGCATTAGCAGCTGTTCTAATCATTAGCCTGGGCTAAATAGAGTTAACTGAATAAAGTAACAAATTTCGCTCTCACTTTTAACAAGTCGATTAACTGTTAGCCAGTTTGTTTTTCTCACAGGGGCAGATAAAAACATAAAAAGCAACGCGGCTTTATACATTAGCAGGTAATAGATCTGAGTAGAGTTAACGTTAGCTTACAGTTAGCTTGCTAGCTAATCGTTGCTGGTTCGTAACGTAAAATCAGCCAGCTCTTATTGTACACAGGAACAGCGACAGACTGAACGGTTCCCGTGACTCACCGTCAGGAGATGTCCGCTGAAACAGCGAAGTTAGAAACAAGACTGTAAACACCCTGCACATGGTCTTTAGTGGTCGTTTGTTGAACCTTAGGTGACTTTCCAGTGTTTACCTGTTGGCACATGTGGGGGCGTATCTATATATTTTTTTCTAGATATTTCCTTTTCCGGAGAAGTTTCTGGAAAACTCAGATGTACAAATCAGACCTAAAGCTTATGTCATCAGTATTTAAAAATAAAATCACAGTCGTGTGAAGCTGTCAGTCAGCACCGATTTACACTGATCACAGGTATAGTTCACCTGTTTATCTTTAGATTGTATAATTTCCCCAGCTGGATGTATATATATTTATAAATGTGGTTTTTCATCTTTATGTGACTGCTTATTCTCATTATTTCTGTCCCACGAGTGTAATTAAAAACAATATATTTTCCGCAAACTAAACATTCCTTTAAATGTTTCAAAGTAAAAGCCCTTCGCTTAACAGAAACCAATAATTTCTCAGTGAGGCTTTTATTGTGTAAAATGGGAACGTGTTTTATAAAAGTGAGGCTGGATTCGCAAACTCACTCCTGGATGTGACATTAACCGTTCGAAAGGTGGTTACTAATTAACGTGGCAATCTAAAAAGGCAGAGAACAGGTGGGAGGGAGAGAACATCCTTTCTTGTTAACTTAATTACAATAAAATATTTATTTTATTTTTTTTAACTGACATTAATCTACGTATAGCTTCATTTAGTCACAATGTATGCAGCTTATCACTGAAAAAAAACCCAATAAACTGCTTTAATTACATTTTTGTAATCCGACTATATTTAAGAAAAATATTTTTTAAGTATTTTGAATTGTTACATCCTGCCACAGGCTGTATTTATGATATTTATTTTCTAATCAAAATTAATGAAATACAAAATAGCATCTGAAATTGCAAAAAGTGTTCTATATTTATTTGTTCTGTAGAGTGAAACAAGAATCTGAATACATGCAGTCTAAAAGTTGTTTTAAATAAAACCTGATTGACTGTCTAAATCTGAGTTAGAAATGGTTATTCATGCTTTTATTTCATCTCGCTTAGATTATTTTACTTTGTTTGAGCAAAAGGAATCTTGACCGTCTCCAGTTAGTCCAGAATGCTGCTGCAAGGCTTTTAACTATAAGACACGAAAAAGAGAGCACATTACACCAGTGCTACGTTCATTACACTGGCTTCCACTACATTTCAGAATTCATTTTAAAATCTTGGTACTGACTTTTAAAGCTTTGAATTGTGATGCCCCTGCTTACATTTCTGATCTTTTAGAACCCCACGCTCCCTCTCGCAGCCTGAGATAATCTAATCAAAGGCTGTTGGTAGTCCCTCGAACATATTTTAAAACCAGAGGTGATAGATCTTTTAGAGCGGTGGCCCCCAGGTTGTGGAATGCTCTCCCTCCATCATTATGTTATTTATTTATTCTTTTAAAAAGCAGCTTAAGACTCATTTGTTTAGATTGGCTTTTGTGGTGGGGCATGGTCTGCGGTGCCGTGCGGATGCACCTGCACGGCATCCGCAATCACGCCCGCTGTGTTAAAACACGGGGACTCAGGGGTTGGTGTTGTGTGGTGGTGAGATATAAATAAAAATGGCTCTGAACGATACTCCGTGGTCCCGCCGTGCCTTATTCTCGCCACAGCTTTTAATTCGATTTGTGCTGTGTGTTTTATTATTAATGTATTTTATGTATTTCTGTTTTATATTACTGTGAAGCCCTTTGTGGTTTTTATCCTGTGAAAAGTGCTTTATAAATAAATTGATTTGATTTTGATTTTGATTGCACCAATGGTTTAAGAGTTACAGTAGTTTTTCCTAAAATCGTTCCCATCAGTTTTAATGGGTTAAACTATAGCTTCTTAATGGTATGGCTCATCAGCTGTATCCATTTCTAGCTCTGCACATCACCCTTGTTCTCAAAAATCACTATCAGTACACTTCTTCTCCCAGTTCAAGAATTTTGTTATACATGTACAGTACGGTGCAAAGGTTTTATGCAGGTGTGAAAAAATGCTGTTAACAAAGAATGCATTCAGAAATATAAACAATTGTTTTTTGGCCCCAAATCTATTCTGCATCAGGTCAACGACCCCAAACATACAGCCAAAGTCATTAAGAACTATCTTCAGCGTAACGAAGAACAAGAAGTACTGGAAGTGATGTTATGGCCCCTACAGAGCTCTGATCTCAACATCATAGAGTGTGTCTGGGATTACATGAAGAGACAGAAGGATGTGAGAAAGCACACATCCACAGAAGATCTGTGGTGCGTTCTCCAAGATGTTTGGAACAACCTACCAGCTGAGTTCCTGCAAAAACTGTGAGTAAGTGTACCTTGAAGAATAGATGCTGTTTTGAAGGCAAAGGTTGGTCACACCAAATATTCATTTGATTAAGATTTCTCTTTTGTTCATTCACTGCATTTTGTTGATTGATGAAAATAAATGATTACCACGTCCATATTTGAAAGCATTCTTTGTCTACAGCATTTTTTCTCATCTGCCTAAAACCTTTGCACAGTAATGTATCCATCACACTCCCTGGTCAAATTGCAAAGGCTTAACAAAAAACCAAAACAAAAAACAAAACGCAAACAAACCAGACCTCAAGACTCATGTTTAAAGGGGGAGGGGGAGGTCGTGGAGATATGCCAGCTGCAGCCCTCGGTGCCCCGGAGGCCTCCTCGTCGACTGACTGACCGCTGCTACCGGTGCGATGAGTCTGGCCACGTGGCGTGCGACTGCCTGGCACCCGCCCCAAAGACCAGAACTATGTGGCCTCAGGGAAACGACAGTCTCACTGTCCTCATGCATGTCCTGCATCACTCTCGCAAACTTCTCTGTCACTCCTGACTTCCTCATGCAGTACCACAGGTCCTCCCATAGCACATTATCATGTGCTTTCTCTAGAACCACAAAGACACAGCCGGGCTCTATCTGACCATCTCTATACTTGTCCATCAGCACACAAAGCATACATCAAATCAGTAGTGCTCTTTTTCAACATGAAGCAATTCTGCTGTATTTTTTCAATTTGAAGGGCTGAAATGCTTTCCATGTGATATTATGCAGATAGTCTGTATTATCTTGGCCTCCACTAACACCGTGAGGAAACGTGGTTTAAATTTTGACCAGGACATGTCCTTCAACGCACATATTAAACAAATATGTAAGACTGCTTTCTTCCATTTGCACAACATCTCTAAAGTTAGAAATATCCTGTCTCAGAGTGACACTGAAAAACTAGTTCATGCATTTATTACTTCCAGGCTGGACTACTGCAATTCATTATTATCAGGATGTCCTAAAAACTCACTGAAAAGCCTTCAGTTAATCCAAAATGCTGCAGCAAGAGTCCTGACAGGGTCTAGAAAGAGAGAGCATATTTCTCCTGTTTTGGCTTCCCTTCATTGGCTTCCTGTTAAATCCAGAATTGAATTCAAAACCCTGCTCCTCACATACACGGTCTTAAATAATCAGGCCCCATCTTATCTTAATGACCTTGTAGTACCATATCACCCTATTAGAGCACTTCACTCTCGCTCTGCAGGCCTACTTGTTGTTCCTAGAGTATTTAAAAGTAGAATGGGAGGCAGAGCCTTCAGTTTTCAGGCCCCTCTTCTGTGGAACCAGCTTCCACTTTGGATTCAGGAGACAGACACTATCTCTACTTTCAAGATTAGGCTTCAAACTTTCCTTTTTGCCAAAGCATATAGTTAGGGCTGGACCAGGTGACCCTGAATCCTCCCTTAGTGATGCTGCAATAGATGTAGGCTGCCGGGGATTCTCATGATGCATTGAGTTTTTCCTTTCATCTCCAGCACCTGGAAGAAATCTTCTGCAGATTCCAGTCAAGTGGCTTAATGCAGAATCCCTCAAAATGCTGTTTCACCAAAGATCAGGTACAATTTCTGGGCCATATTGTATCTAAAAGTGGCTGTCATGTCTGTTCCTTAGCAGGCCCGCTGGTTCAGAAACTTATTCCTATGAACAAAGCAAGACAAACAGCGATTGATCGGTTTTAACTTGCAAGGGAAGCCCGGTCAGCGTCTCAGAAAAGCACTCTGAATCCAACCTCAGATGACTCCGAGCCCGGCCTCCACTTGCCGCCTTTTATTGAAAATGAATACAGTTGACACAAGCACCACCCGTTGTAACCCCCCTATGGTTATAAAAGATAAGGCACTGTGTATGTAAGCACGTGTGTGTGTCTCTGTGTGCTTGACTTCGTGGTTAAAACTGTTTTAACAACATCCTTGGACATAAAAAGGGTCATCTTCCCCCACCCTGTATATGGCTCAATTCCTGTAATGGTTCACCATACACAAACACAGGTGAGGCCATAAAGGGCAGGAAGTTTACTAAACAAGAAAACAGAACCTTCACATAAGATTTGCCTGTAATTAGACACCATAGCTAATTACCTCCCTCGCCATTCAACAGGCTGGGGGGAGGACAGAAACAAAGGAATGCCTTTGATCATGCAGTTTGAAACAAGGTTCACAATTGTAAGCACAAAATGACAGCATTTAACAATTCACCCTAACAATGGCATTCAGCCTGACTGCAGAGATGTGAAAGGTGTTTAAGACTTGCTTATCCCACGAACAGCAACAGAAGCAAATGCATTCCTGGGGCCCTGTTCATGTTATTGCAAAAACGTTGTGCATCACAGTGTCCCCCTACATGCACTCACTGAACTTCCAATGGACTTCTCAAAACGTGGCAGCTGAAATATTTGGTTCAGGTTGTCCTGCTGATTATGTTAACTGAGAGGCTTCAGTTTGCCTTCAGTACTGCTGCATGGAACAGAAGACTGTGCCCACAACCAGCAGAAACAACAGTATGATAGGTGTATCAAACACACTCCTTACGTTCCTGATGACCTTGTGTGGTCAAATGACCCCACAACAGTTAAATGAAACTTGCACTACATTGGAAGGGCCCCGTTTGAGATATTGGAGAGCCTTTGATCCGATAAAGAAACTCCTGGTGTCACATTCAAGATTTGTTGCCTCCTTGATCAATTGCCAAAGTCTCAAATTATTCACTATAATCTTCTCAGGCCTTACAATGGACCCAACTTTCCCCAAAGTTGGGACCAAATCACCTGCTGGTGAAATATCTCTACAGTCCCAGCTTCATCAGTTGACTGCATTATCAGGTGCTTTGCCTTTCAAAACATTAAAATCCACAGCTAAGAGGAGCTGGAATGTTCAGGGCCACAGCCCCGTAACCTCTTTGGTACCCTAAGGTTTGTCATCCAGCACCTCTAAACCAGTAACATTGCCTTTCCCATTCTTCTTTGAACCCCTTCCTGAGACTGTAACGACTCCCACCTCTGGCCATGGGGTGATAGACCAATCAGAGGCTGTCCCCTCAACTCCTGATCAAGTATCTGGTTATTACACATAGTAATAACTATGTGTCAAATCTACCTAGTTTGTTTTCCTGCATTTACCTAAGTCTAGGATTTCCTGGCTACTGATTGGTTAGTGAAGTCACATGGGGGCTGACAAAGGAAGTGTTGTTGTTGAAGTGTCCTGAGAGTAAAGGTGCTTCTAAGAAAATTATTTGTCTCCATCTTGCTGTTTCTACTAGTTCAGAGCAGGGGTAGGGGATGTTGGTCCTCGAGAGCTGATGTCCTGCAGGTTTTAGATCTCACCCTGGGTCACCACACCTGAATCAAATGATTAGTTCATTACCAGGCCTCTGGAGAACTTCAAGACATGTTGAGGAGCTAATTTAGCCATTTAAAACAGCTGTGATGGATCAAGGACACATCTAAAACCTGCAGGACACCAGCTCTCGAGGCCTGGAGTTCCCTACCCCTGGTTCAGAGAGATTCAGATCAACACAATGAACCCTCACTTTACAATATCACAGGCTTTACTGTGATATATGAAACACGTGCAGAGTCTCAGCCTATCCTACCTGCTTCGTGTCACAGAAAATGATTTCTAATAATAATTACTAATTTAAGAAAATACTTTTTCGATTAAATTGATTGACAGTGCTCACACATGTTCACTACAGTTCTTGTTTTGAACCACTAGATGTCAATAAACCTTCATTTTTATGGTGTGAAGAATGAAACCATTTATATTCCTGATGTTTCACAGTTTAACATTTTTTCATATTTCAGACTTTCTGCAAGTATTTCACAATAAAAAAAATCTTTTCATACTTTTTTCAATTTGAAGGGCTGAAACACTTTCCATGTGAAATGATGCAGAAAAGTCTGTTTTAGCCATAAAAAGAAAACAGAATTATTATACTATTATTCAACTTCTATGGATTTCTCATTCATTATTCTGCCATAGCTCAGCCTAGTAGTATTCACCTGTAGTAATAACTTATTGATTTATAAATAATTTCTATTCATTTCAATTTTATTAATGCAGAGCCAAATCACTAAAACAGTTGCCTCAAAGTGCTTTATGTTATAAGGTAAAGACCGAACAATAATACAACCCAGCCCAACCCCCTGTGAGCAAGCACTTGGCAACAGTGGGAAGGAAAAACTACCTTTTAACAGGAAGAAATACCTGACAGAATCACACTTAGTGGCAGCTATTTTGTGTGACTGGTTGGGGGTGAGGGGAGGGAGACAGGACAAAGACACACAGTTATTAGATGCTGCTCCAGCCGCTCAGAGAATCCCCACCGCCCTGCCCTCTCCTCCCTGTGCAGCAAGCAGCAGGCGCGCCTCGCAAACGGAGGGCGCCCTTACACCCAGCAAATGGGCGGAAAACCGATCGGTGCCTATGCCATTACCAATATGCGCTGGTATGACATCAGGGCAGCATGAGTTTTTGTTTTTTGCCCATGCGCATGATGCCGCCCCCCACCACGATGCCGCCCCAGGCAATCGCCCGTGTCGCCTGTATCAAAAAACCTCTACTGCATAAGGGCATAAGGAAGTTTGTCTAATGACACATTTACAAACCACCCGATTGTGGTTAAAAGAGAGAGAAGCACAACACCACCTCCATCTCACTTCCTTTCATGTGAACTGCTCTCATTATCAGGAAAACAAAACCTAATGTTCGGACATAACAGGTCATCACCTCATCAGAAGAATCAGAGAGCTTTAATGGACAATGATTGCAATCATTGTCCATTAAAGCTCTCTGATTCTTCCCCATGAAAGGGAATCAAAGAGCTCATGGTTAATATCATATTTACTTCATATTAGATATTAGAGCTTTGATTTAATAGAAAAGCCTCATACTGATGAGTGAAGAGGAAACCACAGTCACAGAGGGAGGAGGAAGAGGAGGGTGTGCATAGAAACTGATCACTTATAAACTTTTAACTTACCAAGTGTGAAGATGGGGGAAGTTTCTGTGCTGTGGCTGCTCTGTAAGTTCCCTCTGTTTCTACAAAGTTTAGTTAAAGATAGGCGCAAAAGGGAACAAAAACATTTCTCTGAAGTATGCTTTTAGGGATGTTTGGCTTTGTTACGATTAATTTGTGAGACTTACTCAGAAAGGTCGTAATGATACTCTTACAGGAAGTTTGCATGTTTTTCATTTTAATACATTTTAATACTGTTACGTCCTGCTAGGGCCGTAACAAATTTAAATTTTCTCCACTTTTGATTCAATTCCTTGTTTTCAGCACTTTTTCTCCTTCCTTTGCTGACTTTTCTTCAGTGTTTTTTTTTTCACTTTGCCCTCCGATCACTTCGTTAAACCTCTCAAATTAAAAACTAACCCAAGTGTCATTTGTCTTCAGTCCTGACCTCACTGCTGATCTACACGACAAACCAAGGTCAGTGAGCTTCGTCTTTGTTAGTAAAAACTTAATTTAAACATTCAGGTGTTGGTTTAAGGAAAAGTTTTGATTATTATTACTCATTGATGACATGATTAAACTCTCATTTCATACAATCTGCTTCACCCTGATGCTTCACAGGGCAACATGATGGTATAAAACATGAAAAAGGTCAAACTCGTGTTGTACCAAGAGAAAAAAATAAAATAAAATAAAAGGAAACAAACAGCTACAAAGGGAGGAGATGGTTTTAACAAGAGCTCCCATTGGTGGCCTCATTGATAATGAAAGCAGAAAAGGAGGAAGTGACGCTGTTACAGAGACAAACAGACAGTGATCGGAGCATGAGAGCAGAAAATTCATCAGCAGGTGACCAGAGCTTGTTCATCTGTGCAGTCTGGGACTATAAACTGTATATAAAAGATGGCTGAAGTCAAATGGAACAACAGTATGTTAATGATTAGTGAACTGTTTAAAGCTTTAGTTTTAGCTTCAATCGGGAACATTGTACTTAGAAGTGTCCGTACTTGGGTGAGAGGTCAATGCTAAGCTATTGGCTAATGCTAGCCAGTTAGTGCTAAGTGACATCCAAAGAAAATCCTAAAATTTCAATCACTAAAACTGGAGCAGAGACATCTTATATGTGCTTTTAGAACAATTAAAAATCTCACCTCCACTTGTCAGTACCATTAAATAAATATAGCAGAAGTAGTATATTTATTTTGTAGTACACATTTAGGTTTTTAATGATTATGTATGCAATATTTTCTTTATATTAAGACGTTTTTATTAATTAGAATTATAAAGACAAACTGTTAACTGTTTGGTAAAGTCAAGACATTCATTTAAAAATATGTTATGAATTAAGTCATTCAAGGGTGCTCATAAGTAGATTAGAGTTGAGATAAGAATCTGTTCATATGGTCTTAATGTTTAGCCAGTGGAGTAAAGGCATAAAGACAAAAGCGTGGAAAGATTGGTGCTTCGTATTGGAAGCATTTGTTATTTTTGCTAGCTCTTCTAGCTAACAGCAGCAGGCAACTTTTTCTCTCCTATTTGTAGCTTTTGTGGTCCTACAGGGGATTCTGTGTCACTGTGTATGCGAGGTAAACATGGCTGTGTGTAAAAAAATTAATGCCTTGCTAATGAAATACCTCTTAGTTTCAAACCTAACACAGGTAATTAAACATTGTTTATTTTGAATGAATTTAGGAACTGCCAGTAATCCCAATTAGCGTCCTGCTAATCCAGATTTGATAAACCTTAAAAGTCTGTACCTGGATCAGTGTGATTGCCAAAAATGGATCACTTACATATTTTTAAAAATTCAACATTTACGGTGGAAACTTGCTTGACCTTTGTGATCAGTGCTCAGGTTGACAGTTTCTCATATCCAAGTATTTTTTCCCTGTTTCATTCAGTTCGTCTGACTGTGAACCCAAACAGCTCTCAGTTCTTCAAAGAAAAGACTTTGTCTCTGAGCTGTGAGGGGGCCGAAAACTCTGCTGGATGGACTCTGAGGAGAAGCACACTTGAAGGACAGAGTCACTGTGGAGAAACGTGGGGAAGATGGTCCAATTGTTCCTGTAAGATCAGCATGACGCTCCCATGGGACAGTGGAGTTTACTGGTGTGAGTCCAGTGAGGGTCCCATCAGTAACATGGTTAACCTGACAGTCACTGGTAAGCTGAGTGTGTGGAGTTAGTGTTGATGAAGCTGTGTGTAAATGGATGAAATGCTGTAGTTTGTCTCTGTGTTGAGGTGGATCAGTGATCCTGCAGAGTCCTGTCCTCCCTGTGATGGAGGGAGATGACGTCACTCTGCTCTGTAAAACAAAGACCACTCCCTCCAACCTCCCAGCTGCTTTCTATAAAGATGGCTCCCTCATCAGGAAGCAGCCTACAGGTCACATGACCATCCAGCATGTTTCCAGGTCTGATGAAGGCCTCTACAAGTGTGACATCAGCGGTCATGGAGAGTCTCCATCCAGCTGGATCACTGTCACAGGTGAGGAGCTTCACTCTGATTTCAGCTCTGATTTCATCCACATATTCACCTGAACAGGTGGGATTCTCTCTACAGGTAATCCAATAACCACAGCCCTGCCTACATCTACACCCCCACCACCCACATTTACATCCCTCACCCCTGGATCAGCTTCACACCCTGATGCCCCTTCCCTCCAGCTTGAGTTCAGACTGCCTTTCCACCTGCTGGTGTTCTGTCCGTACTTCATTGCCACTGTCCTCATGGTGTCTTTATGTCGACGCAGAGCCAAAGGTAACACTTTGATTCCCCTCGAATATTTTTAAAGCTCGATCTGGGATTAGCTTATTTAACAGGCGCTCCTTGTTTCTTTGGTAACAGCACCACCTACCTGCACTGGACAAAAGTTGCCTGACGACTTGTTTGACTGACCACTGAGCATCAAGTGTGAGATGCAGCTTAGAAAAGTCAACATAGACTCTTTGTACAAAGATATGTCTGCTTCCTGATCTTCCCCTGTTTTTTTAGGCTTTTTCCATAAATCCTTTTAAAAACATTAATAGCAGTTGTTTTTGTTGCTTTTCACTCGTAAAATTTCTTAAATACATTCTTAGGATCAATATGTGAATCACCGAAGAGAGAGAGTTTTGTTTTCTTCTTTTTATGTCCATGAGTGTTTAATTGATGAATATTGTGCTCACTTCTGGTGTGCCCAAGTTTTAGTCTTAGGCCCTCTTCTCTTCATAATTTACATCCTCCTTTTTTGTACCATTTTCCGCAAATTTGATCTTCACTTTCACTGTTTTGCTGACGACATCTTGCAGGCCTGTTTCCTCCCTCCCACCTTCTTCTCTTACAGAATGCTTATCTAAAATAAAATCCTGGTTCAGCTCTAATTTTCTAAAGCTCAATGAGGATAAAACTGAAATCCTCCTTATTGGCACAAATTCAACCTATTGAAGGCGAATCATTTCTCACTCACCATTGATAACTCCACAGTTTTCCCTTCTCCTCAGGTTAAGAGCCTTGGTGTCGTTCTAGACAGTTCACTTTCCTATAAATCTCACATCAGTAATCTCTCCCTTTCTGCCTATTTCCATCTACACAGCATTAAGAGATTACGTCCTTCTCTTTCCACCCAGTCTACGTCCATTCTAGTCCATAGTCTCGTTCTCTTCCTTCCTCCTTCATTTACTATAGTAATTCTCTCTTACATGGTCTCCTTCAAAAATCCCTCCAGAAGCTTCAACTGGTTCAAAATTCCTCCTACCAGCACATCACCCCCATTCTCCAGGAATTTCACTGGCTCCCAGTGAAACTCCGGATGGTGTACAAACTTCTTCTGCTCATCTTCAAGGCCATTCATAACCTTGCTCCTCCTCTTTCTGACCTGTTAAGCACCTGACCTGCCTTTTTTCTGCCTCACCACCATGGGAAGCAGAGCTTTCAGCTGCTCTGCTCCCAGGCTGTGGAACTCTTTACCCCCAGATATAAGAAACATTGGTTCTCTCCCCCAGTTTAAATCTCAGCTCAGAACCCGTCTGTTCAAATCTGCATATTCACTGTGAACCCACTGTTTGTTCATTTTATCTTGTGCTTTTATTTTATTGTTCTTCATTGTGTCATTGTTCTATTATGTGTTTTATCCTATTGTGCAGTGTCCTTTGGTGTCTTGAAAGGCACATTTTGAATAAAATGTATTATTGTTACTATTATTATTATTATTATTATTATTATTATTATTATTATTATTATTATTATTATTATTATTATTATTATTATTATGAATACTTAACCGTTGGGACCTCTCTTTTCTTTAGGATTTATATTCAGTGCTCTTTATTGGCATAAAAACAATTACGTTTTCAATTCAGTTTGATTAATGCAGCACCAAATCACAACAAAGGTTGCCTTTAGGTGCTTTATATTGTAAGTACAATGAATGTTCTCTGTACAATAATACAGAGAAAAGAGAGAAAACCACAACAATCAGATAACCTCCTATGAGCGAGCACTTTGGCGACAGTGTTGCTGAGATTAGTTCATAGACTGCAGACTGTTAGACTTGATGGATAGGATTAACAACCTGTTAGCTGCAAATAATCATGTGCAGTTCTGAAAGCAGTCCATGAACTAACCTCAGCAAACGGCAGCTAACAATGTTAGTGCGGTGGCGAGTAGCCTTCAGTAATACTAATAAACCACACAGCAGTAGTACATTCATGTAGTTGTAAAAAGCATGACAGTATATTAAGTAATCCAAAGTCTTCAGAATACTTTACTCTCATTGAGTAACTTAACCGAATACGTTACAAAATACATTTGGGGGCATGAATTCTGTAATCTGCAGTGGAATACATTTTAAAAGTAACCTTTCCAACACTGTACATATATATGTATATGCTATATTTATGCTATATTTATGCTTATATTCATCTAATAAATAAAGTTTTGTTTTTTCAATAAAGAGGCACTCACAGTGTTTTTCCACTCATCAGTTAGATGGAAAGTCTGTGTGCTTATTGTGGTCTGGCTGTGGTTGACAGAGCGACACATCCTCTTTGAGTTTGTTTTTTTGTTCTTTTTCTTACTTTTACTGAACACTGCAGACTCAACACACTGAGCCCGTGAAGCTGAAGTCTGGGTTTACACTTCAGATCTCCTTTAAATGATGCCTCTGTCCTCCTAAATGGCAAAACCAAGACTGCGTGTGCTCGTTCACGCTTGTGGAGAGTTTCAGGCTTTCAAAGTGCGGACATTGTGACTCCTCCTCAGAACATATGCTGTGGTTTCTGTGGTTTTTGCTCCTCTACAGGCTTTTCAGAAAAATGCTTTCTAAACTTGGCTGCAGGTTTAAAACTGCCCCCCTGCTGGGCTGGGAGTCCTGCAGCTACATTGCTTTAAATAAGCACAATCATCCTCTGTACAAACTCTTCGAAGTAGAGCCTGTGACTGTCCAGTGTGCTCGACAAAATAAGCCGCTATTTTCCACTGCCATATTTTTTTTAAATTCCTTGGCTCTGCTGGAGTAACTTTGCATGACTCATAACTGAAAATAATCATTCTTTATTTTGTACTGGGCGTCCGTGCAGAACCTCAGTTCTGGAGTTCAACCTTGTGAACCCTCAGCTAGGAAGAAACAGTAACATTATTTACTTATGAGTGCTAAAACACTGCAAAGTGCTCCAGTAATATCCACTCATCCCCAACCCATTGAGTCAGATGGCCGCCCCTCCCTGAACCTGGTTCTGCTGGAGGTTTCTTCCTGTTAAAAGGGAGTTTTTCCTTCCCGTTGTTGCCTTGCCCCCTATGAGCAAGCGCTCATAGGGGGTTATATGATTGCTGGAATGTTTCAGCTTTTCTTAGGTTTTTGTCTTCACATTTGGTAGATTAGGTTCTATTTATATTTTCAAGTAATCATTTCTCCCTCTTCTTTAGTCTCCATCTCAGTTTTCTCTTTGTGTCGTTTACTTTTGTGTTTGCGTTTAGCTATTGTTTCTCATTTCCTTATTTGTCGTCTCCTGTGTTTCAGATCTAGTTTTACTTTCTCATTTTCATGTGGATTGTGTGCATCTGCGTCTTGTTCCTCCTCTGTCTGTCTGACTTAAAGTCACTAATGATCTTCTGATCGGAGCTGACTCCGGTCTTCTCATGATTCTCACTCTTTTGGATCTAAGTTCAGCCTTTGACACCATCTCTCACTCCATCCTTCTAAACAGACTTTCGTCTCTTTACGTCTCCGACACACCCCTAGCCTGGCTCCAATCACATCTCGTATTTCCATCTACACAACATTAACAGATTAAGTCCTATTTTTTTTCCACCCAGTCTGTGTCCATTCTTGTTCATAGTCTCATTACCCATTTCATTTACTATAGCAATTCTCTCTTACATGGTCTCCTCCAAAAATCCCACCATGGCTTCAACTAGTTCAAAACAGCCCCCCACATTATTACAGAACCCCCTCCTTCCAGCACATCACCCTTATCCTTCAGGAACTTCACTGGCTCCCAGTGAAATTCCGGCTATTGTACAAGCTTTCTCTGCTCACCTTCAAGGCCCTTCATATCCTCGCTCCTCCTTTCTGACCTGTTAAGCACTTTTCTGCCTGCTTATGTCAAACATCTTCTTTCCATCCAGCTTTCTGTGCCTTCCTTCCCCCTCACCACTATGGGAAGCAGAGATTTTAGCTGCTGTTGAACTCTCTACCCCCAGATTTAAGAAACATTGGTTCTCTCCCCTCAGTTTAAATCTCAACTCAAAACCCATCTGTTCAAATCTGCATATTCACTGTGAACTTAATGTTTGTTTATTTGAACTTGTTTTATATTGTTCTTCATTTTGTCATCGTTCTACTATGTGTTTTACTCTATTGTTAAGTGTCCTTGTGTGTCTTGAAAGGCACTTTTAAATAAAATGTATTATTGTTAGTTATATATGATTAAATTGTCAATAATGACTTTTGTTGTTGCTATTAATCAAGCTGCAATTAGTAAATGTCTTAATATTAAAAAATATATATATTATTTTTTCTTAATCAGATTTGTGTTTATTGTGGTTTAAAAAAGAAAAGAGAATAAATGGAGGGGAGAAACAACCCTCCTAACTACTCCGAATTACTTTTAAGAAAGATTCAAAGAAAAAGCATGAAATCATTGCAGATGAGAAGTGAAGAACTGCAACATTTCTGTATGTAAAAATAACCAAAGTCAAACACGCTGCTTATAAGTATAATCAGCTGATGATATTAGCTCAACTTATTTTTTTAAACCAGCATTTCATTTTTTTCATGTGTAAAAAGTTGATTTTGTGAAGTAAGTTGGCTTCTGATTTTAAAAAAGTTTAGTGTAAAGTAAAAGTACTTATAGTTACATTACAACTCTGACTTTACACGGTGGAGCATGGAGGGATTTACTGTCACATGGCTTAAAAATAAAAGCTGTAGGACAGCACTTCACCTACTGGTGATGGCCAGAGGGGCCGATGGCGCGATATGGCAGCCTCGCCTCTGTCAGTCTGCCCCAGGGCAGCTGTGGCTACAACTGTAGCTGCCTCCACCAGTGTGTGAGACTGAATGAATAGTGGAATTGTACAGCGCTTTGAGGGCCCCGAAAAGCACTATATAACTTGTTTGTTTACTTGCACTGCTTTAACTGGAGCCTCGTCCTCTCGTCTCTCTCTACTGCATGCAGCGGAGATAAAAATAAAGTTTACTTTGACTTCAGCAGCAAGCAGGCGCTCCGAGGGCTCTCCCGCTCACTTTTCGCATACAGAATTTCGAAAAAACATCGGTGCAAATTCTAAGTCTGTATCATAATGTCTGGTGTTTTCGTGTTTGTTGTTTTGTTTTTATTTTGTTTTATTTTGCGAGTTAGTTATTACACGCTGCTCCAGCCAGCCAGAGAATCCCCCGCCGCCGCCCCGCCCTCTCCTCCCTGTGCCGCAAGCAGCAGGCACCTCGCAAATGGAGGGCGCCCTTACTCTCAGCAAATGGGCGATAGAAAACCGATCGGTGCCTATGCTATCTCCAGTATGCGCTTGCATGACGTCGGGGCAGCATGAGTACGAGCATGAGTACGAACGGTTGCCGGTGATGCCGCCCCGGGCAACCGCCCGTGTCGCCCGTATCAAAAACCGCTAATGAGCCTACCTAACTACCTATCAATCATGCTGCCTTTTTCACTTGCCCTATAATCAGTTGATTTCACTTCTCTGTTGGAGGAAAATAGTGGCGCCGACTACAGTGTGGATATGGACATTTCTAAAGGATGAAGTTAAATCATCCTGCTCACACAACTTTGGCTCTTTACTGGTACTTGCACAGATTGCATGCTAACGCTAAGCTAGCCAAGAACCCAGAGTGACACTAAAGTCAGATGTTCGATGTTAAAACTCGTGATTCTAAATTGAGTATTGGGGTAAATGTGAATAGTTGTCTCTCTGTGTTAACCTCCACCTTTACTCCTATGCCTGTTAGGCTGTCAGAATTCCTCTCTCCTGACCAACACGCCAGAACTCCCTGAGTCTGCAAGAATGTCAGGCTATGGTGGTAACACTTCAGGATACCAAGACATTTTGGATAACTTCATAATGATAAACAATGGATTGCATTTATATAGCGCTTTTCGCCTATTAAGCCTACATTTGGGGCAAAGTCAGCAAACTGTCATTCCTGTCAGATTTCAATGTCTTTAATCAGCAGTGTGAACACACACAGAGCCCACTAACATCATGAATCAAATTTAACACATTTTCACTCGGTGCTTTAGACTTTTCTCTTACTAACGCAAATGTATTATGCACCTGTGTCCCATGGAGCTGATTGCGAGTTATCCCACAATTGCTACCAGTTAGTGTGAGGAGTGCTGTGGAGAGATGATTGGAGTCAGGAGCATCAGAAAGGAGAACAATTACTTGTATTGATTATTTCTCTGCCCTCCTCTTTTGCCCATGCACGGGAGCTGCTGAGGGACCACTCCTGTCATCTTCTGTTAAAAAATGTGTTTTGCATTCTGTCAGTAGTAAACTTCCTTTAACTTTTACTTTTCCGCTGTGGGCTTGTGTCCAGGTTTTATCCAAGTGCATGACAACTACTAATGTGACTTAAGCCTTGGATATGAGAGGCACTGTCATATGTTTGTATGACCACAATTGCTTGTATACATGCCTGAAAATGTCAGGGCATGCTCCTAATAAGGTGACAGATGATGTGCTGGGGCATCTCTTCCCAGATATAGACCAGGGCATCACTAAGCTTGGACAGCCTGAGGTGCAACCATGACAGAAACATAATGTCACATGTTGGATCTATGTCAGGTGAGACTCTGAGCTGGTACCACACCAACACCAATGCAGACAATTGTGTAGTTTCTGTCAGGAGCCCATGGTCTGTATAAAGATGGACGAAGCTACCATGACACCATGGCGTGATTTCTGATGCTGACCCTGATATAAAACCTTAACATTGTTCAAATGGAAGCATAAAAAAATATCCAATTTATCATAAATGGCAAAAATCACCCACAGAGGTCCAAGTAATTATATTTTTTTCACCAACCTACAAACATGTTTATTTCTGCTGTGCATTTGGACATTTTAATTGTCATGAATAACTGACGAGATCACCTAATTGGATAATGAGTTAGATCTGAGTCTGTGTACTGAGATGAAAAACGTATGAGTAATAATGAGAAACTGTACGAGTACATGATGATCATGTGTAGTACATCCATTCCTAAGAACCAGCACTGCACCCTGTGACTTACTTTAATACATCTTCAGTATTGATGAAACCACAAATATGTAACCATGTTAAAGCTGCCAAAGTGTCTGCACAACATTTAAAAGAGCATAAAGGTTCTTGGCACAAAGTCTGCATTCTTTGTGTGAGAACAAACTTTGTTTTTTTTAATTAACAACACTGTCATGAGGACTGTAAAATGATGTGAGAACTATAACTGAAGACCACTTAAAAAAAATCTACAAGAACGCCTGGCTGCTTGGGAAAAATTTAAAGACAATAAAGTTGGCTCAAGACTTTGCAAACACAACTTTTTCAGGAAAAAAAAGGACATCAAACAAAAGTCCCAGGAATGAGCTGTGTCCCTGCTGACGCATCTGTGAGGCATCTTCAGAGTGACAGAATGCTGCCACTCCAGTCCTCATAAAGGTACAAATGTGGTCAAATCAAAGTGTCAGATTATTAAAGTCAGCTCAGGCTTGGCATGAAATCGAGTTCGCAATGTACTTTCTTTTGGTACATAGCACAGAAGTCAAATGTTTCACACAGCAAGAATGTACAGCAAAGATATGCAAAGTGCTGAGTAAAATCCTTGAGCCACCCCTCAATTCTTTGTCTTTTCCTTCCAAGCAGCCAGATGTTCTTGTAAGTTTTTCGAGTGGTCTTGATCAGTAGTTCAACATGGTTTCTGGAGGTCTTTCAAAGTTTTTCTTTGGATATTGGCAGATTTACTTAATTGATTTTCTGTCCCATCCTTGTACCTGATCATTTTCTAAATTTCTTTTTCTTCATTTTCTGCTGTATATTATATAATATACCCTCCTGAGACCCAGCCTATACATTTACTTATTATTATTATTATTAAGCCTGATACTTCTCTTGTTCTCCACTTGTCCAGTTTTTAAGGAAACCCTGCACACCATGCCACAATATGCTAAGTCTTTAGCTAATAGCTTTTTGGGAATCACCTCATTGGTGCAAACATGCTATTTCATGTTTCCCAAACTGTATCAAACATTCTTCTGAAAGTAGCCGGACACAAGGATGGGACTGGAAACAATTGAAATATCTGAAAGACATTTAGAAAACCTGGAGAACTATTGCTCAAGACCACTTTGGAAATTACACAAACGCTGTTTAGAAGAAGCTAATTAAGAAATGAGAGGTGGCTCAAGATTATTGCAACTTTAATTGCCATGGTGACACATAAGCTGCAGTCTTATATTAATATATAATATAAAGCTGACACCCATCAGGTCCCAAAACCCATAGTGGGCAAAACCAATTGCTGCAGGCTCTGAGCGAGGATAGAAGCCTCTCACATGGACACATGGACCTTATAAAGAGGCGCAAACTGCTTTAGCAGGGTTTCTGCTGTTCTGCAGTCAGGCTGACAGAGGGTTTATTCACAGGCGTGCACATAAGTGGTCCGCAGGTGCGCAATCGCTGTCAAAATAAAAGAGGCACAACAGATAAGAAGTTGCAACGGGCGTTTGCGTACATATAAAAGGCACTGGTTTTGTCCGCAAGTGTGGGATTTTCACAGCATATTCTGCACCACATTTCTGTGCGTTCATCATTTGTTTGAAGCCAGCTCACCTCCTGCAACCACTTAGAATACGAATAGAACCACTTCCTAGAATACGCGCTTCTTTTGCGGTTCCTTCTGACATTTCTTTGGAGGTGGAGGAACACCAAAGTAATTGCTTTAAGGAGCTTGCTTCTTCGACATCTTTAAGAGTTCTAAACAAATGTCTGTCCTCCTCCAGAAAATCTTATGTACACAAACACGCGTCTCATTTTGACAGCCTATGCGCACCTGCGGACCACTTATGTGCACCCCTGTTATTCCTTTTTCTTTGCTTTCAGTGTCATGGTCTGGGTGAGTGCGGGGTTTTTCCACTCTGCTGGGCTCTACCTTCAGGTGGAGACTCTAATCAGCCTTCACACCTGACTGCAATCAAGTCACCAGCATTTAAGACCAGCACTCACAACAGACCTCTGCCAGATCTACTGCTAACTCACTACCCACCTGGTCGTCAAACTGAACTACACGCACCTCTGTCTGGTTTTCTGTTATCAGGTTGCACTCCCTTCATCGTGGAACATCACCTGCCTGCCTCCCTGCCAGGTCCGTTTGCGTTTAGGTCAAAAAATACTTGCAACAGTACACATACAGGAGGTGAAAATCTGAATTTATGCACACAGCGCTGCTGCTGTCTTCAGCAGGAGCAAAAGGATGAGAAACCCTGTTCCAGGAATGTGCTCTGTCCCTGCTGACTTGTCTCTGAGGCCTCTTCAAAGTGACAGAATGATGCCACTCAGGTCCTCACAGTGCTACAAATGTGGCCACAGCAAAGCTGTCGAAGTGTCACACAATTAATGATGTGCACAGGCTTGATATGAAATCCACAATAACCTTGTTCATGATGTACTTTGCCGTTGGTACATTGCACCAAAGGCACAAGAAGAATGTACAGGAAAGATATGCACAACAGTGTGCAAAACTCTTGTGCCAACCCTCGAGAGGTTGGTTCTAAACCATCTGCGCCCCCTGGTGAGGTCTTTATTGGATCCGCTGCAGTTTGCTTACCAGCCTGGCATTGGGGTGGAGGACGCCATCATCTACCTCCTGCACCGAGCTCTGACTCACCTGGAGAAGCCTGGAAGCACTGTGAGGATCATGTTCTTTTATTTCTCCAGTGCTTTTAACACCATCCAGCCACGACTTCTGAGAGACAAGCTGGAGCTATCAGGAGTGGACCACCACATGTCCCAGTGGATACTGGACTACCTCACAGAACGTCCACAGTATGTGAGGTCACAGGGCTGTGTCTCTGACACGCTGGTCTGCAGTATGGGGGCCCCACAGGGAACTGTGTTGGCACCGTTCCTCTTCACCCTCTACACTGCAGACTTCTCCATCAACTCCCCACGCTGCCACCTACAGAAGTTCTCTGACGACTCTGCCATAGTCGGCCTCATCACAGGTGAGGATGACTCAGAGTACAGACAGTGGACTCTGGACTTTGTTGACTGGTGTCAGCAGAACCACCTGCTGATCAACGCCAGGAAAACGAAGGAGTTGGTGGTGGACTTCCGGAGACGCAGACCCACCACACTGACACCGGTGAACATCCAGGGAGTGGACATTGAGATAGTGGACTCTTATAGGTACCTGGGTGTTCACCTGAATAATAAACTGGACTGGAGCCACAACACTGATGCTCTTTACAGGAAGGGTCAGAGCAGACTCTACCTGCTGAGGCGGCTGAGGTCATTTGGAGTCCAGGGAGTGCTTTTAAAGACCTTCTATGACTCTGTGGTGGCATCTGTCATTTTTTACAGTGTAGTATGTTGGAGCAGCAGTTTATCGGCAGCTGAGAGGAAGAGGTTGGATAAACTCATCAGGAAGGCCAGCTCTGTTCTGGGATGCACCCTGGACCCAGTACAGGTGGTGGGAGACAGAAGGACTCTGGCCAAAATAACATCTCTGATGGACAGAGTCTCCCACCCCATGCATGTAGATGTTGCTGAACTGCAGAGCTCCTTCAGTGACAGACTGCTGCATCCTCGATGCATGAAGGAGCGTTTCCGCAGGTCCTTCCTCCCTGCAGCTGTCAGACTGTACAATCTGAAATGCTCCCAACAAACATAGATGTTTACATCAATGCTGTAACTGCAACAAGTTAGTTAATTAACCAATTCGCACTACAACCTGGTTTGCCTCTTACCTGTAATTATTTTTATTTAATTTAATAACTGTACAGTACTCTCTGTTTATAGTAACCATTGTCCTTAATGTAAATATGTAAGAAAAATTGTGTATGTTTCTGTTCCGTGTCCTGTGTACTGTTTGTAGTATATTTGTCTTTTTGGCTGCTGTTACAACCAAATTTCCCCTTGTGGGACAATTAAAGGATTATTCTATTCTATTCTATTCTATTCTATTATATTATATTATATTATATTTTCTTTTTTATTTCCATCTTTTGTAGATTTCCACAAAGGTTCCACAAAGTAAACCCTGCACACCACAATGAAATACAGAAGTTTTCTGCTAAAAGCTCTTTGGGAATCACCATCTTGGTGCAAAAATCCTATATTATGTCTCTCAATCTGTATCAAGAATTCCTGCAAAAATGGTCACCTACAAGGAAGGGACTGAAAATGAGTGAAAAAGCATCCAATATCCAAATATACTGGACATCTTGTAAAAGACAACTTTGAAAATCCTTCAGAAAGAACATTTTTTTACAAACAGCTACAGGAAGTATAACATTGAGCTCTGAAAATTCATTTGCAGTGCACCTGTTAACAGGACAACAATTTAAAGTGTTTGAAGTTGTTAACTATTTTATGATGTTCTTTGGAATCATTTGGCAGATTAAATTTAAGATTATATGGGTTAAGGGTTGGAAAGCAGCCATAATGACTCACGCAATCTGTCAAATCCCACTTTAACCCGTGCAACATTAGCAGATTTTTTTTCTTTAGTAAAGTTTGTGTGGCTCTTTTAAATATTATACTATGGTTTGCAATTGCTCCAGTGATTCATTATATTTTTATATTTTATTGGTTTTAATGACACTTAAGCCAGAGTAAAATATAATGTAAAACTAAAAGTGATTTTAAAGGCATCTTATGTCTCAAAGCCCACCCACATTTGTACCATTTTCAGGACCTGTTGATCAGGTCCTGAAAAAGGTAAGCATTGGCCACATTAAAGGTGTCAAAACAGATAAGTGTGTAAACAGGTTTGGCATGAAGCCTAGGCTGAATCTTTCCTCCAGGCTTTGAACAGCAGTCAGGAGGAAAGAACATTTTAATTGAGTGCACCGGATTGGCATTAAATCAAGAATAACCCAGGTCACGATGTACTTTGTTTTATGACATAATAACAAATTATGGAATGAGTGTTTTGAACAGTAACAACAGCCTTCTTTATATTTTGTTTCCAAGGAGACAGACTTTCAGAAGAGGTCGTGAGCTAGTTGACCATTTTTAGAGAATCGTTGTGTTAAGCCAAAAGATCACCAGACTAAGGGAGCACTTTTATATCTACACATACCAGACAACTCAAAAGCAAAGAACCAGTTTTA
Source organism: Neolamprologus multifasciatus (assembly GCF_963576455.1). Taxonomy (NCBI): domain Eukaryota; kingdom Metazoa; phylum Chordata; class Actinopteri; order Cichliformes; family Cichlidae; genus Neolamprologus; species Neolamprologus multifasciatus. The sequence goes on from NC_140441.1 coordinate 11,289,894, forward strand.
AATCGGAGGGAGTTTGTCACTAGCATTCTGTCACAAATATACATCATTTGTTTGCATTTCTTTTGTTGAATCTATGAAAAAGGGCATAATGTGTTAGCCCTGCAACAGACAGGGCTAACACATCGTGTGCTTCATTTCACAGAAAGTTAGTTGTGTCTGCTGCAGTCAGTAACCAGGAACACTAGGAGCAGAAATAGAAATTAAGGCACTAAAGCAGAAAAATGATGGTGCACTAGCAAGACTCGCAGTACTGTGAGTTGTGAAGTCCCAGAACCCCGACTAACTCTTTGCTATCTTTTTAAGCAGGTGGTGCAATTAACCAGGGCTTGACTGGCTTGACTGAATCATCACTGAGAAGTTTCCATCAGGCAGCTCCACTGTGAACTATACCTCCACCCCTCCTCGGCAAACCTGCACCTTTACTTTATTTATTATTATTGAGTTTTAACATTGTTGTCTTTAGATATTGTGTGTGTTTTAATTGTTGTTCAGTGCTTTGTGACTTTTATCTCTGTGGAAATAACTATATAACTATATAAATAAACTTCACTTAACACCAAAGAACAATAAGTACACAAAAACAGGCTGAGACCCACATGCAGCTCTGAGGCTTTAGCAGTAGAAATAACAGAAATGAACTTTTTCCATGGTAAACATTCCTACTCTTCTTAATGGACAAAGAGGGATGCTTTCCTGAAATCCAGCCCCTCTGTTGTAAAAATCTGTTTTAATGATTGCCCGAAATTAATTTTAGACTTTTATCTGAGCCACTTTTTAGTCATAATTTGGTAAGTTTCCAACATTACCAGTTGTGACAGCTCAACAGTCACAGTGTCTTTTCTGCAGTGAACCAATAATCTTACACAATGTTTACTCAGGTTACTGCAATGGGGCCTCAGTCTTACATTTTTACTTTAGTATTGTATAATTTGCTGCTTCTAGCCCACAAGTTTTGTTTGTAAGCAGTCCTTAAATTTTGTCAACTCCAAAGACAAAAAAGAAATGTTTGCTCTAAAAATTTCCACTACATGACTCGTTAAAACTGCTGTAACTGATTTTTTTTTTATTATCTGATGTAGAATTGAGAAGTGACTCTTCACCCACAGCACAGGTGTGTTTTTCACAGACACACACAGCACGGCAAACACAAACTCTACATGCCAGAAAGGAAATAGTGTCTGGTATTTAAAATGCCGTATATTAAAAAAACAAAGTGACTTTATTACAAACAAGGTTATGATAAATGCTTATTTCATAGGTGAGGTAGGCTTCAAACTTATAGATTTTATTAATACATTTTAAAAGCTTTCTTGCTAATTGTTTACTGTTCCAGTCTAGAGAAATCTGTGAAATATCAGTGCGAGGAATCACGTTTTACAGACTGGTAATGGAGACAGACTCATTATACGTTTTTAGTTCAAACACTGAGTCTGGTGTTGTGTTATTTTTTTCATTTGGATAAATACACTGTGCCACATAAATGCCATAAATGATGGCAAAGTAGAGCAAGCACATGTGGCAGGGACTTTCTGTCCAATCAGACATATCTACCTGTGTGTCTTTCAGTTCCCTGTCGGCTGACTGGCTCCATACAAGATGCTCCGCCCCCTGCTCTTCCTGTCTGCTCTTACTGCACTGGCAGGTAAGTACACACACCCAGCGGTCATTTTGAATGTTTCCTCACAGTACCTGAGTAGCAACAGTAAAACCAGAGAAGAACAAAGTGACGAGGAGTAATGAAGGAAGCTTTAAATGCTGTATGGAGTTACACGTTCTCTCATTTGATAAAAGCTTGTTTTGTATCCACATCAAAGAATTCTCTTTTTTTTAATCACATATTTCATAAAGTTCTGATTCTGTAGTCATTTGTTGTGAAAGTAATGGCATACCCTAAAGGGACATTTTTACCAATAAACATAAATGCATGTTACAAGATTGGGAATTGCAGCACTGTCATAACTGACTTCAAACCTGAACAGCTTTTGCAATCAGAATCATCTGAATACACTGGTATGCCTAATATATAAACACAGTTGTTCACATGAGGCCTGGGAGATTCAAGGTCACTTTAAATCATTGAACTGTAAATCTAGATTGGTATTGATCCCTTTACCTTAATTTTAAAGTGTATATTTATTTCTTACTCTTCTTAAATTTACTGTTGACTTTTGGACCGGATGGAACTGGTGTTACAATGCTGGGTCTTATGACCCAGCATTTTGAGTTTTAGTTCATTTTGCTGTTTATAGTTTATGTTTAAGCTCATTAGATTTCTATGTTCATTTGCTTATTATATTCCCCTTGTGTTTTCTACCCTTGTGTTAAGCCTGCTTTATCCTTCATGTGTTTCATGTCTGTTTCTTATGTTGTCAAGTTCATGTAGTCATGTCAGTGTTTCATTGTTTCCTATTTTATTTTGAAAGAGGTCCTGTGTTTCGGTGCTCTGTTTTGCTCTTTCCCTGTGGGCGTCGTTATGTTCATGTTGTGTCTACTTTACCTTTCTGTCCCATGTTTCAGCTCCCTATGTTCTGTCTCAGTTGCTGTTAAGTTTACATGTTTTGAGTTCAGTCAGTGTGTTTCCTATTTTACTTTGAAGGTCCACGTCTCATGTGAGTGTTTCTAGTTTTGCTTCCCTTGTCTCGTCCAGCCTGATTACTCCCAGCTGTGCTCTCCTTCTGTGTCTCATTCCCTCGTTATCCCTCTGTGTATTTAAGCCCGGTGTTTCTCTTTGTCAGTGTCGTAGTCCCCCTCATGGCTGTGTTTCCCTGTGTGTTAGTTATCCATGTCCCAGTTTAGTTATATTTTTCGTGCCATTCTGCAATAAAGCAGCTTTTTGAGTTTAATTCTGGTGTGGTGAGTTTTGCGTTTGGGTCCTTCTCCTGCCTGGACACAGCCGAAAAATGACAACTGGAGCCTCGTCGTCTCTCTATATACTGTATTGTTTATAGCAGTGATGACAATAAAGTTTATTTTGACTTTGAAAGTTGGAATATATTGAAATAAAAATGCAAATACAGACATGTAATGATTTTGCTCCAGGAAGTAGCACTAGGAAAAGTCAACAGGGGAGCAGCAATGGAGACATTATTCCATGTAAAATGCTTGGACTGTCTGAACAAATACTAGTAAATAGTATTTGTAATAATAGTATTTAAATAGTTCAATTCTGCAAAATTGAACTATTTAAATGTTGCTGTCAGGGGTGGTGTGGGAATGAGCAGATTCGAATGCAGAGCTCCTTTAAAGAAAACAGTGGATTTATTTACAGTGAGGTGAATAAACAACAGTTCAATACCTAGTGGAAAGTGCACAACTGCGGTCTCTTCCTTCACCTCCTGACAGTGCTTGTGGCCGTGAAGTGATAACACACATGCAGTGACTTCCCCCAAACAATTACCCGTGACTTCTCTCCATTCCCGACTCCTAGTGACAAAACACACATACAAAACGCTGACTAGACAGTCCTTTGCTTAAAGTAAGCTTTCACACAGAAAACACGTCCGAGCAGTGCTACCGAGTTCCACACAATAATCCAGCGCTGACTGAAGCCCGATCACACCGTTAAGTAGACAGCCCAAAGATGGTGGATAATTAGCCACAGTGCAGGAACACTCTTGGGAGCACTCGTCATCACATTAATTATTTATTTTGTATTATTTATAACTTTATTTGTAGTGTTCTTCCTAGATTATGCATTGCATTCTTGAACATAAGAGAGAGAGAGGGACGGAGAGAGAAACACAAAACACTGACACAATAGGCAGGCAGTCCTGCGGAGGCTGTCAGACCATGACAGTTGCAGTGATGTTTGCGCTCACAGTTGTTAGACGAGTCTGTGAGTGTTTGAACTCAAATAAACCCTTCTTCAATCCTTAGGTGAGATGTATCAACCTGGTACAGTGATCAGCTCTGATCCAGAAACCTGCTTGAGTCTCACCTGTGATGAGAACGCAGTCCTCCACAACTCCAGTCAAGGCAACAACATGTAAATATGGTATCTTTGTATTTCAAAGAAAAGCTGTGATCACACAGAGACTCATTGTCTATTGTGAAGGAGCAGCAACAGGAAGTGTGGGTATTACATCAGCAGTGACTGAAATTCATTTTGAACAGCAGTTCTAATCAGAGCAAAAACATCAGTGAACAGTGAGTTTGATAAAAGGCTCACACTTCATACACAGCTGCTGATTCATAAGTGGATTATTTGATGAATCAGGAATCAATAAAACACTGACTGCTTCCTCCTGATGCTTAAATGTAGCTGCAGATGGTCCCACATCATGCAGCCTGCTCACTTTGTCATGCTGGTATTTTCTGTAGCGCCACCATCAGGTCTTTCTTTGAGATGTCTTGAACATGAGAACTCTCCCTGGTGGCTGCAGCACTGAACACCAGTTCATGATGATCATTTTGGTTGCTCATTTTTTTTCTTTTCTTTTGTCAGCTGTGTGTTGGCCTCCACCTGCACTGTGACCGGCCCCACTATCATCAATGTCCATGGCCAGATTAACTCCATCCAGGATCGCTGTGCATACTCTCTGTTCTCGACTGTCACTCCCAGACTTCCATGTTCTGGGGAACTTCAGGGACAGACGTCGTAAAGATGTGAGCTTTTTGGACAGTGTGACGCTGCGTGTGGACGGGCATCACATTCAACTGGAACAAGGTGGGAGAGTTCAGGTAAGCGACCTACAGCCACAGTTCATGTGTCAAGAGTGGAGTCTGATCCAAAGTCCTCCCTCATCCTCTGCTGTGTCTCCTCTCATCGTTCTTCTCAGGGCTGTTAGAAGCAGTTCTTTCAGAGCTGCTGAACTCAGTGGTTGTTGCTGTGAAATCAGCCTGCTTGTGTGTTTGACATGTTTCACTCAGTGTTTCCTCCACTTTGTCTCTGCTGTGATGCAGCTGGACGACTCCATGCTGACCCTCAGCAGTTCGCCTCAGCTGGTTCACGGTGTGCAGCTCTCTAAGGACCAAACTGGAGTCATCGCCAAGCTGTCGCTCTCCAACCTCAACATCTCTGTCTTCTTTGATGGCTACACTGCACAGATCCTCTTAGAAGGTACAGAAGATAAAGTTTAATTCTTGTAACATAAACTTTAAACTGTGCTGTTATTTATTGAGCTGCTGTGTTAGTCCAGTTTGAATATTGATGCTGATCTGACTCATTCTGTCCTGATCCTGTGCAGGACTTGCTGGTTCATCTGTGGAGGGTTTGTGTGGAAACTCCAGCAGGTCTCTGAGTGACCTGAGACTCTCTGAGTACAGCTCCACCAGGTAAGACCTCATCACAAGCTCAAAGTCCCTCTGACTGCTGACTCTGATGTTGCAGATATTCTGTGTATATATGAATGAGCTTGAACTTTGTTGTTTGTCGCCCCCTAGCTGTGAGATGCAGTACAGTGAACCTGCTGACAGCACGATCAACTGCACCAGTGTGACTGAACGGTGAGCAGACTGATCCACACAGCAGGAAACATCTGTTTGTGTTAAACTTTGATCATGTGACTCTAGCACAGATGAAAGATAAAAACACCTTATCACACATGATCACTTTTCTTTATTTTATGTTTTTCCATCGGTGGTACAGCTGTAATCTCCTGAAGGAGGCGCCCTTCTCCTCCTGTAACAGTGACATCGACCCAGGGCCCTACATAACCGCCTGCACCGACACTTTGTGTAAATATCCTGCAGTGGACGGACTCAACTGTCAGTTCCTGAAGGCCTACGCCAGAGCCTGCAGTCTACACAACCACGCTCTGGATGGCTGGAAGTCAAACGCTGGCTGCTGTAAGACCTTAATAAGACCTTAATAAGACATTAATAAGCTCTCTTTGTTTAAAAATTGAACTGTGGATTTTTAGAGCTCACATGTTTTCAGGATAATACATCAGTGTGTTCCTCTGTAGCCACTGAGGCCTTCTGTCAGGACAGGACCTGCAGCGATCACGAGTTCTGTGGTGAGAAGACGGACAGTGGTGACACTCGCTGCTTCTGTCGGGCCATTTTTGCCTCCAAGTACCAAGAAAACAACTCTTTGGGTACGACAGCTGTGACATCATCATGACAACAGGGCTGAATAATCGAGGAAAACTTCTAACTGTGATTTTTCTGACTGATATTGTGACATTCAGGTGATCCAACAATCTGCATGCAGGACTCTGCTTCAGTCACTCTGGTCGGTTGTCTCCTGGAGGACAAAGGCATCGACTACTCTGCCTTACACCTCAACGACCCGACCTGCAGGGGTCAGATGGACGAGCTCACCAACATGGTGACATTCAGCTTCAACAGCAGCAACAGCTGTGGGACGGTGGTCACGGTGAGTATTATCTCCCCCTCCAGTTTGGGATCTTTCTGTGGGTTCAGCTTTACCTCTGACCTCTGTCGCTTCTCATCATGTTGATGATCTGTGAAGTTTATTTTAGTCAATCAGCTTCTGTCACTAACCAGTCAAAAAAAGCAGGAATTCACACTGCTAGCCTGGTCAACAAGCTGCAGCCATTAACTTTACAGTACTTTTATTAGTGTTTGAATTTTTATATATATCCTGGATGAGCCCCCATTAATGTTACTCCTGCATTTCTTCTCACTAGCAGAGTTGTTTTTAACACCTCCTGAAAACTGTCAGGTTTTAAACACGGAACATGGAAAAATGAACAAAAATATTCAGTAGCAACATCTGATTGTGTGACTCTGCAGACCAACAACAGCCAAGTGATCTACAAAAACACCATCATGACCCAGAACAGCTCCTCTGACATCATCACTCGTCACGACCAAGTCTACATCGACTTCTCCTGCGTCCAAACTCAGCCGGACATCAAGACTGCAACCTTCAGGATCAGAGACAGGTGTGTGGTGGCTGCTGGTTTTCTTTGAATTACTTTAAGATGTGAAGCTTCTCCTGAGGTTTGTGAGTCAGAGAAAGCTGAAGTGTGTTTGTGTTCTGCAGCTCTGTAATCCAGCACATCACATCTGGAGTTTGGGATTACACTCTGACCATGCAGAGCTTCACCGATGCCGGCCACACACAAGCTGTGGAGTCCAGCACTGAGGTGCAGCTGAACCAGAAGATCTGGGTGGAGCTGAAGACTGACGGGCTGGACGGAGACGTGGTCGTCGTGGTGACCGACTCCTGCTGGGCCACTAACCAGCCATCACCCGACAGCACTCCGAGATACAACCTGATCATAAACGGGTGAGACAGACTCAGAGAGTCATGTGGTTTTGATCTCTCTCATGGACTCCTGAACAAATTGTGTTTTCCTGTCTGTGAGCAGCTGTGCCAACCCTGCTGACCAGACTGTGCAGGTGGAGGAGAACGGACTGGGAACCTCCAACTACTTCTCCTTCAACATGTTCCAGTTTACTGGGAGCTCTGGTGACGTCTACCTGCACTGCAAACTCCACCTGTGCCCCAAACAGAACAACTGTGTCCCGGTCAGAGATGGGCAGTAACGCGTTACTGTAATCCGATTACTTTTTTCAAGTAACAAGTAAAGTAAGGGATTACTACTGCAAAAACGGTAATTAGATTACCGTTACTTTCCCGTAGGAACGCTGCGTTACTGCGTTACTAAAAACGTGATTTTTTTGCGAGAATGTCTCATGACAGTGACGTAAGCGAGTGCGACGTTGGTGACAACAGCTGTGTGCAGATCAACAATGGATAATATATCGAGTGCGGAGAGAGTATGAGCGTGCAGCGTTTAAAGCGTGGAAGTACTGACCTTACTTTGAGTTTGATTCCATAAAAAGTGACAAAAACATTAGTGTCCATTGTGCGTGGGAAGAAAACTTCTTTTTACAGCGAAAAAAACCCTAAACTTCCAAGCAAGCACCGAGTGCGCAACGACGTAATGGGAAACTCACAGAGAAACTAGCGGATTCTTCCACTGACCGCTGTGCACACCTGCACCAGGGTAAACCTCCGCCCACCCACTCCTGCTTTACAGGTGAAAATAGAGCAAAAGGACCGCTAGTCTTTGATGTTATTTATTTTCTGTTGTGTTTTACTTGCATCTATTTGAAAGAGTGAGTGTAAACACAAAACATATTTTATTTTATGTGCTGGAATGTGCAGAAAATAGGTTTAAATATTGAACAAATTTCTTCCAGTCAGAGAATGTTGCATATAATTAAATGTTTGCTTGATGCATAAAGTTAAAAGATTTAAACTAATAAAACAAGTTTTAAAAAGAGACTTTTCCATTTGATTACATTTTGTATGATGGATTAAGTAACTAAGTAACTAAGTAATTAATTACTTTTGAAAATAAGTAATCAGTAAAGTAACGGGATTACTTTTTGGGGGAAGTAATCAGTAATTAGTTACTGATTACTTTTTTCAAGTAACTTGACCAACACTGGTCCCGGTACAGCTTCTTTATTAAATATGGCTGCATTTTACTGATTTTATGCAAGATGTTTGTCTGAACAAGACTGTGTCCTAATTCTGCGTCTGTTAAAGTGGACTTAAATTACTACTACAGTATATAAATATGTAAAGGCCAATTTACACCACAGAGCTCTGCTCTTTAAAAGTTGCCATAGATTCAACACTGAAGCTGAATTTAAGAAATAAGTGCTTTAGAAGATGTTTAGTGCCATCTGACATGTGACATCAAGTTAAACCCTCATCTGTTATGGTTATTAAACTGATTTAATTTATTCTTGTTTTTATAAAAGTAGAAGAAAACATTAAAATAGTTGAATTAAAAGATTCTGACACAAAAGCTCAAATGTTCTCAGCAGATTCAGTCCTGAATGAAAGGATCAGTGTTGATCTTCTAAAGTCTGGACTTTGTCTCTCTTTGTCTTTAGACTTGTCCTGCAGGTGCTCGCAGACGCAGATCTGCCAGGTCCAAATATGAAGGTGAAGCCTTCATCAGCATGGCCTGGACTCATTAGGTGAGAGAGTTTGTTGTTTTCGATGACACCATTCTGAGACCTGTGCTGACAATCAGTTATGTTTATTACTAAAGGAGGTCTGACTGAACAAAAGGGAAAAAAAACTTGTGGGGGAAGAGATCAGTGAAGTTAAAGCAGCAAAATGATTCAGACAGAGAAAACTCTCCAGTAAATTTAACAGACACATGTCAAACCTCACTGATAAAGGCTGAAAGAAATGCTACAATAATTTTACTGATGGACTTTGATTTCATGTCTTTTCAATTACTTGAAGCAAATGTTTTCAGTATTGCCATAATAAATCTATAAACTCAGTGTGTTGAGCAGGGAACCACATGACCTATGACTGAGAGTGGCCAGCCCGGGTTTGAGTCTGGCTCGCGGTCCTTTGCCACGTATCTTCCGCTCTCTCTCTCCCTCCCTCTGCTTTCCTGTAATTTCTTGTATCTGTCAATTAGGCTGAAAAGGGCCAATAAAAATAAATGTTTCTAAACTTTCCATCCTATGAGTTTGATCTGAGTGAGTGAAATGTTCTTGTTGGTTGTTTGTAGCCTGACAGTCCAGGATCAGTGTGAAGGTCCATCTCAATGACTAATTATAATAGGACGAAGAAGTGGCAGGTGATTGGCTGAAAAGAAACCTAAGGGATGTGACAGAGAGGATGGAGGGTTGTTCAGCAGTCACGCTGTGGTCTGGTTTATCTTCTCAGGTGGTTTCCATGGTGACACGGACTGACCACAGCAGTGGAAATGATGTTGAAGTGGAAATGAAGACAAGAACAAACTGTCGTCTCTAACAGATAATGACTCTATACCTGATGTTTACACTGTTTTATTGATATCTTGGTGAAGGGAATAGTGTCTGTTTTTGATATATATCCAAATGAATATCTATGTGGTACATAAACACTCCTAAAATATATCCAAGTATGCATGGAGGCACTTGAGGACCTTTCAGGAATCCTCTAAGTTGTCAAATGTTGGATTGGAGTTGAGAGTAATGACTTGTTGGCGTGTTTACCTCTCAGGTTTATATAAGCTGAAGACTTTTCTATTCATGAAGGCATGAAACTATCGAGCATTTGACAAAAAATGCAAAGATTAGGGGACTGTTAAAACAAAAGGCTGCTTTAAAGGTACTGAAGTATGTTAACATCAGCTCTTTGCCATGGTGAATCATTAGAAGGAGAGTTTTATCATTTATTTTCCTACTCTTGGTTTTCTTGTTGATGGTATGTGGGTGGATTTCTAATTATAGTTTCTTAGGAGACCAATTAATTAAACTCAAGAAATGTTTTAGGTTTCAGAGTCTGATTAAATATGCTGCACATAGATAATGTTGGAAACAAGACCTGTCAAAGTTGAGGGAGGAAGGACAGCACCTGATTTTGTCGATGGTTATAGAAATTCAAGGTTATTAAGGTGGACAAACTGATAAGGTGATCAGATTTATTGGCACATGTCAGTAAAGACTGAATCACTGCGTGACAGAATACTGTCCTATCCAACAACAGCAGCATTCAGCTGAATCTGAGACCATGGCAGATGTTTGAGGTTTTTTGTTTTGTTTTTTTTTAAACAGTGGAGCTGGTCTGTTTTGTTGATTTGAGCTGCTTCTCTCCATCTCCCATATTATTCATTATTTGTTCCATTAGAATAGGGGAAAAAATCAAATAAAGGGATGATTAAAAACCAATCTCAGTTTCTTTCAGTTTTTTTGGTTCAGAAGCTGATTTGATGTAAGATAAGAACCCATTAAAATACTGTTGGGTAAAAGAGTCAAAGCAGCTTACAAAGAAGCCACTGGACTTGCTTAAGTTTCTTGAAGAACGAAAAGCTTCTTCTTCAGTTCTAAGACTAAATGGTGGAGAGTCTGATCTATATCGCTACTTTATTTTACATGTAGATCAAGCAGTCAAATATTTTTTGACTGCTTTGTCTTCCCATGCTGCCTTTGTTCGCTTTTCTCTGTCATTTCTTTTCATTGTCATGTCCCTGTGTTTGTTATTCCTCTCTTCACTACTTGTTGTTTTGCTGTGGAGATGAGTTTTTATGTCCTTAGTGATTTGGTACATTGGAATAGCCACTTTTCCTGGTCATGAAGTCAAGGAAATGTGTGAAGGAGAATTGATAAGGACTTAGGAAAAGAGAAATGTGGTCCAAAAGGAATCTGACTGGACTGATAAACTCAAATTTCAGGTTTATGATGTAAAATACAACAGGTCTCCTCTGGATACAGCCTGTGCCCCAGACCCAGTCTGCAAGACCACACACAGTGTGGATCCAAATGCAGGACCCCAGAGACGACACATGAACTTAAACAGCTTTATTCCTGAGAACCAAAACTAAAACTGGGGACTCAGAAATACACAGGATCATGAGAGGATGGGCAACAGGGGCAAACACAGATGGAATAAATCTGACAAACAGAACAAGGGAAGCAAAACTGAAAATAAAACACATGAGATGAGGTAGCTTCATAATAAAACAATAAGTGACACTCACACTGAGACCCAGACAAAGACAAAGACATGCGAACTTGACAAGAGGACAGGTAACAAGCAGACATGAAACACATGACAGACTGGGGAGACGAGATGACACACATGGAGAGCCACACTGGAACAGATATGGAAGACGAAACACAGAGACACCACTAACGGAGTGAGAGAGAGGGACGCTGAGGGCGAGGGAGTGTGTAAGGAGTGTGCTAAAGAGACGACAACTATAATAAACGGGACATGACAACAAGACTGACAAACACTGCGGACAACACACAGGGAAAGGAAAACACTAAGAGAACTAAACCGGAAGCACGAGGGATTAACACAATCAGAAAAATGAATAAATGTAAGAAAACTAAACTAGGAAATATGAGTCACTCTAGAAACATATGATGATTAATCAATGATTAATCAAGATTCAAGAGGTCCACAAACACAAAGGAGTGGATCAGTGACCCAGGACCATGACAGTTTCCTTTAGAAGACTTTATAAGTTATTTGACAACACAACCAGAACACAAACAGCCTCATAAGATTACAGGTGAAAGAATCCTTTTTACTTAATGACATGTAATGTTATTTCAGCAACAATGCCATGATTATGAAGTGTTTAAGCTGTGACTACTAGAGATTACATCATTTACAGTTGATGACTCTCAGTCAGCTGGGAGTGAGGTCAGGTGTGGCCCATTTAGAAAGGTCAGAGCCACTGCTGTACAAACTGGTACATCTGTTTAACACTGGATGTGATCATTCTCAGTCCGAAGGAAAGGCTTATGTCCAGGGATTGACCTCCTCAGGCTCATCAGATGTATTTTTGTTCACTAGTGGATCTGTATCGTCCTCAGGAAGAGGCTCATCCATATTGCTTTGCTGTTCTGGTTCTTCCTCATCTTCAGCAAAGATATGATCCACATTTCATACTCATTACAAACATCATGACTTTCACCAGAGCATTTCATAATTTAGTGAAATTCTATTTTTTGTCTCTTACTGTTTAATTAGAGATTCCTGACAAAGTCAAATAAAACCTTGGTCCAATAAACAAATTTAAAAGATACTTTTATGCATCTAAAAACTAAAAGCTGGGCAGGTTTTTTTTTAACACAACAGGAAGGTTTTTGTTTTACCAGTTTCACCATGAAATAGACATGAAATAAACAGCCATCACATTGCCAGCTGTGTGACACCTGTTTTTGACTCGACTGAAGCTCCTCTGGTACAGTTGTTTTTGTGTGCTGCCACCTCCTGGCAGCTTCCTGTCACTGCTCAGTTTGTCCTGAAGCTGAGCAGCTCCACACACAAGTCAGTGTTTAAAGATGGATATTTATTGAATAAACTGGAATTCATTTTATTAGTCATAATGCTGATTTCCGCTCACACTGGGAATAAAGTGGGTAAGAGTTTGACTTAAGTAAAATTTTGGGACTTTAAGACATTTTAGGGTGTGAAAAATGTGCTGCTGTGTTCATCCGTGTGTTATTTAACTCACCACCAACACACTGACAACATTGAGAAATCATGTGTAGCCATTTTATCACAATATAAGATTTTTAAAACATGCACATTGCAGATACTCTTGACCAGTGTTGCAAAGATTCTTCATATGCCGTTAACCCAAAAATACCCTTGATCCAGCTGTGCTTCTACAGCTGTGGTGAGTGTGAGCAAGCAGGTACACAAGACAGAATGACTCTGGTGGGAAAAATGAATCGGGAGCCATGATGAGATGTTCGTAATGTACATACGAACATCTCATCATGCCATTTTCATGTTGTTGCAAGTAACCTGGTAGCACACACAAACTTTCTACCCCAAATGCAGTCTTAACATAGGCAACAAAGATAAAGTGCAAACTGTTCTATTTACTGGACTCTAGTCAAATGAAATGTATTTAACTGGTATAATTCAGTTAATACCAGCAACATTGTCCTTAAAGATTAAGAATTTAAATAAAATAAAATTCTTTTTTTCTACTTTTTTTGAATGCACCTCTAACTAACTAATTATACTACTCCTAATTCAATGATTCACCCTGGTATATATATATATATATATATATATATATATATATATATATATATATATATATATATATAGGGCACCCTGACGAGAAGTGGGCTACTGGAACAAGAAGGCATCGGTGGGCAAGAGACGAAAACAGGGCGTTGTTGGAATGCTACTACGCAAGTAACCCTGGCGGAAGGGGTTACATGAATAGGATTAGGGACCTATGGATTCTTCGATACCCAACATCCACAATGACGGCTAAACAACTAGTAGCTCAGTGTTCCAACATTCGAAAGAAGGGGCTGCTCTCACAGCTAGAGATTGACAAGGTACAACATAAATGCTACGGCAAGGGGAACCAGGACGCCAGGTCAGGGGGGAGATATCATCACCCCCACCCGAGATTGGGTACCAAGCCCCAAGTGCGATAGCAGAAGGATCGTTGAGTGCGAGAGGAACTGACCTGAAAGATAGGATCATGACCAAGCTTGAAACCTGAACCCCCCGCAGCCGGTTACCAAGATTACGTGAAGTTCCCTCAGAAGGTCTGCTAGATGATGTTAATGCAGCACTACGGACGATACCTACAGCCACGATTACCGACACCGACAAGCTGATCTACAATACGGCAGCAGTGATCAGTGAGATGCTTGGCTACAAGTTGAACAGCCACAAGGGGCAGTACCCTCCATGGAGAAGGAGGCTAGAGGCTAAGATCAAGGTAGCACGGAGGGAGGTTAGCCAACTATCGGAGTTGCAGAAAGGCGCGATGAGGAAGGTGCCTAAGAAGTACAGGAAGCTGTCCATACATGAGGCCTTGGAAACTGCCAAGCAACGACTCACAGCCTTGGCCAGCCGCTTGAGGAGGTACACCAGAGAGATAGTGGCTAGTGGATCTGAGGGCAGACCACAGCGACCTCCCCGAACAGGGTCCAGTAACCATCACAGTGGCAGATATCCAAGAAAGGGTCTCCAGTATGAAGAGTTGGACAGCACCAGGCCCTGACATGGTTCACGCCTACTGGCTGAAGAAGCTGACTGCACTTCACGAGCGCTTGGCAGCACAAATGAACCAGCTGCTAGTTGACGAGAGACACCCGGAATGGCTAACCGAAGGCCGGACAGTCCTGATCCTCAAGGACCCCCAGAAGGGGCCGGTCCCCTCCAACTACCGACCAATAACCTGCCTTAGCACCACGTGGAAGCTCCTGTCAGGTATCATAGCGGCTAAGATGAACAGGCACATGGGTTAATACATGAGCGGGGCACAGAAAGGGATGGGCAAAACACCAGCTACTGGCAGACCAAGCAGTCAGCCGAGACTGCAGGACCAGACTGACCAACCTGTGCACTGCCTGGATTGATTACAAGAAGGCCTATGACTCAATGCCCCACACCTGGATCCTGGAATGCCTAGAACTATATAAGATCAACAGGACCCTGAGAGCCTTCATCAGGAACTCAATTGGGATGTGGTGTACAACACTAGAGGCCAACTCCAAGCCCATAGCACAAGGTACCATCAAGTGCGGGATCTAACAAGGAGATGCTCTGTCCCCACTGCTGTTCTGCATAGGCCTGAACCCCCTCAGTGAGATCATTAACAAGACTGGCTACGGATACCGACTACGGAATGGAGCAGTTGTCAGCCACCTCCTGTACATGGATGACATCAAGCTGTATGCCAAGAGTGAACGAGACATTGATTCACTGATCCACACTACCAGGATATACAGCAATGACATCGGGATGTGATTCGGGCTGGAGAAGTGTAGTTGGATGATAACAAAGAGAGGGAAGGTAGTCCGAACTGAGGGGATCGAGCTACCAGAAGGCAACATTGCAGACATAGAGGACAGTTACAAGTACCTGGGGATCGCACAGGCGAATGGGAACCATGAAGAGGCCGCTAGAAAAGCTGCAACCACCAAGTACCTGCAGAGGGTCAGGCTAGTCCTGAGGAGTCAGCTGAACGGTAAGAACAAGATCCGGGCTATCAACACCTACGCCATGCCCGTGATCAGGTACCCAGCTGTTATATTAAGTTGGCCAAAGGAGGAGATAGAAGCCACTGACATAAAGACATGAAAGCTCCTTACCATGCATGGAGGGTTTCACCCCAAGTCCAGCACAGTGAGGCTGTACGCTAAGCGGAAGGAAGGGGGCCGGGGACTGGTGAGTGTCAGAACCACAGTCCAGGATGAGACAACGAACATCCAAGAATACATCACGAAGATGGCCCCAACTGACAGCATGCTCAGTGAATACCTCAGGCAGCAGAAACCCAAGAAAGAGGAGGGAGACGAGGAACCATCATGGAAGGACAGGCCCCTGCAAGGTATGTACCACCGGCAGATAGAGGAGGTGGCTGATATCCAGAAATCCTACCAGTGGCTGGACAAAGCTGGACTGAAAGACAGCACTGAGGCACTAATCATGGCAGCACAAGAACAAGCTCTGAGTACAAGATCCATAGAGGCTGGGGTCTATCACACCAGGCAAGACCCCAGGTGCAGGCTGTGTAAAGATGTCCCTGAGACAATCCAGCGCATACCAGCAGGGTGCAAGATGCTAGCAGGCAGGGCATACATGGAACGCCATAACCAAGTGGCCGGCATAGTATACAGAAACATCTGTGCCGAATATGGCCTGGAAGTTCCGAGGTCAAAATGGGAGATGCCCCCAAGGGTGGTGGAGAATGACCGAGCTAAGATCCTGTGGGACTTCCAGATACAGACGGACAAAATGGTGGCTAACCAACCAGACATAGTGGTGGTAGACAAACAGAAGAAGACGGCCGTAGTGATCGATGTAGCGGTCCCGAATGACAGCAACATCAGAAAGAAGGAACATGAGAAGCTGGAGAAATACCAAGGGCTCAGAGAAGAGTTCGAGAGGATGTGGAGGGTGAAGGTAACGGTGGTCCCCGTGGTAATCGGAGCACTAGGTGCGGTGACTCCCAAGCAAGGCGAGTGGCTCCAGCAGATCCCGGGAACAACATCGGAGATCTCTGTCCAGAAGAGCGCAGTCCTGGGAACAACTAAGATACTGCGCAGGACCCTCAAGCTCCCAGGCCTCTGGTTTGAGGACCCAAGCTTGAAGGATAAAACCGCTCGCAGGGGCGTGCTGGGTGTGTGTGTATATATATATATATATTCTCATTTATTTTCAATTGACCTCCTAAATGTGATGTTAATTGATGAGGCGAGGTTCAACATGCCACCCACGCCGATTACCAGTCATGACTGACCTGTCAGTGGAGCTAGAATCCAGGAAAAGGTCACCAACATGTAGCCACACATCTGAAAGCATACTGATTTGCTCTCCTGATATTTAGATTGTAGTACTGATATTTTAACCTTTGAATATATATATATATATATATATATATATATATATATATATATATATATATATATATATATATATATATATTAGGGGTGCATTCTGTACATTTGATACAGTGCTTTCGGTTCGGTACGCATATGTATCAAACAATACAAAATTTTAAATTTATTTTATCAACTTTTCTTCTGACGATGCTTTCTGTGTTGAAAGCTCAGTGGATCTGCGTTCGACTACTCCGCCTAGGTTGCACTATCGAGTGCAGATCCACTGAGCGCAGCGCAAGCTAGCAAGACAGAAGCTAAGCTCGTTGCAACATGACAAATTGAACCTCCCCCACCCTCATTCAGATCTGGCCTTTGGAACTATTTTGGTGTGAAGTATGACCCTGAAGGTAAGCGCGTCATGGACAAAAGTAAAACCGTATGTCGGATGTGCCATGCAATGCTCAATTACATGGGTGGGAACTACTGCGTTAGCGCAGTTTGCTCGTTAACGTGTTGTCGCCGTCCAGCCGCACGCACGGGGCGATCCGAGGTAGCTCGTTAACGGAGATTTGCTGTGTTGTGGTGTTAACCTCATTTCAGATTAACGCTGACAGCACTAGTGGGAACACAACGAATATGACTGCACATTTACGCCGACATCATCCTAGTGCAAAGACAAGCGGAAGCAGACAAAAACAACAAGCACGCATGCTATAAACTTTACCGGAGTCATTTAGACAGCCGTTAGCACATGATTCTCCTTATGGGGACCTGATATGTTTAATATGCTGCTGAGAATATAGCCCAGAAGAAGCGTATAGTATAGCTTTTATTTTGGAAAGAGCCATTTCTCTGTAATAAACTCTCTTTTCCAAAGATGAGTGATTTCTCGATCAGATAGATTTATTAGTTTATTACTTTGTTTCATCAACATTAAATTTAAAATATATATTTATAATTTTAATAAATGACAAATTAAAAAAGCATGAACATTTTTTTGTATCGAAAAAATATCGAACCGTGACACCAAAGTATGGAACCGAACCGAACCGAATCGTGAATTTTGTGTATAGTTGCACCCCTAATATATATATATATCTCTTCAATTTTCTATGAAGCAATTTTTGCCCACAAACTATAGTTTTCTCAAACTCCAATCCTTTCATTTTCCTGTCAAATGCTAGATACTTTCACATCTTTATACCCGACAAATTTTTACAAAGTAAAAATACTTCTGTGGTTGAAGGCTTTAACACTTGTGGATTTATGAGACCTATGAACACAGATGTGTTTATATTTAGGATGTACAAGACAAAAGAGTCATTAGTGTTGACTCTAATCCAACATTTGACAGCCTACAAATCTCAAGGCCTCCTGGGAGGTCCTTATATGTTTCAGGACTGTTGATGTACTACATATATACTTATCTGAGTTCAGTTCAGTTCATTTAATTTGTATTTCAAAGATATACATTCACCAACATCCCATAATATCATTCCATACTAATTACAGACACTCTTCCCATCACCGAGAGTCCAATAAAACTGAGTAAAGATGAGGTGTAGAGTCATCGTTTTTCATAGACAACAATTTAGTCTTTGTCCCATGAAGCTTTCACTAAAACAACTGCATATTCCAGCTGTGGGCATTCACAGCAGCCCTGAGCTCAACCTTTCACACATCCAGGATCTGGATCAGGACCAATCAGATGTCAGGGATCATCATTGAAGTCATCAACCTGTTGTGCAGTCCAAGTCACTGTGGAAACCACCTGAGAAGATAAACCAGACCTCAGTGTGACTGCTGAACAACACTCCATCATCTCTGCCACATCACTTGTTTTCCTTTCAGCCAATCAACTCCAACTTCTTCCTCCTATCTGCTTATCGTCTGTATTTGAGATGGACCATCACCCTGATCCTGGACTGGCAGGCTACAGACGACTATGGAAGAAATATAGTATCATCAGAATTCAAGTATTTTTAGACATTGAATTTATAAGACTGAATTTTTATCCTCCAAATTTCCCTGCAAAAATATTCACCTGCAAAAATTCACCTGCAAAAAATTCACCTGCAAAAAAGTCACCTGCAAAAATTCACCTGCAAAAAATTCACCTGCAAAAATTCACCTGCAAAAAATTCACCTGCAAAAATTCACCTGCAAAAATTCAACTGCAAAATTGATGAACTTGAGTGACCCAAGCCAGAGCAATCAGCACTAGATCGAGTCGAGCGGCTCTCAGCCAATTAAATTACGATGCTTAATCACATGACACTGTTGGTGTCAGGTGAGTGATTAAGTTTTTCTCCTAAATAGAGATCATTACAGAACGCCTAGTCCTACTTAAAATCCCATTTATTTTTATTTTATTTTATCATCTACTCAAACTAAGGAAAACGTTTGACTAACTCAAAGACAATTTCCACGCCTCCCCTGCCTGTCTGCAGAGGCAGTTTTGAATTTAGGAGCGGCAAGATGGCAGCGGCAAACCCTGGCGGTTCTCCGGTAAGTGTATTGTTTTTTATCTTCAAGTTTGTCTTTTGAAACGTTAATTTTATTTAAATCCGTTGCTCACGTATAAAGTACACAGACGGGGTCTTTGCTCAACTCGTCTGAGGCGTGTCTTACTAAGCGTTACATGCTAGCATCCTGCTAACCGAGCTACCCTTTACATGCTGTGCTTTAGAAAATAGGATACTCGTTTAAAAAAAATACTCCGCAGATATTGATAGATAGACGAACACTGCAAATATAATGTTGGAAACGAGAACAGCCTTTGGTGAAGAGGTAAAATACACCACGAATAAAGCCATAGAGTGAATGGCTGTCATGGTTGCAGAACGGCCTGATTTAATGACAAGAATGGGGAAGAGTGAGGTGAAGTGAACTGAACCAAAGCCACAAAACACGGTCAGACAAGGTGGGAAAAGGGCAGTGATCTGTCTGTCAGTATGAAGTTGGTGTGTGCTTTGGTGAACAAAAACTCGAGACCGGTAGCAGGAAGATGGGAGACTCATGTTTCACTGGAATAGTGGTGAATTAAAACATTCTTTGTTGGGGACATTTAGGTGTAAATGCATCCATACAGGCGAGACAGAGGCAGACCAGACAGTGAAGAAAACAAGGCAAACATTAGAAATATTAAAACGGAAATATAGGATTAATATAACATACAATTAGGGAAAATGTAAGGAACACAATGTAAATGATATTGTAAAGTCATTAAAACAGCATACTCTGATTAAAAGAAACATGTAATTGGGTAGGATGATAATAATAATAATAATAATAATAATAATAATAATAATAATAATAATATTAAAATCATGTACAAGATGGGTATGTATACTTGTACCCAGAATCTAACAACTATAAAGTTGTAGCATGTCAGTACCTTACCCCATCCATTATATCCACACTTTCAGAAAAGGATATGGTCAATATCTTTACAAATACTATCTAAACTTAAATGGGATATTCCCTCTGCTTCTTTTGCTTCTCGTATACACCCTCAGGGTTTGTGATCAGCCAGTGGCTGATATGATAATTGATCCTGTAAAATAATATTCTTTCGGTTTATGAATCTGTTTGCATGGATTTCTTAATCCGTTTCCACTGTTAGCAGAAGTTGTGCATGCAGTTTTGGTGTGCTGCTCTCCAAGACTACAAGCTGCGTTAAAGTTGGAAGTAACTGGCCGATGTTCCACTGTTGAAGATCAGCTGTGCCCATTTGTTGCACATTGTGGGAATGGAGAAGTTGAGGCCCTTGCAGGCTACCCACAATTTCCCCAAACTGAGCGATAATACATCTTGCTTCCATATTTGTATCTTGTGTCACTAAAAATACATTTTATTTTAATTTTATACATTGATTAATGACCTGCAGAATCTCTTTATCATATTAAGTGATTCATAATTGTCACTTTATGCTTTCTCCATCTCTAAAGTGATGACATCCTTGCATTACATACTTTAGGTTCATTTTCTGCAGGTTTCTGACAGAGAACAGGCAGATTTACACTATAACATGCAGCGTTCTATAGATGGACACATAAAGAAATGAAAAATTACATGTATGTGCTAACTTTCTAAACACTTTGTTACATTTATGATAAAGTAGATTAAACACATTTATGTCGGCCTTGGCTCATAGTTCTTGTCTTTAAATTAACTTTGTGTGTGTTTCAGGCACTGCACTCTCAAAGACTGAATGAACCAGCATTGCAGGCATGGGTCACTGTGAGCATCACAGGGAAGGTTGAAGCCGCCCACTGCACCTGTATGGCTGGAGTCGTGGAGACCTGCACCCACGTCACTGCTCTTCTGTTTAATGTAGAATCAACAGTGTTGATCTGTAGACATTGAGGGTTCTCGGGAGGGGCCGTGCTAACACCTGCTGCTCTCTGGCAGCAGCACCATGCTCTCCCTTGTTTTAAATACACTTTAGAGCAACACGCAGCAACACTACACTTGAGCGGGAGGAGGGAGGTATGGGGTCTTAACACACCCCTGTTCTCTGCTAGCCATCGGGGCGGGGGGGCTGGGAAGAGATGCTGGCTGTCCGATTGGCCTCCCTGCTGCTGCGGAGCCTGGGGCGGTCTGCTTGCCTCCACCCCGGAGGGAAGGGTAACATCTCTTGGGTCTGGGTGCCGTTTCCATCTCTGGGGGTGAGGATACCTGGACCCGGGGTATAGAGTATGTTTGGGGAGTGTGATTGTGTGTACATGTCCATTTACGTTTATTCCTGCGTTGGGTGAGTGCTGAGTGTTTGTATATGTGTGCATGAGGGTGGGAATGCATGTCTGTGTCTGTGTGTGCCTGTTCGTCTGTGTCTATATGTCAGGTCGGGTCTTAGACTTCACCTCTCTGGGAACTCCAAGGCCCTCCAAAGTGTGGAGGCCTATCTCCCCTCACCACACTCCCTGCCGGTGACTGATGCCCTCAGGGGTCGGTGCGTTGGTGGTTCTTGGTGTCCGGGGCTGGGCGCTCAGGTATGTACCAGCTCACTCCCGGTGACTACTTGGCGGGGCCTGGCGCCTGCTGCTCGGTCAGGCCTCTTCCGTGGCGCGGGGGGCCCTCGGGCCTCCGGCCTCTGTGCCTGCGGCTCGGTTCACTCTGGCACAGCTGGCCGCCGGCAGAGCCGGCGGGCACGCCGGTGCAGCCCCCTCTAGCTTCTGCCCGGTGGCTACTGGGTGACCCCTCATCTGGGGATCCTCAGCCCTTCCCATGAAGGTGGCACGGATGCCCCTCCGGTGGTCCTCCTTGGGCTCTTGCACTCTGGGGCCTCTGGATGTCTGGGGCCTGGATCTCCTCCATGCCTGCTTCATGCCCTGGGGGACGGGGCTATGGCTCTCTGCATCCTCTAGCAGACCATTACATGGGGAAACCATTTGAATACAAGCGCGCCGATCCACACAGGTGTGCACATGGGTGTTCACTATTCGTAGACTTAAATCACACCTTTCTTGGCTGCTACTTCAAAGCACATTGTGCGCTGTCTGTCCTGCGTGCTGCACAACAACATTCAATATTTAGTATTTACTGCTGTTTACACTTAGCTAGATTAATGCGATGGTGTTGTGTATAGTATGTTGCATTGTTTTGTTTTGTTTTTTGCTTGTTTTCTATTCTTTTTCTCTCAACAGGTGATCCCGGAGATATTTTTTCTTCCCCCCTTTCTCACTGTCCCTCTCCCCTTCTGTTTTTCTTTTCCTTCCTCTTTCTTTCTCCCTTTCCTATCCCTCACTCATGTCTGTCCCGTCTGTAACAACTGAAAATAAAATAAATAATAAAAACAAAGGTCGATCAAATGGACCAATACGGCAATGCCATGATGATCCATTTGGCAAAATAAATCCATTGGGTATCCTTGTTGGTCTTCAGACAACAATTCTGACGGCTAAAGAACCAAATGGGACAGGCGAAAAAGAAAAAAAAAAAAAAAAAAAAAAAAAACAGTGTTGATCTGTGGCACAAGGACTGTTACAGATGAACCTGCATACTGGGGTTTGCTGGGTAATATGACCAAGATACAGTCAGTGGTTGGCCATAAGATAGACTTCTCCTCTTCAGCTGCCCCAAAAAAGGCTCTTGATCAAAACATAAACAGACCATCTGTAGTGACAGATAAAAGGAGCCGTCCTCTAAAAAGAAAAATCCCACCTGCTACTGTGGAGGAGTTGTCACTGCTATAATGCCATAATGTTTTATCTAGGGGTCTAGATTTATGCCTGTAGTGCACTGCCGTGTAAATAATTAGCATTTACTGAATATGTACTGACTGAGTATCACTGTTCAAAAATTGAATAAAGAAACAAACAAATTTTTGCCTTTTTTTATTAAAACCACTTTATAGAACATCACATTAGTTACAATGTAGAATCCATGTCACTGGGGCATTTTGATTCAATAAACAGTAAAAAGGTGAGCTGTGAAGACCAAGGACAAGTGCAGTTCACAGGTTTTCTATCTAAGGAATCCCAGAGGATTGCATGGTGTCATTGCCCAGCAGTTGTTCCCAGGACATATGGACTCAACCTCAACAATCCCTCACACTGAGCAGCATGAAGTGACAGTGCAGAGGAAAAACTCCCCTTTAACAAGAAGAAACCTCCAGCAGAACCAGAACCCGGTTCAGTACCAGCAGCCATTTGGATTTGGAGGAGAGAGACAGAGACACAGAACTACCAAAAGTATATTTTTTTATGTGATTGACTGTTGTTGTAATTCAAGCCCTGAGTGTAGAGCAGGTAAGATATAAAGTTGCATCCTAAATTCCATGCTCATGCAGAGTGTTTAGTTTATGACTTTTTCACCTGGTCATTTCTTGATGAACGGATGGTCTTTCAGGGTTGACCAAGCTGGTACCCTGGCCACCTTGACTCTGTTCTCTGCAAGATGTTACAAAAAACAAAATCATATGGAGACAATATTGGACACAAAAAATATATAACAATTTAGTTAAATGTAGCATTAACTCATAAGTCTTGCTAAAGTAAACCTTGTATTCTGATTCATCACAGCAGCAGTTCGGTTGGATGATGTCAGCAACTGCAGCAAGTGTCTTGCTGACTGAATCATTTCATCTTGCATGATCTGAAACAAACACAAAGACAGAAACAATTTATAAATAAGAATTGATCATTTATTAGATACCAATGTGAATATGTCTACCATAAAACTTGTGTGGAGCGAAGTTACATTCAATCAAGATGGTCTGGCATGCTACAACTTTATCGTTGTTAAATTCTGGGTACAAGTATACATACCCATCTTGTACATGATTTTAATATTATTATTATTATTATTATTATTATTATTATTATTATTATTATTATTATCATCCTACCCAATTACATGTTTCTTTTAATCAGAGTATGCTGTTTTAATGACTTTACAATATCATTTACATTGTGTTCCTTACATTTTCCCTAATTGTATGTTATATTAATCCTATATTTCCGTTTTAATTATTCTAATGTTTGCCTTGTTTTCTTCACTGTCTGGTCTGCCTCTGTCTCGCCTGTATGGATGCATTTACACCCAACAAAGGATGTTTTAATTCACCACTATTCCAGTGAAACATGAGTCTCCCATCTTCCTGCTACTGGTCTCGAGTTTTTGTTCACCAAAGCACACACCAACTTCATACTGACAGACAGATCACTGCCCTTTTCCCGCCTTGTCTGACCGTGTTTTGTGGCTTTGGTTCAGTTCACTTCACCTCACTCTTCCCCATTCTTGTCATTAAATCAGGCCGTTCTGCAACCATGACAGCCATTCACTCTATGGCTTTATTCATGGTGTATTTTACCCCTTCACCAAAGGCTGTTCTCGTTTCCAACATTATATTTGCAGTGTTCGTCTATCTATCAATATCTGCGGAGTATGGTTTTGTACCGAGTATCCTATTTTCTAAAGCACAGCATGTAAAGGGTAGCTCGGTTAGCAAGATGCTAGCATGTAACGCTTAGTGAGACACGCCTCAGACGAGTTGAGCAAAGACCCCGTCTGTGTACTTTATACGTGAGCAACGGATTTAAATAAAATTAACGTTTCAAAAGACAAACTTGAAGATAAAAAACAATACACTTACCGGATAACCGCCAGGGTTTGCCGCTGCCATCTTGCCGCTCCTAAATTCAAAACTGCCTGAAAAAGGTGAATTTTTGAAGGTAATTTTTTTGCAGGTGAATTTTTGCAGGTGAATTTTTTGCAGGTGAATATTTGATGGTGAATTTTTTGCAGGTGAATTTTTGCAGGTGAATTTTTGCAGGAGAATATTTTTGCAGGGAAATTTGGAGGATAAAAATGCAGTGTTATAAATTCAATGTCTAAAAATAGTTGAATTCTGATGATACTATATTTCTTCCATAGACGACCAACCAGGACATTTCACTCACTCAGCGGCTCATTAAATGTATCACGTGAAGAAAATTGGAAACTGTTAAGAGATTTTACCTTATTACCTTTATAATTGTTTATGTTTAGCTTTATTTGAATTTCACAGAAATGCCTGTACATAGCGTATCAGCAAATTCTTTAACTGGAACAAAGTGACCACATGAAGAAGTTGCTCAAGTTTAGACAACACCCACATGTATTGTTTTAACCCACTACAAGATCGTTAATCAACTTGTTCCTCTTTGTCTTGCAAGGCTGCATCCTGTGCAGCCTCGTATGCAATCACCAGATAAGAAGTGTTTTTTCCTTAACTTGTACTCCACCCATGAGTGTTATGCAAGATAAGACAGTATATAATAAAGTTTGAGCAGATGCTCGGCGCGCATTTCTGCACGACTCTGATAGTTGACAGATCGTACTCAGGAATCGCCCATGTACATGAATTAACTCTGGGCCCGTGATTCTTTGCTTTCCTGAGGTTTTTCTCCTAACATTTCTTGGTCCTCCGAGCCGGATTTGGAAAAAGCAACTCGATTGTTGTGACTCCAAACCAGAGATCTACGCTGTATCCTGTCATCGTGGGGACCCCACACCGAGGTCTGCCGACAGCCTCCTCCATGGAAGGAGTGGCCGGTGTTCTTATCAGTAGTCCGCGACGCTAGGATCCAGTGAAAGACCTCAAACATAGACGGAGAGATCTTGGAAAGGTAAAGAATCTACTCAATCACACTCGCGTAAAACGAACATAGGACTAATCCGCCGAAAGGACTGTAATGTATAATAAGGTTGACCCACTGCAAGGGTCTAAGAAGGTCTAACCCGCCACAAGTGTCTAAACAGGTCTAACCCGCCGCAAGGGTCCAAAAAGGTCTAACCCGCCGCAAGGGTCCAAAAAGGTCTCACCCGCCGCAAGGGTTTAGGAGTGATCCGCTGTAAGGATCTGCGTGACTGTGTGTAAATGTCTGTGTTTTCTGTGTGTCGGAAGTAAGTGATTTTTACAGCACAATAAGTTGCTGAACTACCTCCATTGTTACTGTCTTTTTATTTACTGTAAGGAGCTCAAGTACTGGTGACAAAGGGGAAAGGTTGGGTTTCATCCCATAAAACTGACACCGCTTCGTGAGTAGCACGAAGTAGAAGGGCGTGTCAGCAACCACCCCCACGTCTCGTGCCAGAGACGGCTCTGCAGTTGTGTGATAATGGGTAATCAGCCCACCAAACTCACTGCTGACGAGCAGTGGCTAGAGAAAAAATGTCCAGGCGCCGGACAAATTAGTGTTTGTAGATGGAGAAATTCTAAGAAAACGAAATGTCCCACTTGGGAAGGGAAATGCAGCCCCTCAGCATTAACACATCTGAAGGAAGCTCTTTAAAAGAAGCAGTTAGGCGAGACGAAAAGAAAAAACAAGAGAAAGAAGATAAACAGTCAGAAAAACAGAACTAAACTGCCAGTTTAGTAAAACCAGACGAGACACTGTGCAGTCCTCGCAATCCTTTTATTAATCCACCACCCATTCCTGCAGCCGCATCTGCAGCACCACCCGTTATACACTCACCCATATCAGGAAGAACATAATAATCGATTCCATGGAGCTATTTACAGCTCCATGTGTCTCTCAAACTCACAAGCGAGCTCTCACTCCTCCCTGAAGACAAGGAATGCAGCTCCAAAGAGCAATAACATGGCAGATAAAGAGACAGCAGCAAAGTCCTGAGAAAAGAGTCCCAGCAAGCAGCAGCAGTGTGGACAAACAGCATCAGAGAAGAAGAGCAAACCCATCATCCTGCCTGATTGGATGAATGGCACTGTGTTCCCAACAAGCTGCAAATTCACTGTGCATGTGAAAAGAACGTTTGAGGAGAACTGAGGAGACTGTTGGAGTTTGACATTTGCCACCTTTGGAGAAAATGGCAAGAAGAGACAGTGAAACACAGGACAAAGCTGAAAGAGAACTGCCTGCTATTGGACTGTTGAAGTAGGAGAGGACAACAGTGAGAGTAAGTGAGAATGCTGGTGTTTAAAGTGGGAAATCAAAATTTGGGTTAGCAAACCTGGGAAAAACAAAACTGACTGCTTAAGTGGGAAAATTGTGAAGGAGTCTGAAACACTGCAAAAAGAAACATACAAAATCACACACTGTAACGTGCGGTGGAGATGAAGCCAGCCGCGGAGGTGTGCAGGTGGATAGCGAATGAGCAACAGCTTCTGACTTTCCAAAAAGTACTCATTTATTTACAATATCAAAAATAAAAGTGCTACCTCTACCACACATTACTAAAGAGCACACTAGTCCGCGTACACACGGGAGCATCCATTACAGGAGGAGTGCGAAGAAGAAACAAAAAGGGGGTGACCCACCAGTCATGAGACAGGAGGCGCCGCCATGTGGTGATACACTGCATTACAATAGCAACTGTTACATAGTCCCCCCTGGTGAGAAAAAGGCTGTCCTCAGCCGTACACAGCTGAAAAAGCACACACCACACCTAACAGTACCCTATACATAGACGTTACAGCTAAGATCGGTGCACACACACAGTGCAAAAGACCATTTAAAAATGAAATTGGTGAAAATAAGACGAATATGTACAGTGGAAAATCAGTTTTCTTAGTTTTTCACTTTTTTTTCTTTTTTAAAGTAAATGCCAAGAATGAACCTTAACGCAATAAAGAGCCATAAAACTGGATTAAGTAGAGCAAACAGAAACATCTACATATCATGACTCAAAATAGCAATGCAACAAGACAGCATCAAAGAGGTTTAACCAAAACATTTCACTTCAGATCAAGCCTGGTGAGAAAAAGGCTGTCCTCAGCCGTACACAGGTAACCCTCCTCCCGCTACCCCCTTTCACTATACATAGCTACTTTAGGTAGTAAGCAGGCTGTGGAGGAATTGTTATACAGCATCGGTACAGTCAATACAATCAATAAACAAAATTAGTGACTCAAGCAAACAATACAGAACAGTCAGTGTTACTGGGTACTCATCCTCTTGAGATTGTCCTAGACAAGGGAAAAACAGTCAAAAATACAACACATCCCGTTGTTTAAATCAGTACAACAGAAAACCAAACCAAAAGCCTCTCACGGGCTGTGGTGACGAGGGTTCAGTGGAACAGAACAGGTAATCATCCCTTACGAACAGAATAATTACATCACATACATCTTGCATGAAACCAACCCTCAGTCAACCTCAAGTTCGTCCATATGATAACAGTTAGTCCACCTGGTACCCGTCCAACCAGCGGTCATTACGGGGAACCGGCGGGGTTCGTTGGGGAGATGGCCGCTCTCCCGGCTCTCCCGTAGCTCCATGATCCAGACACTTCAGCGAAGCCTGTAAGCAAACTCGTGGCTTCTCGACCTCAGCTTCCAAGTTTACCACTTCAAAATTGAGGTAAAGAGGTGTAGAGTGAGGGATGATGTACTTTGTCAGGCCAGGCGCCTCAGCATCCGGGTCGCAGCCATCCTCCTCACTCCTCGTGTCTGCGTGGGACGCCATTTTAAAAGTGTGGAAACAACTCGCTCCCACAAAAGTTATGGCGAAGTGAAAAGAGCGTTCACACACAGTACCTAAGCGCATATATCAGTCAGACCGAGAGCGTCCATGCACACTCTGATGCTTCAATGCTTTACACAAAACAACACGACCCTCTGAATAAACCCTGAGTCAAAGTCACTGCAGCATTAGCCTTAGCTTTAGCGCCGCCGATGTCGTAACGGTCCAACAGCACTGAGTTGGCGGTCCGACGGACCGTACAGTCACTCACGGAGTACTCTCCCTCGGTAGGCGAGCGCGTCAAGCGATGGGTCGGTGGTCTTCCACGCCTGCAAATATCGTTGAAATCGCGGGGAGTCAGCTCCTTCTTTTTCTTTCTCCCAAGCGGAGCAGCGGCACGCCGCGGTATCCAGAATTAGTCTGGTCCCACCTGAGCTGAGGCTGCGGCCATGGCTGGGGAAAACGTCCGAGCGTCCGCAAAAGTGGGGGGATTTCCGAGACAGTTCACGTGCAAGAAGAGAAGAATCCTCGGCGGGATACAAAAATCGTCTGAAGTCCAAGGGGAAAAGGTTCGGGCGCCAGTTGTAACGTGCGGTGGAGATGAAGCCAGCCGCGGAGGTGTGCAGGTGGATAGCGAATGAGCAACAGCTTCTGACTTTCCAAAAAGTACTCATTTATTTACAATATCAAAAATAAAAGTGCTACCTCTACCACACATTACTAAAGAGCACACTAGTCCGCGTACACACGGGAGCATCCATTACAGGAGGAGTGCGAAGAAGAAACAAAAAGGGGGTGACCCACCAGTCATGAGACAGGAGGCGCCGCCATGTGGTGATACACTGCATTACAATAGCAACTGTTACAACACACACAAGCAGAACATGCATTAACCCTACTAACACTTCCAAACACAAGAGAACTCATGAAGATTAGACAACATCTTAAGCATGCGAGTCTGTTTACCATCTTGTCCAAGTCACTTAGTGTGATGCAAAGATCAATGGACTCATAGCACATTAGTTAAGAGATGATCAAATAATAGCAGAGAAATGTGTAGGAAAGGCAGCTTTAAGAACATGCTCTGCTGGATATGCAGCTCCACAGACATGCATTAAACCTGCCTAATAACACAAACACCCATGCAATGAAAATTAGCTTGTTATCTCTCATCAGTGTTAAAATAGTGTGAATTTAACAGACACTTGTTATCAAATGCTGAAATTATCCAATGAAAAAATTGACTCTCTAGGTTGCAGGACAACAGTTTAACTTTTGTGGGAAAAAAGATGCTGGTTTGACCAACCAGTGATCAGACAATAAATTTAGTTGTTAATACAGTAAATTGGGAGATGTTTTCTGCTTGATTGATGCAGCACAAGTAATTTACTGTATGAGGGAAATTCTATTTTTGTGATAACATTTTGAATATGCATTTCTGTTGTCCTGTCATCTTAGTGGGTTAATAGCTGATATGCAAATTTAGTTGATCGTTCTTAGATTGAGGAAAGGTGACTGAATTTTAGCACGAGTGAATGAGATGTGTTGGAGTTTGTTAGAGTGGAGACTCTAAAACACTGAGTTTCCTGTTTTGATGTGCGAGTGAATCCTGTACCTAGATACACAACTCTGAATACATCAGAACAAACTTCTTTTGTGAAGTGCATGACAACATGTCACATGTTTTATGATGATGGGAAAAAAGGAAAACTGAATAAAATGGGTGTGTGTGGCCTAAATAAGTGAGAAGCACAGACCTGGGGATTAAACTCATAGCTAATAACATATTAGGCTTATGTTGTGTGTTGTGCAGCTGATGGTTGGTTTGGAGTGAATCTAGCATGCTAATGGTATGATTTACCCTCCTGAGATGAGGAGCTTGTGTCATGACGTAACAAGGCCAGAAGACGATGTTAACTATGACAATGATGATAGTGATGACTATGATGTAGACTCTGATACAAGTGTCTAAGTTGCCCATAAAAACCAGCAAATGCATTCTATGACGAACTAACTGAAAATACATGTTGTAAGAAGTTATGTTCTGATAAATGATATGTGTTTTGCTGTACATTTCAAATCCAGCTAAAACAGGAGGGAATGTTAAAAGATTTTGAACTGTGATAATTGCTTATGTTTAGCTTTATTTGAATTTCGCAGTAATGCTTGTACATAGCGTGTCAGCATTTCTTTAACTGGAGCAAAGTGACCACATGAGGAAGTTGCTCAAGTTTAGACAACACCCACATGTACTGTTTTAACCCACTACAAGATCGTTAAGCAACTTGTTCCTCTTTGTCTTGCAAGGCTGCATCCTGTGCAGCCTCGTATGCAATCACCAGATAAGAAGTTGTTTTTTCCTTAACTTGTACTCCACCCATGAGTAAGACAGTATATAATAAAGTTTGAGCAGATGCCCGGCGCGCATTCCTGCAGGACTCTGTAGTTGACAGATCGTGCTCTGGAATCGCCCATGTACATGAATTAACTCTGGGCCCGTGATTCTTTGCTTCCTGAGGTTTTTCTCCTTACAGTTTTGCAACATGGCATTTGGGTCTTCTAACTAAAATACAAAAATAGGAAGATAAATAGTACCATCATTGTCTGACCTGGCCCACATCTGGTTGACATACAGTCTGCCATGACACCAGTTAGTCAGAAGTGCCAGCTTGATACCTGATCTGGGCCAGACCTGTTTTCTATGAGCCTGGGCCACATAAACCAAACCACAATTGGGCCAGATGTGGCATGCCATCACATAAACAGTGCCATCTACGCCAGGCCTTGCCCACATCTGGATGACATACCACTTACCATTCCAGAAGTCAGTCAGCAGTGCTGGCTTGACATCAGATCTGGGCCAGACTTGTCTGCTATGTGGGTAGCACAGACAGACTTGTCCGGTATGTGGGCTAGGTGTAAGAACATTGTGTAGGCCAGATCTGGGCCATACCATTTTTGCTATGTGGGTATGTGAGGGAATCACCTTTTCACACATGGTCCCTCCCATGCGTTAACTCACCAGAACTAGGAGAATAACAAAAAGTTAGATTAGTAACACAGAAAAGTGGGAGCTAAACAGGTTAAGTCTCTAGGCCCCACACCCAATCATGTGAACCTACAGTCTTCTCCCCTCCTCTGGTTTCTGTCATCCTTCTACTCCTGCAAAAACAAACATACATACATCCTTTTTTACTGCTAGGGTAGGATTTAGGTATTAGAAGTGAATAATCCTAAAATAGGTACAGTCTTTAGTATTAGTTTTAAGTCAGTGAAAGCTTCAATGCACACCATCAGTCCGTCACAATCCAGTGACATGCATTCATACCAGTTAGTGCTGATAGCGGAGCCTCACACGCACATATTTGAGTATCCACTAACAACAATATGTCATCTGTTTTTTTAAAGAAAAAAACTATTCTTTATGATTTTGGAATGGATAAAATCACTCAATCCAAAGCACACCTTATCTCTTCACAGTTCACCCAACACTAATGTTTCCTAAACACTTCACTGCAATATCTCATCACTGGAATGTGAATTTCTTCCCCAGGTCTGCACTGTTGCACTCATTTTAGTCACAGACCCAATAATTTTATTGAGATTTTCTTCTTTTTCCCCAAAAAATAAAACACATGGCATGCTGTCATGTATTTTACAAAGTTTGTTCCCATGTAATCAGAGGTGTGTTTGTCTAGGTGCAAGCTTCACCCATACATCAGAAACAGGAAACTAAAAGTCTCCGCTCATTCAACCCTCACTTTCATCTATCCACTTGTGAGATCAAATTGTCTTTCCTTCATACAGTAAATCACTTGTGTTTCTCAACAGAAAGCATCTCACAATTTACTATATTAACAACCAAATTTATTATCTGATCACTGGTTGGTCATACCAGAATCCAGTGGCGGATAGTAGTGATATAGGGAGGGTGGGCTAACAAATGCATTATATAGTTCACACTATTAGCAGCAGCATCACATCCTTGATACCACATTACAGCCAGAAGACCTTGTAATAGCAGAAGAAGACTCAAACGACATGTCACCAATGAAAGGAGTTGGTATCCATAGTCAAAAATATTGATCTTTAAAGAAGAGTAACAGGTAACAGGAAAGAAGCATGTTACGTATTTAAAGGGGAGAAAGAGAGAGCAAGAGAGAGGGAGAGAGGGGTCGGGCTTACCTTATTTAAAGAGAAGATCACATCGTTGAGTTTTCTGGGATGCAAACATGTTAATTACCCTTTCATTGAAGTCAAACGACACCATGTGCTGAGCTTTCTCAAAGCAAGCCTTTTACTGCTCCATCCTTATGTCACAACACTGTTATAGCCCGCTGCATCTTGTCAGCCTTGCTGTAGCTTGAGCTGTGTCTGCCTCTGGTTTAGATGGTTAACTTGTTCTTCAATTCATCGATGGAGTAGGAAAATTTCTCCTGTCTGAATCTGAGATCTGCGGTCCATTTTTGAAGAATGTTGTATAAAATATCAACAAGCATGAAAAAAGCTAAGAAAAGAAAGTGTGCATCCCACAGCAAAGCGGACATCCAGAAACACACCTTGCTGAAGGGAAGTCGGGGATTCTTCTGATCCCTGTAAAGCTAGCTCATATGCCCCACAAAATGTAATACAGTCCACAATCCTGATAAACCTGGAACAAGCCAGCTGGATAACTGCAGATATTGCAACCAACTAGCACAACGCTCGAGCGGAGGATCTCTCCCGCCCGGCACCAGTGGCGTGGACCTTGGTGACTGAATGCTGAGTTTCTACAGGATGGTCTCTCGCACTCGGAAATGGACAGTACGTGCAGTTCTCTACTTTTTTGATCTGGCAATCACCAAACCACTAGTTCTCTGACTTCAAACTGCTCCTTGGTGAAAGGTTGAAGCAAATGGTTGCCATAAAAGTTCAGCTTTACATGTTTGGCCTTCCTATGTCCTCTGCAGTGGACATGTGATATCTAAAACATAAAAACTTTTTTTCCTAAAAAAATTATTTCACTCTTCTGATTACCTTACAAACATTGGGGGAATTAAAAAAAAAATTGATTGGACAACATTTTTTTCCTGGTAGTCAGGAGGATATACGTATGTATGCTTGCTTTCTGCACTCCAAAAACTAAAACTGACATTTACTTAAAAATTTTGAGGCAACACTTTTACACTTAAAAATATTGAGTAGATTGGAAACCAGTCAAATCTGTTCAATATACTTGATCAATTGAATAACTAAAGCTTAAAAGTTATTCCAATTACAAGATGAACTGCCAACACTTGAGCCACGATCACCCCCTAACATTCAAATATCAATGTTATTGTATTTCACTGGTAGTCTAAGCCTTAAAAAAACAAACAAACTAATATGTAGTTGTGTGTTTCATAATGCATGTATGAAAAATGACCACATGTTAAACATTTTTCCAAACAAAAATTAAATTTTCATAAATATGGCAATAACTAAAATAAACAAGCACTAAAAAAACAAGAGCCTTTTCCCTTTTAGCTCAAAGCCTTACATACTTGAAGGATAAATGGCAACCTAGGAGAGCAAACACAAAAGCTCAGAGTATTTAAAAAACAAAATGAACAAAACAACGAAAAAGGCTCATGATAGTCAATTACTCTACGTTATCGTGTTTTACTTACACTTTTCAGTTGTAGTTGCTGACAATAAATAGCATTGATTTGAATAATTGATGATTTTAGTACAAGATACTGATGAGTATAGATACCTATTTCTCAAATATTTTGTTTCAATTTTAAACAAAAATATTAAGTACATGCAAAGAAGGTATTCTGTGAACCACATACTGAATTTTTTGTCTGAGATAAATAAATACACCCCCCCACACACACACACACACACACACACACACACACACAAACACACAAAATATCTAAAAAGATAGCACGGTTCTGGAAAAAAAGTCTTTGAATAGATGAAACCAACATCAACCTCCACCAGAATGATGGCAAGAAAAAAGTATGGAGAACAGCTCATCATCCAAAGCATACCACATCATCTGTAAAACATGGTGAACACAGTGTGATGGCCTGGGTGTGCTGCCTGCACTGGGACACTGGAGTTTATCGATGATGTGACACAGGACCGTGGTCGGCTGAAGATCCCCTCACACCATATTAGCTAACACAAACTAATGTCGTGCATGTAACTGTGTATATGTTAGTGGTACTCTCTGTACTAAGTTTTCCATAACATATGAGTATCTGATTATAAGCAAAAGGAAACAATAAATGCTCATATAACACACATATTTAAAAATTCCAAAGGTCATTAGTGACTTAATGTATATATTTTCTCATGATTTATAATAAAGCCTTAAATTTGTTTAAAAAAAAGAAAACAAATAATAAAAACAAAATGAAAGATGTACACAAAAAAGGACAGATACTTTTTGAGATGTGAATTGTTACTTGATGTTAAATGACTCTTTGAGACTTTTTTCGGCCTGTTCTTTTGTAATTCTTGTCCAACTTCCAGGAATCTCAGCAGGTTCTGCATTATATTCTTTGGCAAAATTATCATTGTACTTAACCATTATAAATTTCCAGTGGTCTGATGCTTCAAGGCTCACATCTGGAGGGATTTTCCAGTCTGGAAAAATTTCCTTTTAGTGCACATAAGGGTGACATTCATGGTTTGTAGCACTGCATCTAAAGCTGTTGTCACTGATCACAGAAGATGAGCATATGTCAGTGACAAGTTTTCTTGTATCGCCCCACTTGTATCTACCCAGACCCTCTGGCTGATGCAGTAAAGCAAAGTGCTCAGTATGACCACATCCTCCTGCATCACAGGGAGCTTTGCAGAATGGACACTGTTTGCCACAACCAATCAGTTTGTTGAAAAGCTCATTTTCAGGTTGCACATGAAGACATTGTAGTTTCGTTTGAAAGTTCAGTGCCTGAAACGCTTTTCTAAGATCTTGTGTCATGTCCTTTACACACTCCGTGAGCCAGTGAGCAAACTGTTCCTTGTCAGCATTGTTCAGGATCATGAACGCACCAAGAGCATCCTGGGAAATGACCAGTTTATTACCAAGTTCTTTACAAATATCTTCAACAAATCTCCCCAATTCAGAATCCGTATTTCCTGTTTTGGCTTTTTCAATGGCATCATTTATGCTTCTGATACATGACTGCAGGTGTCGGTCCTCAAACTCGGATACTGACACAGTTGAGAAGTGCTCCACTATTTGATGGTGAATCCATGTCTTGACAAATTTCTCATATGAGTCAATATAGCTCACATAGTTTTTAAAATCATCTTTTGAAAGTAAATCCAGTAAAACTGAATATTGGAAGGACATTCGATTGCTGAGCTGCTCACATGTCAGCATTTCACCAGTGATATCAGGTCCCAGACATCGAGTGATAAAATCTTCAACAGCAGGCTTCAAGCATTTGTTGGTGAATTCTTCTGCCTTCTTCTGACACTGGTCTCTTTCATGGAACACATCTTTGAAATCATCACGAAACTTTTCCTTGTTTTTCATCAGACATCTGTAGGGATCATTTTCTTGGATGAAATCTTCGTGCATTTTCTGGAACTCTCTGGCTGCAAATCCACAGATGTGCTGTTTGAGAGAAACTTCAAAGTCAGTGTCGTTGTTAACATCTCGATTCTTTTGCAGTTTCTCGTCAATCATAAGTAGGATCTCCTGGATGTATCAGAGTAATTTCTTTTCTTTTTCACTTTTTCTCTCACAAACTGACTGCAAACATCTATGATGCTGTCAGCCTGTTTTTGTGCAGCTATTTTGTAATCTTCTTTTCTAAACAAATTCCAGACAACGTGTTTGAATTTTTTAAAAAAAAACCTTCAGGTGTATATTTGAAAGGCTCTTTTCCACAATCCTGCAGACTTTTTTTTACTTAGTAATTCACATGCATGACTCCCTCTGTGTGACAGATTGATTCTCATGCAGTGAAATGTGCTGGTGAAGACATCTATGATCTGTTGTTCAGAAAAAGAAAGCTTCTTCAGAGTTTCATTCCACATCTTGTCAAATTCTTTGTCCAGCTCTTCATCACTCATCTGGGCTTTTTTTCATTCTGCACATATCTATCAACACATGAACTGCCTTTTCAATCTCTTTTTTATGGTTCTCTTTGATTTTATCAATTTCTGTCATTCCCTGTTTGATTTCTACTGCCATCGTGAGTTGAATAAAAACAGATCTCTCCATTTCACGCCAGAGGCTCTTTGCACTGTTTGAGAATTCCTCTTTGTATCCTTCAACAAGATAAACATGACCCTCTGGTTGCTTGAAATACTCTGTCAAATATTCTAGGAGTTTTGTCTCCCATGTAGACAGCACTGTAGAGACTTCGCTCTTCAAAGATGTGAGAAATACTGTCAAGTCAGAAAAGTGAGATTTTGCTGCAATTGTACCAAAATTGGAAATTCTTGTTTCTGCGTTGGTTACCCAGGTGTACATTTCTTTTCTGAATTCCCACTCCCATTTGTTGAATTCTGTGCAGAGTCTCATGTATGCATCAGCTACGAGGCTGTTTCTGAAGCTGAAGATGAAGTTTTCATGCTTTACTCCATTCCACAGGCTCTTTATCCACTCTGTAAACTCAGAGATATCATTAGCAGATGACTCACAGTTTCCCAGCAGTTGGATGATGTGTTTCTTGAGCTCATATACAGCCTCACTGTAGCCTGCATTGACTGGTGCCATTGGTGGGTTTCCATTCCAGAGTCCAGGAATGTACTAGTTCCCAGTGTCTGGACTGTACTCCATCACATCAGTGAAGCTCTTGTTCTCCTCTTTCTTTTCCATTTTGGCTGCTGCCTGGGTCATCTCATTTAACTGTTCCAGGAGTAGTTTCCTGTCTCGTGAGTTATTGTCATGGGCTGAAACATCGGAAACATTCTGGTGAACAAACTGACATTTCGGCTTTTTGCCCACCTCCTTCATCCTGAGAAAAGCATGCACAACTATTTGTAGGATGTCCTTCATTTCAGTTGAATTCTCCATTGCAACATTGACAATGGTGACATTACTCAGTCCTATAACAAGTGTTGCAAGCTCATTGTCGTGCTCATAGCTGTTGTCCAGTTGAGCAAGTTTTGGTGACTTTAAGCCCTCTGTGTCAATGATCAGCATGAAGTCACAGTTTAGGACTCTTTTCATGTCTTCATTGATTTTGATGAGCAGC
The DNA here is from genome assembly GCF_963576455.1 of Neolamprologus multifasciatus. Taxonomy (NCBI): domain Eukaryota; kingdom Metazoa; phylum Chordata; class Actinopteri; order Cichliformes; family Cichlidae; genus Neolamprologus; species Neolamprologus multifasciatus. The sequence goes on from NC_140441.1 coordinate 11,327,749, forward strand.
ATAAAGGCACCTCGAGTACATCGACCACTGCTGACTGCAAACTGCACTCCAAACATGGTGTTAAGGAGAGTGGACTTTCCTGTGCTCTGAACTCCAAGAACTGTGACGACCAGTATCTTTCTGTTTGGAGACACCAAGTCACTGAGCTGAGAGAGAACATCACTCACCCATCTGAGAGGGATGTTGGATGCATCTCCATCTACAAGCTCAAGCGGAAATCCATCAAGCAACAACTCTGCACACAGTTTGGGCAGATGCTGCAACTGTTGACGTGATGGATCTGTTTGTGGAAGGGACAGTGAGGCTTCATAGATCTGACCCATTTCACGGAAGAAGTGTTCAGTCCCCAGTGAGCTGTTGGAAATTTGTCTGTCAATCTCCTTTATCTCCTTCTTGTTCTCAGAGTTCTTGCATTTTTCTTTATATTTCATCCGAAGTTCAGACATTTTTGTACGAGACAGGTTATCCAGGTTCATTCGCATCCATTTCAGGAAATAAAACCTCTCTGTTCCTGGGCTTGATATTGCATTGATGAAACATGTCATAGCTGTCGACATGTCATAAGAGTTCTGCCTTTTCCTCAGTTTTTCTTTCTTCAGATGAAGATCACTTTTATAATCTTCTATATTTTTTGATCCAACTTTTCGAAGGCGAAATTCTTCTTTCTCTAAGCAGGTCAGTTCTTTCCATATTTCTCCTTGCCGAGGAAGGTGATCTTCTTTGTATTTAAGGATGTCTTGAATTTCTGCAGTGATGGCTTCAGCATTTATCTTTGCAATCTGGCACTCTGGAGAGTCTTCATCAACCAGGATTCCCAGTTCATGGGCAATGTCTGCCATCTGCTCTATTGTCACCTTCATCTTTGAAGTTTCAACTACATCTGTGATTGTTTTTCTCAGATTTTTTACCAAGTCTGCATCATTTTTTCTTTTTGTCTTAATAATGATGTTGTAGTCAAGCCCAACTTGGTTGCTACTTCTTTTAAAGCATCTTTACTGAAGCGCTTGCTCTCATAGTTACCCACTAAGCACACCTTTGTCTTATGCTTTTGGTTGCTAAGTAGACTGCACTTAGAGAAATCCAAATGGTCAAAGAACACAAAAACTGCTGCAGATGTCTGACACAGAAAGGAGTATTGTGTTTCAAATGAAGCAATGTCCCCACGAAGGTTAGCTACAGCCACTGGCTGACTGAAAATATCAATGTTTGCTTTTCCACCAGGAAGATACCAAGTAATTTCAGTCAGTCCGTTGGATATTCTTCTTGGACTGTCACCACACTCCATGTTGTGTTGAACAAAGGTGTCATGGTACTGCTGAGAATTGCTCAGAAGCTTATTGAGAATCTCTGACTTGGATAAAGAGCACTCACCCAGTCTGACAAAAGAGATCATTGGAAGTTCAGAGAGAACGATTCTGTCTTCAATGAAGCCCTTGGATTCTGACAGAGACTGAGGTCTGTACTTTTTAACAATGTCTCTCATGGCCCACAGAATGAGTGTACACTGATTGGTGTCACAATTTGGAAGCAGCAGAGGAACAGAGAACTGACACATGGACATTTTCAGTGCTATTTCCTGCTGTAGGAAACCATCAGAACACAGAAAGAGAGCAGTGATAATGTCCAGGGGGTTTAGCATATCATCTGCGTCTGGGCTCTTAAACAGATCATCAAAATCTAAGTTTGAATCCTGTGATTCATCATCAGAATCTGATTCACACAGTGATTTCACATTTCTAGCTGTCACATTAACCATCATCAGTTTCTTTAGAAAACACCATGGAAGGTCTGAGTTACTCTTGACAGGTTGATCAGTGATGGTCTTCTCATTAATCTCAAGTATTCTGCCAAGTGTTAGCTTCTCTCCGTAGTACTGTTCAATGTCCAGATCCTTCATTAAGTTTTCCAGCTTTGTCACTGTGAAAATAAACACAGAACAGAACATATAGAACAGGGTCATTACTTTTGGTTTAACATTTGAGGGACGTTATTATTACACGTCACAACGAGCTTTCAAACATCAAACTAATATGAACCTAAACAGTATCACAAGCAAGGCAGTTTATTAACTGCCATGGAATGACGGATGAAAAGAGATGAAAGAGGCAAAACTGTGTGCCAAAGTCAGAGGTTGAAGTGGTCAGTGGTTCTTTTTGTTTTTTTTGGCACAGCAGTGGAACAAGTGCAGATGTCCATAAGTTGTGGAACACTATGTCAAAAGTTTGCACACAACTTCTCATTTAATGTTTTTTCTTTATTACTTATATTTTAGATTCATCAAAATAGCCTCCCTTTGTTTTTATTACTGGTTTGCACAATCTTGGCACTCTCTCGATGAGCTTCATGAGGTCGTCACCAGAAATGGTTTTTTGTTGGCCCCTTTGCCTTCCCTCTGCAGTCCATCTCCATCTCATCCCACTTTATCCTCTTTCCTACTCATTTTTTTGTTTATAAGCAAACTCACCTTCTACAACAGATGCAACAGAAAATAGAGCTATTTTTTATTTTCCTTCTTTTTCTCTGATTCAAGCTGAGTACATTGATTAGAATAAAATCTTAGACTGAAATAACATTTGTATTCCCATCTACTATTATTTTATTCTGACATTAAGTCTCTTCTCATATTTGTTTTTCAGGTAGAGCAATGATTTTCCTGGTTCCAACTGACCTGGGGTATGTTTAGTGATCTAACAGTGTCAGAAACCAAGAAATTCCACTACAGCAGTGTTCTTTACATCTCACAGATCATGGTTCAATGAAGAAATATCACCCATTTTTCATTTTAAAAAAGTATTTTAAAACTTTTTTTAAAATGTACTTTGGAAGGACCTTCAAACAAATACAATAATTTTTCATGACATTGATTTTTTAATTATTTTTTTATTTTATATTTTACAATACTTGTTTACTTATTTTACTTTTTTAATGGAATATTTTTTCAGATCTCTCTCCCATCTCACAGCACTTGTCTCTCAATCATCAAATCGTATTACTCTGGAAAAAGTACAAAGTCTCCAGAGACACTATGGCAAAAACAAAATATGCCTCTGCGTCCCACAGACTGGCTGTTAATTCATCCATTGACTTATGGACCCAAGCCAGCACGAGAACCCCAAATATCCATTCTTCCAATTCTCTCCCAAAAAACACCATCTTTTTAGATTAGTCATTCAAGAATGATTTTCTGTGTTGAGTTGGGCATGAACAGCTCAAAAGCTGACTGATGTCTGTCACACGCGTCACTGCCATTCATGCTGGCCCTGGCATTGTTTTTATTATATTTTGTGCAGACAGTTTTGCCTGATGTGTATTTGAGGATGATGACCACTATATTCCACCATTTTCAGATGTGATTGTCTTGCTTGGAGGGATATGGATAGCAGTTTCCTTATTTGGTTTAGAATCATTAGATTCAGAATTAACCTCAAGACGGTCTTCATCTATTCAATTCAATTCAATTTTATTTATATAGCGCCAAATCACAACAAATGTCGCCTCAGGGCGCTTCATAGATACAGAGAAAAGCCCAACAATCATATGACCCCCTATGAGCAAGCACTTTGGCGACAGTGGGAAGGAAAAACTCCCTTTTAACAGGAAGAAACCTCCGGCAGAACCAGGCTCAGGGAGGGGCGGCCATCTGCTGCGACCGGTTGGGGTGAGAGAAGGAAGACAGGATAAAGACATGCTGTGGAAGAGAGACAGAGATTAATAACAGATACGATTCAATACAGAGAGGTCTGTTAATACATAGTGAGTGAGAAAGGTGACTGGAAAGGAAAAACTCAATGCATCATGGGAATCCCCCGGCAGCCTACATCTATTGCAGCATAACTAAGGGAGGATTCAGGGTCACCTGGTCCAGCCCTAACTATATGCTTTAGCAAAAAGGAAAGTTTTAAGCCTGATCTTAAAAGTAGAGGCAGTGTCTGTCTCCCGAATCCAAACTGGAAGCTGGTTCCACAGAAGAGGGGCCTGAAAACTGAAGGCTCTCCCTCCCATTCTACTTTTAAATACTCTAGGAACAACAAGTAGGCCTGCAGAGCGAGAGCGAAGTGCTCTAATAGGGTGATATGGTACTACAAGGTCATTAAGATAAGATGGGGCCTGATTATTTAAGACCTTGTATGTGAGGAGCAGGATTTTGAATTCAATTCTGGATTTAACAGGAAGCCAATGAAGGGAAGCCAAAACAGGAGAAATATGCTCTCTCTTTCTAGTCCCTGTCAGTACTCTTGCTGCAGCATTTTGGATTAACTGAAGGCTTTTCAGTGAGTTTTTTGGACATCCTGATAATAATGAATTGCAGTAGTCCAGCCTGGAAGTAATAAATGCATGAACTAGTTTTTCAGCGTCACTCTGAGACAGGATATTTCTAATTTTAGAGATGTTGCGCAAATGGAAGAACGCAGTCTTACATATTTGTTTAATATGTGCGTTGAAGGACATATCCTGGTCAAAAATGACTCCAAGGTTCCTCACAGTGTTACTGGAGGCCAAGGTAATGCCATCCAGAGTAAGAATCTGGTTAGATACCATATTTCTAAGCTTTTCAGCGCCGAGTACAATGACCTCAGTTTTATCTGAGTTAAGAAGCAGAAAGTTAGTGGCCATCCAAGTCTTTATGTCTTTAAGACATTCCTGCAGTTTAACTAATTGGTGTGTGTTATCTGGCTTCATGGACAGATAGAGCTGGGTGTCATCTGCATAGCAGTGAAATTGTATGCTATGTCTTCTAATGATGCTGCCTAGGGGAAGCATGTATAATGTAAACAGAATTGGTCCTAGCACTGAACCCTGTGGAACTCCATAATTAACCTCAGTGTGTGAAGAGGACTCTCCATTTACATGCACAAATTGGAGTCTATTAGATAGATATGATACAAACCACTGCAGTCCAATACCTGTAATACCTACAGCATGTTCTAATCGCTCTAATAGGATATTATGGTCAACAGTATCGAATGCTGCACTAAGGTCAAGAAGGACAAGCACAGAGATGAGTCCACTGTCAGAGGCCATAAGAAGATCATTTGTAACCTTCACTAAAGCTGTTTCTGTGCTGTGATGAACTCTGAAACCTGACTGAAACTCTTCAAATAAACCATTCCTCTGCAGATGATCTGTTAGCTGTTTGACAACTACTCTTTCAAGGATTTTTGATATGAAAGGAAGGTTGGAGATTGGCCTATAATTAGCTAAGACTGCTGGGTCTAGAGATGGCTTTTTGAGTAAAGGTTTAACTGCAGCCACCTTGAAGGCCTGTGGTACATAGCCGATTATTAGAGATAGGTTGATCATATATAAGATCGAAGAATTAATCAATGGCAGGACTTCTTTGAGCAGTTTTGTAGGAATGGGGTCTAAAAGACACGTTGATGGTTTGGAGGAAGTAATTATTGAAGTTAACTCAGAAAGATCGATTGGAAAAAAAGAGTCTAACTTAACATCAATGGAACTAAGAGTAGCTGTAGATAATATTACATCTGTGGGATGATTATTGGTAATTTTTTCTCTAATGATAAAAATTTTATTTGTGAAGAAGTTCATGAAGTCATCACTAGTTAACGTTAAAGGGATGGTTGGCTCAAAAGAGCTCTGACTTTTTGTCAGCCTGGCTACAGTGCTGAAGAGAAACCTGGGGTTGTTCTTATTTTCTTCAATCAGTGATGAGTAGTAAGCTGTTCTGGCTTTGCGGAGGGCTTTCTTATAAAGCAACAAACTATTTCTCCAGGCTAAATGATGATCCTCTAAATTTGTGACACGCCATTTCCTCTCCAGATTACGAGTCATCTGCTTTAGGGTACGTGTTTGAGAATTATACCACGGGGTCAGGTACTTCTGATTAGAGACCTTAGTTTTCACTGGAGCTACAGTATCCAGAGTCGTACGTAGTGAGGAGGTGAAATTATTAACAAGATAATCTACCTCTGTTGGGGTAGCGTTCAGATAGCTGCTCTGCTCTGTGTTGGTACAGGGCATTGACGACACATGTTCCTCCTCTATGATCAAAGCTGAATTCCAGAGCCTCCAGGGCTGTCAACTGTTTATGTCTGCTGTGTGTTTGTGCTCGGAGTCTCACAATTTCAAAGAAACGAGCAGTGTTGGGTCAAATTGACCAGCGCATGTGTTGATTACAGTTTTAAAGCCAAGTATAACACATTTCAAATTCAAAAATACTTGAGACACTGAAGCTGTACTTCAACTTTTACTAGAGTATTTTTAACACTAGTATCTGTACTTCTACTTAAGTACAGAATGTCTGTACTTTTTTAAGTATTGTGGTTTGCTCCATTTTCCAACAGCTATGACTCGCCTCTTTTGCTTACCTTTGTTTCCAGATGTCTCAACAGACTGGCCTTTGAGGTCGTCCATTTCATCTCCTGTACAGTACAGAATGAGTTCAGCTTGTCAAATTTACATAAATCTTCAATCGCTAGCAGTGTGACTCTGAAGGGCTGTACTGTATGTTTATAAGTTTTCTCCCCAACACACACAACAATGTCGACGAAACGTTTTGCACCGTCGAAGGCACCTGCAGTAGCACCCAAAAGGCAGAGGAAGATGCTAACCATCGCACAAAAAGTTGGACTTCTGGACATGCTAAAGGAAGTTACTGTATTTTTCGAATTATAAGTGAAACAAAACAGTCAGATAAGTCAAACTTTACTCAACTGATTCTTCTTGCTTCCTCCATTGATTCAATAATGTTGAATTCTCTGGCAGCTGCTCTATTTCCATGTTCTGGACCTGAAAACAGGCTTTGATCTTTGGTTTCATTCTACAGGGTGGGCCATTTATATGGATACATCAAACTTATTGGTAATGTCACAAGAAAAACAATGGTGTGCTTGGTTTCAATGTAACTTTATTATTTCATGAGTTTCATGAATTTACAAGTTTCTCTTTGTTCACATTGACATGTCGAAAAGGTTAACACGTGAGGAGCGGATCGAAATTGTGTTGATATCTGGTGAATGCAGTAACCGGGTCATTGCAGCAGATTTCAATGCAAGACATCCTACGAGACCACCCATCTCCCATGCTACAGTTAGCAAACTGCTTGCTAAGTTTCGTGAAACTGGTTCAGTGTTGGATTTGCCAAAATGTGGACACAAGAAAACTGTCACTAATGAAGAAACATCAGTGGCTGTCCTAGCTTCATTCAGCAAGATCCCACGCGTAGCACTCGCCGCATGTCACTGGAGAGTGGCATTAGTCAAACATCCCTTCGACGGATATTAGCTACTCACAAATGGCACCCTTACAAACTCCAGCTACTGCAGCATCTCAACGAGGATGACCCAGATCGGCGCACAGAATTTGCAGAATGGGCAAAACAAAAATTGGAACAGGACCCTCAGTTCATGCAGAAGATTTTGTTCAGTGATGAGGCAAACTTTATGTGAATGGTGAAGGTAACAAACAAAACCATCGCTATTGGTCTGACACTAACCCACATTGGATGGATCCCTCCAAGACTGTTGGTACAACAAAAGTGATGGTTTGGTGTGGTATATGGGGTACAACGATAGTGGGTCCATTCTTCATCAATGGAAACCTCAAGGCCACTGGATATTTGAAATTGCTACATGATGATGCGTTTCCCTCTTTATGCACTGAAGCTGGCACGTTCCCTGAGTTTTTCCAGCAAGATGGTGAACCACCACATTATAGGTGCCAGGTCCAAGCATTCCTAGATGAACAGTTTCCTGGAAAGTGGATTGGTCGTCATGGGCCGGTTGAATGGCCTCCAAGGTCTCCCGATCTGACACGCTCAAACTTTTATCTTTGGGGTCATCTGAAGGCAATTGTCTATGGTGTGAAGATACGAGATGTGCAGCCCCTGAAACTACAGATACTGGATGCCTGTGCTGGCATTTCTCCTGTGGTGTTGCTATCAGTGTGTGAAGAGTGGGAGAAGAGGGTTGCATTGACAATCCAACACAATGGGCAGCACATTGAATACATTTTATAAGTGGTCAGAAACTTGTAAATAACTCATGAAAGAATAAAGTTAGGTTGAAACCAAGCACACCATTGTTTTTCTTGTGACATTACCAATAAGTTTGATGTGTCACATGGCCCTCTTCCTATTGAAAAAACAAAAGTTGTATCCAAGACGGCCAACTTCTAAATGGCCACGATGGTCACCACCCATCTTGAGGAGTGTGCCCCCTCACATATACTAATGTGCCACAAACAGGACTTTAATATCACCAACCATTCCCATGTTATTACAGTGTATCCATATAAATGGCCCACCCTGTATAATACTTGACTTATTTTTCTACGAAGGTTTGAACTTTGAGGGTGTTTGAACAGGAGAGAAAAGTGTGAAATTGTTCATGCCTGTCTGAGAAAAGTGTATAAAGTGTGCAGTGAGGGGTTTTACAGCCTTAAAACATCAATAATGATTGTAAAAAATAAAACGTAGCTTCCGCGATAAACGAGGGACCGCTGTATTTTAGAAAATACATCAAATACATCAAAATACAATTACCCTACACATATTATCTTACATGCACTTATTTAATGATGCACAACATATCATCTTACCTCCATTGTGGGTGCAGACTGTCATCCAACTGTTGTTCTAAATTACTCAGGCTCCATCTCTGAAAGTGATGAGAGACAGGTCTAAGTCTGTATACTCCATGGACTATATTGCATTTTACAGAATTCAAGCTTTACAAAAAAAATCAATATGTTTATAACTTCACCAGATATAAGAACATCAAGGCTTTTCTCTTTCTTTTTGCTTTGCAGGAAAGCCTACAATATAATTCAGCTCAGTGAAGTACCTGCTTGTTCCTTTATCTTTAACTTGTACACTAAAAATTTATCAAGTACAATGCAACCCAAAAAGGTAGTTTACCTCCAAAATAAAATGGAACCCTTTAGAACAAAGTATAAAATAAAGTATAAAATATGAAAGTAGGAAAAAACAACATGTCCAGAAGTGGGAAGTAAAAATACTTCATTACTGGACTTAAATATGATTTTCAGACATCTGCATTTTACTTAACAATAAAATAACATAAAAGACAATCCTACTGATGTATCAATATGTATGTTGCTTACCTCACATGCCAACATGGAAATTTAATGCTTAGCTGTAATGCCCCATTTCATTTTAGAGATTTTTTTAACAGATGCTGGATATAAACATGATGTATGCTGATGAAATTATGCTTTTTATGTATCATAAAATGTCCTGCAAAACAAATTGAAGTAACTTTATGTTATTCAAAAGTTGTATTTAAATAACAGACAGTACAGGCTAAAGTGGTTAGCTTGCAGTACTGTGATGATGATTATAGAGATGCATTGTGCCGGACTGGTGCAGAATATATGTGATTCCCACAGTTAGTGTTAGATTACACTAAGAGTAGCAGACATCAATATAAATTTAAGCGGATGTCTTTACTAGTTTTATACTATGTAGAGGGTAGAAAGTAGCCATGCCATGGCACTCACAATAGAAATAATTGCGACTTATTTCTGAATGATTTGTTTCCCCACACTGTTACCACAACACCAGATTTTAGGGTTTCCCCATACTAGGGTTGGGCGATATGTAAAAATTTTCCAACAGACCATCTTAAGTCCAATAATCGACGATGGGCGATATATTTGCGCATGCGCAGACTTGGGTCGGGTGCATCCTTCGTGGCCCACCATATCCCTGAATTCATACCGCAGCCCAGTTTCCAACAATGGCGGCAGCTACCTAGTTTTAATGTTACTCTTATTACTAGGGATGCAACGATACCAATTTTTTCAAACTGATACGATACCAATACTTGGATCTGAGTACTTGCCAATACTGAGTACAAAAACCGATACTTCTACCACACACACACACACACAAATACAATGAATTAGAAGACAGGTTTTATTTTATTCTCTGCCGATAAAAAATAAAATCTTAATAAAAATGACCACAAAAAAAATTTCAAGTGAAAAATAAGCACTTCTGTTAAATTATTGCGGAGTCTCCACATTGTAATTTAACAAAATATCACTGAACTATTGGGCACTGTCTCGAGCTTTCAGAATAATAAATAAACACTTCTGTTTGGAATAAAATAAATACAAATTAGGTTTGAGAATAAAATGAACTTTTAAATTATTGCAGAGTGTCCAATTTCATATCGCGGCTCGAGTATGCTGAGAAGACGGTGCAATCCTATGCTTTCCATGACCGGCATTGGCTGGTCATCCAGAGCGATAAAATGAGTCAGAGCCTCTGTTATTTTAACTGCCTGTGGATTTTCTCTTGACATTTTTCATCGCTTTTCCAAAACCTGAGTTAAAGTTGGCTGTTCCGGTCCACACTGCTGACATTTTGTTTAACCTAGCTACAGCAGCCTCCAGTTTCTCTTTTTTATCTGGAGCCACCAGGCTCACTCGCCTAACCCTGTGCCTGTTTAGCGCGGGATGTCCCCCTAGTGGCCAATCTGAAAAACTACAACAGAAATGACAAGCCACCCTCTGATTAATGAAATAAGTTGGTATCGGTTCATGGTATCGGTTAACTTTTACGAGTATGAGTACACACACATTTTACAGTATCGGCCCCGATACCTGATACCCGTATCGGTATCGGTGCATCCCTACTTATTACTCTTTCTGGGTCACAAAATAAATTAAGATATTTTCAGGCGAGAATGTAGCTGCGTAAACTTCAAATATCTACTCGGTTTATCAAGACATCACATATTTGCAAAAGTGCTCCGATGTGTTCGGAGACACATAGTACAATAAGCGAGGTACTATTTTTTTTTAGCCACGAGTTCATAGTAGCTCGTTGCTGCAACGTTGTTCGCTCCCCACCTACGTAGGAGGCGGGCCTCTAATCCATTTGATTGGTTAATGTTGTGAAGGGCTCTATTCGACTGGTCAAATGTGTAAAGGGGTTTCTTTGTTTGGTAAATTCTTTATAGCACGTGTGTAAACATTTTAGGGCACTCAATTATCGCAGTTTACGCCGTGTTTTGCGATGGGCCCATCGCACAGGCTGATATCGCGATGACAAGAAATTTTTGATTTATTGTGCAGGTCTAGCTGGGTATCGTCACTGATTTCTATAATCCATTTGATTCCGATTCACAAGGTCCGATTCGAATCAATTTAGCCTCAGGCAGTCAGAAATATTATAATTCTGATCATTTATCAGCACTAACACTTGTGAGACTTTATCAGAGTTGTAAACACCACAGAAGATGTCTTTGTGTTAAAGTAACTGAGAATAAAACACAGAAAAACATGAAGGAGATTTTCCTGGCCTGGCTTCTTATAGCAGATAACCTTAAAAATATTCTGCAGTGAAGAAAAACTGAAGAAAACCATGAATCAACATATGAACATTACCTAATGCTGCTGAAGTGAAGCAGAGCAAAGTTACAGAGGTTTGATTAGAGACAGCAAAGCGTTTTGCAATTTCACATAATTTTAAAAAGTTTAAATTTCTTTGAACAGCAGAAATGAGGCTTTTTTGTCTGAGGTCATTTAAGTTAAGTTAGAAAGAAAGAAAGAAAGAAAGAAAGAAAGAAAGAAAGAAAGAAAGAAAGAAAGAAAGAAAGAAAGAGGCCGACAGCGCTGTAAACAAGGTGGGTAGTAAGGAAACAGAGATCTGGGATGGGAAACTGTTCTTGAAGTACACCGAGAGAAAGAGCTGTGGATGAAGTGTGATTTTTATCGTGGTGGAAGCAAACCAGCAAAAGTAAAAGTGAATTAATGATGACATTTATCAAATGTGAAGTGCAGTTTGGATCTTCTTCTGCTGCTGGTTCAGTGCGTTTTGGTTGGAGAGAGACAAAACCTGCAGCTCAGAGTCTAGCACAAAAAAGACATAAAAACAAAGCGCGGACCCAACACATCAGAATCAGTGGAACGTCGGCTTTCAGCCCCGACGGTGTGTCTATGTACGTGCCATCGGGTGAGAAAGCCGAGAAACAGAAAAGCTGATTCTGATACATTGGGTCCGCGCTTTGTGTTTACGTCTTTGTGCAGAATCCGTTTACGTGCTCTCATTTGCTGTTTTAGCTGATTGGTGGTTGTTGAAATAGATTTGTGAGCTTTAACCTGAGATCCTGGTGTTTCTGGCAAAATACATTTATAATTAAAAGTCGATTCGGGATTTTATGAATCAATATCGCTTTATTCAAGCTACTCACCTCCCTCTATCCACCTGCACTTTCAAACGTACACACAAAGGACTACAGGAATATCTGGACCACGGCCAATCAGAGAGGTCCCGCCCCTGACTATCTCGGATTTGTTTAGACCACAATATGGGCATAAAGTGTGTCTGTTGTTGACTATACGGAGACTTTCAGAGTTGCAGAGACTTTTTTTTTTTTTACTCGAACAGCTGGTCGCACTGGTGCAACCTAAGATTTTTTTAGTCGCACCATTGAGAAATTAGGTCACAAATTGGCCGCACTCTAGAGCCCTGCTAATGTCAATCCACTAAGGTAATATTTACAAAGAAATTAAAGCTTTCAGTGCATCTTTCGTCTGTTGGTGACAAATTGCATACATAGTGGCAGTGATCATAGAGGGTCAGTCATAGATGCTAGTCCTTTTGGGTGAGCACCTGCATTTGGGTGGAAAGCCTAAGGCCTGCAAGCCAGCAGATCTAATTTTGTCCATAAGTAAATTTTTTAATACACAGCAAATGAGGGAAATAAGGTTTGATGCTCTGTAAAGGTGTTGCTATAAATTTTTATATGTCCATGAATAAATTGAAACATTATGTGCAGACCATGTAAACCTCTTGTAATTCGTTATTTTAAAAAAAAATCTTTAAAACAATATATCTTTGCTATGCATAAGTATCAAAACATTTCTTAAGTAACCCAAAAGAACTGATTGGCTGACCTGGAATCCCTGTTACCCATGATTCCAAAAGCATTAGACATGACTGGAACAGGTCTGCAATATTTTTTAAAGTTATTTTCTTTTTAATAATGTTCACCCAACGTAGGATTATTAAAGTTAAATAATCTTTATTGAATTACATAAAAAACGTATTACTTATCCCTTACATATACATACACTTAATTGAGAACCCTCATAGCACTCCAGCAGTCCTAGTTGAGCAAAAGTGACAGAAACACGTGGTTCCTCTTATATTTTCTCCTGCAGAAACTATTCAAAAAGTTAAAAAGTGTGCTTCCAGGTTGTGTCACGCTTGTTGTGAGTAAAAAAAAACGGATGCTTCAGTGAACAGATTTGAAGTTTCCTTATCGTGTACTCGGAATCGGCCTTTAAAGAATGAATTTTCATGTGCTAACACATATCTAGGTGTAAGACAAAAAAATGCAATTTTTCATTATACAGCATCAACAACTACAAATTAATTATATTCGTACACGAACCGGTGAGACTTACACATCTGCATCACTCTATTTTCTTGTGCCGAACGGTTTCCATTGTGTAGATACGCCAATATTTTGTATCTCCGACAGAAATCTGAAATATACCATAAATCGATGAGACTGTGACGACACATCCATCAGTGAGAGAATGATGTATGATCACAGGGGAAAATCCCAATCAAACCTCTAAAAACGAAACTATGGAAACCCAAGTAAAGCTCTATGCGTGTCATGCAACATACCATATACACATACCAGACAAAACAACATCAAAAAGCTACCCACCTTTGTATTTTTCTCCCCTTCAGGCTCTTGTTTTCTCCTTCATGCAGTAGATTTACAAGCAAACTTTTCCGTTACTGTAGAGCACAGAAGCACATTTCACTCACCTTCTAGAACACTCCTGTTACGCAGTTTGATGAACACTTTCACTTCCGGTTTTATGACCAAGCCACTGCACTTACCCTACAGTTTACACTAGTGATGGGCAGATGAAGCTTCATGAAGCACTGAAGCTTTTCATCCAATTGGTTCACCCCAGCGCAAAGCGTCTTGAAGCTTCATTTGCTCTAGTAGGACACCTACTGGATGTAAAAATATTAGTTGGCATGAATTTGAAGAGTGTGGCCTTTTGCACACAGCCTGTAAATGTCAACAACAAAAGGAGTGTGTAAAACATGTATATTGTAGTGATGCAGTATACTGTGTATATTTATACTGGCAGTATGGGAAATGATTATTTGGAAATGCTTAAAATGGAAATGATCATTTACTGTGAGGTGAGGTGTGGTTGGGGTGTGGACAGTGGTTGTGCTTTTGTAACGTTGAGGTATGGACAGCTACACACTGCCCACATTTTATTCTGTAAAAGCTAAATTTTCACTGCTTTTATGACCTTTTTAGTGGGGAGAACATAGCTAGGATTTAATGATTTAACAAATCTTTTAAATCCTTTGTCCTCCACAATGCTAAATGGCTGGGAGTCCTCAATCACCATGCTAACCAGGTTTTATGTATTTGAGATTGTTCTACTGAGGAAAGACAACAAAAACAAAGCACAAATATAAATATCACACACGTAACTTATTACAGTTGTATAATATTGTTATATCATTTAGTAACATTACTGCATGCTATATTATCATGGCATTTGATGGCTCACCTGGTCTTGCTCCACAATCGGTGTTCCCCTTATTCTCATGCAAAGCTCTGTAGTGCCTAAGCATGGATGAGGTGTTGTTGTTATATCCCAGCTCCCTGGCACATAGCAAACACTTCACCTTGTACAAAAGTACAGACAGTTTAACATAAGTTTTATGGCACCATCAGTATTATGAAAATACATCTTCTGTAGAAATTTACATACCTTGTTGGGAGGAATAAAATCACAATGTTCCCACACAGGGGAGGACATCCTCCTCTTCTTAGCTGGCTCCATTCTCTCCTGACTTTCTCTCCTCACTCTCCTAAACCTCCAAACTCTCACTAACCGCAACTCTCCATCAAACACCCACATTTTGAATGAAGTCTGAGGAGTTTATATCGCTGTCATGGCTCGCGGCAAAGTTCGAACCACTTCATGAACCAGTCACGTGGTACAGCCGGGCAGCGAGGCTTCGGACGTCATCATTTTCAGCTCCTCCCATAAATGAAGCAAGCCTCGATACGCGCATCGCGGAAATGCCCCCTCAATTACTCGACACAAGCTTCGAAGCCTCGATACAGAACGTCACATCACTAGTTTACACCAATGACTGTACACCGATGACTCTGACCACTGACACCAATGAAAAACTACTAAAGCGCAGTCTTCTCTTTCTGTTTATTCTGCGCTGTTGCAGATCTTTACTGGAGGCAAAGTGAAGCTTTCTAAAGGATTGAAGCTTGTATAGAAAAATGGTTCATTTCTCGAAGCCAACACAGTCATATTTAGTGCCCTCTGGTGGCCAAACATATGAAGAGCAGCTTGACTCTACAACTTGAAATTAACTGCTTTATTACGACTGCCGAGTCTTTTATCAGGTGAATTAAGAGCTTTGTTTGATAGAAGCAAGAATATATTCCGAAAGCAATTTTCCTAACTTGTTTTTTTAGTCTTTCCAGCTTCAAACCAATGACTGTAGAAAACAGTTTTCTACAGTCATTGGTTCAAACAGTCTCAAGGAGGCAGTATTATTTCCGGGTTATGGGGACTACACTTCCGGTGTTATTTAACGAAGAAACCGCTGTACATGCTCTCGGCCATGATATAAAGAAACTTTTTGATTTGAAGTTGTCCTTTGAAGGTGAGTTTTCTTTACAGAGGAATTGCTCTGTTTCGACGCTTCATACTAAATTAGACGGTTAGCTTACCTGAGTCGTAGCACTGCTGTGTAGGGTTAGCCCTCCTGTGATATTATCGAGTCGATGCAAGAGGTCTGCATAGGCTAGAATAGAATTCAGCTTTACTGTCGTTGCACATGTCACAAGTACAAGGCAACGAAATGCGGTTTGCATCCATCCAGAAAGTGCTTTAGACATAATATAGGTATATTACAAAATATATATTAGCAATAATATAGATATATTACAGAAAAGGGTCTGTTATAGGTATGAGGGTACAAAAATATGGGTCTATTATGGGTATGCTACAATGTACACAGTATGAGGGTATGTTATGAATAAGCTATAACTATAAGTATGTACAGGCTGTAGTGAGTGTACAGGCTATGAACAGGATATAAATATGAAGCTATACAGAAATATGAAATATAAAAAAAACTATACAGAAATATTAAATATAAGCTATACAGAAATATGATATGAACTATGCAAGTTAACCGTTTATAGAATTATAATTATTGTATTGTACAGAATGATTGTCTATACAGCATTTACAGTAGTGCAGTTTAGATTATAGAGATATGTGGATAATCTCTACAAAACTACTCTCTCTCTCTCTCTCTCTCTCTCTCTATATATATATATATATATATATATATATATATATATAACTACTGCGCTCTGCATCTAAAAATTCACTTTAAACTACACTACCATTCAAATGTTTTAGAACACCCCAGTTGTTCCAGTTTTTTATTGAAAGTTATGCAGTTTAATGTCTCACAGCACTCTGAAATGAAAGCATAGTACAAATAAGTAATTGGAGTTAAAAAAAATAATAATAATAATCATGGAGTCAATTTATAGACCAAAATGTATTCTAAACTTCTTACTTTTCAAAGTAGCCACTTTTGACTCAAATAACAGCTGAACTCACCCGTGGCATTCTTTCTACAATAGAAATAAAATATTCTTCAGAAGGTTCTTTCCATATCTGTTGCAGAAGTTCCCATAAATGTGTGGCACTTGTAGGTTGCTTTGCTTTCACTCTTTTGTCCAGTTCATCTTTTAAATCTGGAGACTCATGTTTTCAGGGTTACCATCTTGGTCTTTTTTCCTGAGGTAGTTCTGGCATAACTTGAACTTATTTCTGAGTGTCTGTTGATAGTGAAGGAAGCTGTACTCACTGACAACTTGACTTTCTCTGCAGTTTCTCTGTAGGGAAGACCTACATTTTGAAGTGTTATGATGGTCTGTCTCTTTTGTATTGTTAATTGCCTTTTTCCCCACCATTTTTGTAGCAACACACTACTTTCTGCAGTGCAATACTGTTCAACTGATGCTCACAAGTGTGTTCCAACACTGCTTTTATGCAGACACACGGGGTTGTAAGTAATCCAGAAAAGCTGGAACCCCAGTAGGAATTAGCAGCACCAGCTTTCAAGGCTTGATCAATTGTTAATGCATTTTGTGTTCTCTGAAAAAGACCTTTTTGTATAATTCTGAAATGTAAATTATTTTTCAGTTTTGTGTAACCCTACTTTTTTTAACCTCTGGCAGCTCACCACTTACATTTGTACCATTTCAAGCTATTCATTGGACTTGAACAACTTGAATTGCAATAAATAACTGGAAAAATTGGGGTGATCCAAAACCAGTAGTGTATATTTAATCCCATTTTAAAATCTGTAATTAATTTAACTGTACAATCATATATTTTAGAAATGCTCATCTTGTACAAAATATCATCTCATGTTAAAATGACTGATTACTACAAGTTATTGTTCAATGCTCTGGACAGATATGAGGTCCTTTAGATTTTATTCTGAGATAAGAATAAATTCCGCATGACCTCTTGGTTGCTGTACTGTCAACGCTTAATAAATGCAACCTTGCTATACACAATCCTCTGTGGTTGGACTTAAGTATTTATAAAGATGTAAGCTTGGGCAGTTTAAATCGTTGGAACCTTATTTAATAGATCCTTCAGCAGGAGGGAAGGAGTCAGAGAGAGCAGATTAGGTACTCTTTTAACCCAGCAACTGACCCTGTGTTTATGCTGTTGGAGGTGAAACAGTGAGTTTCCCTTATCTCAGGGGCAACAAGAAGTGGCAGTGTTTCCAGTAGCTTAATTTGTGTTTCCTAAATTTCGATCTTGATTTAAAAAAATGTTTGTCCATACCTGCTTTGTATTTTTTTTTTTTTTGCTAGATACATCCCAAATATTTTATCCGATTAAAGGTATCCTGAGGATAATCTGACCATGTTACACCACCTTCTGTTGTCTTTCCTTAGCTTCTTCGTGTGGCCCCACCTGATACCCCAACTTGATCCCCTGGTACAAATCTAAACATGACGGAGCCACGCAACCCCAGTATGTCCTCCATCCCTCAAACGGGCCCTGCACACACAGACTCCAGCTCACCTGCTGTAGAGATGGATCCAGTGGAGTACACTCTAAGGAAGCGTCTTCCCCGGAAGCTCCCAAAAAGACGCAACGACGTCTACGTCAACATGAAGACGGACTTCCGGGCTCAGCTGGCGCGCTGTCAGAAGCTTCTGGAAGGTGGGGGTCACAGAGAGATCTGTGTTCACGGCTTGGGCCTGGCCATCAACCGGGCTATTAACATTGCCCTTCAGCTGCAGGCCAGCAGTCAGGGGGCGCTACAGCTGGCAGCCAACACCTCCACAGTGGAGCTTGTGGACGACCTGGAGCCTGAAGATCCGGACGAGGCCGGAGAGCCGATGACGCGTACACGCAACAATTCAGCCATTCACATAAAGGTGTTCTATCCTGACGCTCAGTGACCAATCAGGAGGTTTCCTGTGGATCAGCCTGAGATTCTCCATTAGCCCTCAGGCCCTGTTTGTTCCTTTGTTAACCAGTAAATCACAAAACACTGAGTTTATGTGGAGAGCCACCTTTGCTATTCTTGTGTTGTATGCATTTTTCAGTCTGCATGCTTTGGAGCAACACTAGTGTGCACTATAATTTATACATATGTGGCTGTGCCAACTTTTTTTTTTATGTGTTTAATGTTTGTGTGTTCAGGTTTTAAAGATGCCGATAAGAAAGCAGCAAACAGGTGTTATTGTTGTAAATCTCCACTAGGTGGCAGTAGCAGCTACAATAAACATGCCAGGAAGTTGTTACTCTGCAGACTAACTTCTGTAGCTCCATCACAACAGTGTTTTGTCAAATTGTTTACAGTGTGAGTTCAGCTGAGGGTCACTGAGACGTAGACTCTGTTTAAATGTGATTTGTGTCTCTGAACTGCTGCTCAAAATATATATAATGAATGCTGGATTGTTTGAAATCTGGGTAAAAATAAAAACTTGCCAGAGTGTATCTTTCTTTAACTATTATTTCTGTATTCGTGACTGGAAAATTTGTATGTGGAACCAGTAAATTCTGCTGTGGCAGCTTGTACTCGGCACGTGCTTGTTCACCCCATCGAGAGGGGGGAAAAAGGCAAAAATAATGAATGAGATGCACAAACTTCCCCTTTGTTGTGTTTCCATCCATCCTTTCTTTATCCGAGAACAACATTTCGTATTTAAATAGGGAATCATACAGTGATGGGACAAAACAACACAAAACAGGAAAGAAAACACATACAAACATCCTTAAAAACATCTTGCACTTGCACGACAAGATATAAAAATAAGGGAAAAAACAAGGAAGAACACTTAACTAATCTGAAACAGTTGAGCATCCATTTTACAGAAAGCCTCGAGTTCCCAGGGCTCACTGATTGCCTGGCTGAGGTTTGATGACGAACAATAGAGGGAGGGAGAAGACTGTCGCGTCAGCCTCTGGAAAACTATTTGCGATTACAGCCCCACAGGATGTAAATTGTAAGTTTTTCCAGACAGTCTGGCTATCAGCGTGTAGAGACTGGTTGAGTGTAGTCAGGCAAAAACAACAACATGGACAATGACGTAGCAGCTTCACAGTTCTCATGTAACCTTCCTCACTGACCTCTCACACCCCCAAACTCACTGGAACTGAACATCAGCTATGTAAGCCTTTGTTATTTGGAAAGGACATGCAGTGTCAGACAGCCAATCAGGTACACACAATCATCAAAAAACAAAAGAAGAAAGAGCAGCAAATGTGTTCAGTGTTACACAACAAAACATGACAAAGAGCCCAACCAGCATGTTAGACCTGACACTACGTCAAAGATTGAGCTTAAAGTAGAAAAATTTGTATAAATAGTAATTACTCAACTTAAAAATATATTAAAATATTCACTGAAAAAAATTCTGAGAGACTGTTTCTGTGAGGCAAAGTTGAAAAATGTGGAAACCATGAGTGAGGCCACGTTAGTTTCTGCCTCCAGCAGTGAAATTGATGCCCAGGTGTAGTCAGTATTAACTGGGTGTTTCCCTCTAAAGAAATAAGTGTAAGGGTCAGACTCGCTGAAAACAGACGCACACGGACGACACTGAAACGTTCAGTCTTAGCTCACCCACACTGAAGTACATTCACACACAAAGTGCAAGAGAGTGCCAGTAAAACAGCTATTGGAGCAGTGCTTCCCAAAAGCATCACTTTGGTCTTTGTCACAGTGTCCATGAGTCACATCTACTTTCCAAGGTGCGTTCATCTCCTGTCCATCCAAAGCGTTGCTGAGACAGTCCTATCCTTTCAGCTCTTCCTCTGCATGCGACGACTGCTGCGTCTTTCTCATTCCACACCGCTTCCAGCAGCGTGCAGGTTAACCAGTGTCACATTTCTCCTCTTGCCTTTGGAAACACAAATTTCTTCGCCCGGGATGGGGCGATCGGTCGATCAGCTGACATCTGGCTTGCATGCCTGTGCACTCGAAAGAAGAAGGTGCACTTTGCCTCGCAGGAAGTTGACGTAGACCTGAAGCAGATCTGTTGCTAAGGACACCCTCCATGTTCCCTCAAGGTCTGTTGCATTTGCTGGTGGTGTAAATTCCTGAAAGAGAATGCAAAGAAACACGATGTGACCCCTGAGGCATGACGCGCTGTTCTTACGACAGGAGTTTGTCTTTCAGGACAGTTTGGACCTGAATGTCTGTGACTGTGCTCCGTTTGTCTGTTGCCAAAGAAAGAGTCTCTATTTAACTTAAATGCAGTAAGTGAGACCATCTTAGAAACAAATACACTGGCTCTAATCATCAAGTACATACCTTTCCCCACATTTTCCAGTGCCAGATTTTTTAACAGTAATATTATTTTTTTTATACGGTTTATGCAAAGTAGCAATGATAAGAATAAAACATGCATCACTCTTCTGCAATGCCTTTTCCTAATCTTGCCTATCACATGTCCAGAGGCGTGGATGTGCTGGAACACACTGTACTGATGCTTCACCGCTTTTTCCCCCAAATGACAAAATTTGAGCCAATATTCACAGCTGGCTCGATTGGTTATCACAGTTATTAAGACAGACAACAACAAAAAATGTGTGGTCAAAGTTGTGATCGTGGTATTTAGGGCTAGATTTACTAACATCTGCACAGGTGCAAAAACTTCTTTGCACATCAAAAATCCTGTTTAGCAAAGAGCATTCGCAAAAATGAACCATAGGAGTGGAAGGACTCACGGTGCACTAATTTATATATAAAGATGCAGTCTGTTTCAATATTCAACTACTAAGAGCTGCACAAATTAGTGGCTCCAAAATTAGCACACGCAATGAGGGTCAAGTGCTGTCCTAGTAACAGTAATATTGTGGAGGCTCAGGTTTTACACATCAGTTTCTCTATGGAAACAGTGTAGCACTTGACATTAATGAAAGGAGGCTGAATGTTTATGATATGAGGGCTAACTTTTCTGACATTGCTGGGGACTGTGTGTGGTGGAGCACGGGAGAGCTGCATTATTAGAAACTATCAAACTGTATAAACCTGAAATCTGTGTGTAAACAGCTGATTTGTGCAATGTGTAGAACAGAAAACATTTACTGTCGGATCCCAGTGTGTCTGTGTGACGATCAATGAAGATAACGTTACTATGCCAGGTACTATTGTGCAACTATGCCCTTTTTTTTGCTGCAGGCTGTAATAAATAAATGTAGTATTACGTAGTTTAAGATTCAAACACTAATAGTGACACACTAACAAAGTCCCATTAACAGCTGTGTGCACACTTCTATAAATATTTTAATTGTGTATCAATATTAAGGTAGAAATGCAACTAAAAGCCTGAAAGTTCAGCTCAGTCTATTCTGCTTGGTTTCATTTACATATTAACATCATAAGTGAAGAGCAGGAAGGGACTTGGCTCTAAACGTGCAGTGTGAGAACACGGGGAAGTGACAGGACAAAGTTTTGGCACTGCACTTACAGCTGGAGCCATCTCCCAGAGTACCAGTTACTCACTCGTTCATTGAACACAAATCACATTAACTGTGGCAACCCAACAACGCGTGCTTTTTTTTTAATGTTAAATTTAGTGTTAAACTGTTATGTTTGTGTTCTGAGAGGGAAATTCCAAAAGTAGCTTTTAAAGCACCCAAAGATGTTTTTCGTTGGTGCAGACTGTCTGTGCAAACCACAAATCATTTAATATCCGTTTCTTTTTCTTCTGCTCTCAAATCTGTAATATACTATTGACCTTGTAGTACCATATCACCCTATTGGAGCACTTCGCTCTCGCTCTGCAGGCCTACTTGTTGTTCCTAGAGTATTTAAAAGTAGAATGGGAGGCAGAGCCTTCAGTTTTCAGGCCCCTCTTCTGTGGAACCAGCTTCCAGTTTGGATTCAGGAGACAGACACTATCTCTACTTTTAAGATTAGGCTTAAAACTTTCCTTTTTGCTAAAGCATATAGTTAGGGCTGGACCAGGTGACCCTGAATCCTCCCTTAGTTATGCTGCAATAGACGTAGGCTGCTGGAGGATTCCCATGATGCATTGAGTTTTTCCTTTCCAGTCACCTTTCTCACACGTGTTAATAGACCTCTCTGTTGAATCACACTTGTTATTAATCTCCGTCTCTCTTCCACAGCATGTCTTTATCCTGTTTTCCTTCTCCCACCCAGCAGATGGCCCCGCCCCTCCCTGAGCCTGGTTTTGCCGGAGGTTTCTTCCTGTTAAAAGGGAATTTTTTCCTCCCATTGTCGCCAAAGTGCTTGCTCATAGTAGGCACATATGATTGTTGGGGTTTTCTCTGTATGTATTATTGTAGGGTCTACCTTGCAATATAAAGCAACTGTTGTTGTGATTTGGCGCTGAATTGAATATACACTACTGAAGTGTCAAACTGCTGCAGTTCTCTAACTCTGATATTATCTTTGTAAATGCATGCAGTAGAATTCAAAATTCACCAGAGAATAGGAGAGGGAGAGAGATGGCATCATAGTTAGGGAGTGCATGGACATCTATCCCACAGGAAGTAATGTGAAAAGAGAGAGTAGATGTGTCCAGGGAGGAGAGAGCAGTGAGCGACAAGTACGGAGTGATAAGCATGGTTAGACAGAAGACTTTATATATTTTTAAAGTCAGTTTGATCCCATTTGCTTAGTTATAGTTGAATAATGGTCAAAAACTTAGAGCTTTAGAAGCAGATAACTCAAAAGTGCCTGACTGATGTGCTCCACTACTAAAACAAATAGCACTGCACCTCTGCACATGCCTGACCCGACTAAATTAGCTGACTGCTTTCAAAACCCACTACCACAGCTTATACTGCTCATTAAAGAGGGTCTAAATGGACAACAATCAGATATCAAAGCAAGATCCCCTTTGGCTGTGAACCAAATATTGCACATTTTGGCACCTGACCATGACCATTTGCCCGTGTACACAGTGACAACACAGTGATGTTTGCTGGGCAGCTGCTGACCTGTTATTCCTGAATTACTACCTGGGAAGCTTCTCCAACTCACCTGGATGTTGAGACTACGCAGCACAGCGTTGATGCTGAGCAGGTTTCTGATGGTGTTGTCTATGTGACTGTGCATTGCTGTGTTGGTGACCGACGTCTGTAGCGTGTTGAGGGACTGTTGTAACAACCATAAGCCAGTCTGCACCTCCTGGGCTTGCTCCAGTGCCTTGCAAAAAGCAATAAACAGAGGGCAGGATTTACAGACCGTCCCTATACTAGAACAAACGAAGCCAGTAATAATGGTCAGATTAGCAATGAACAGGTACTACAGCTTTGCCCACAGGTCGGCTGAATTTGATAGGTGATCTAAATCTGCTGCTTAACATCCAGCTGTCATCAGTGATTACTTACATTTTTCTTCTCCCATACATCAAAGTCTACTGTAGTCTGGGGGACGGTGACAGACTGGGACAGGCCACAGCCTTCTCTACATGACTTCTGCAAAAACAGAGAGAGAGAGTATTGACGACTTCAGCAGGCAAAGGGTCTTTAGAGGACAACATAAAGCAACCTTCAGCTGCTCTCAGGTTTTAATGCATGCATACATTTTCCTCTCACCATAGCACCTTCTGCGTCTCGTGCTTCCTGTATGAAATGGTTCAGGACCCTCAGGTCACAAATTGGCCTCAGTGGGGATGACAAGCCTGGCTGGGTCCAGTCCAACACTAACAACAGCAAGGCAAGCAGTCCTGCTTAACACACACAACGGACACACAAACACATTTCATCAAAGTCTGCCGATGGTTCGATACCACTTCACATGTCCAGTACCAGCACTGAAACTGTGACACTGAGTTTCTTCTGAGCTGAAAACACCTTTTACCTTTTTCATTAACAAAAGAAACGTAACTTAGTTTTCAAACCATCCACTGTGTTTCTAATGATAAATCTGTCTTTATTGCATGTTGCAGTTAAGCATTTACATAATTTTTATGCTGAAATCATATCAGATTTTTCTCTACCATCCATATATACATCTTCAAATTAACAGCATGGCTTGGTGAATAATTTGCATTTGTAAGAGGGCAACAGCTGTGAGAGAAAGTGTGGGAATACTGAATAATATAAGTTTAGTTTAAGACATAACAGCCATATTATAATCATGGCACTCAGGAGGACTTCAGACATATAAGGGATAAACATAGTCAAATATAAGCATAATCTAAACTTTTGTGTGTGACACCACAATGTGCAAGTGATATGCACATCAACAGTTAAGCATGGTTCATTGTTTCACTAACATTTTAAAATGTCTTTCTCATGCAGACTCTGCAGGTCACCCCTCAGGTAAAGAGCTGTGAGGTAATTTTCCATTTGTTTTACTTCTCTGCTTGTTTGTAGGTCAACTTTGACCATTCTTTCATGACATGCTTCACGTAAAAAAAACCCATTTTATTTAGGGGAACATAGAGAAGATGAGCCTCTTGACGTTTTTGTGCATCCATCTAACCAGCATGAGCAAACAGATAGAAACCTAAATCCAGACCGATACAAAATATAAAGTAATCTAGTTCATAGAGCAGCCTAACGTAACCAGACAAACCAAGAGGTACAGGCTCTGATGCCAATGGCTGGGAAACTTTACAAAGAAGCAAGCAGAGCAAATGTTCTACATAGTCTTAAAATAACACTTCTGCCCAGGTCAGGTCCATCATTCTGAAAACAAATTATAAGAAAAAATAAAGTATCTTAGTAAGATACTGTACCTCAGTGCTCCTTGGTATTGGTACTTCAACTATCTGTAACTCTACTGGAAGGATGGAACATTGATCCACCAAACGATATTGTCTCATTTGATGTTTGAGCGCGGTCTAGCACGCCAGCCCAAACTCTACCATTGGTGTTCGACTGGGTTAAGAGCTGGTGCCTACAAAGGCCACAGCAGATGATTTACAGAGATCTGCTGAGGAAACAAGTGGACCTAAACTATGCAAGCAACATATCCACCACTGGCTAACAGAACCAGGTCAGATCATCTCAGTGGATCCATCCAGATTTTTTTTTTTTTTCTCACTTATTACCCCTCTGGGAATTTTCGTACTTATAGCCGAGCCCGTTCTCACTCCCAAGGCGTAACATGCCGACGTTTTGTGACGTCCCGCGGCGTTCCTGAGGAACGCGAAAGGAGACCTTCGGCGTTCTTATGGTACGCGGCGGGTTATGGCCGAAATCCAGTGCAATGACGCTCCTGCGGTAATAGACGTTCCAGCCCTGTATTCCAGCCCTAAACCTAACCTTATCCCTAGCCCTAACCATAACCTTTTTCCTGACTTTAACCAAGACTTTAATTATGTTAAATAGCGTGTTTCTAAGCGATTTGAAGAAAAAGAGCGAACATGTGTAGATTGAGTCCATACGGTTCTCATATTTCCTCATTTTTCCGAGGTCGTCATTCAGGAACGTGGTGGGTAGCCGAAAACGTAATATGTTGACGATTTGTCACCTAGCGTAAAATGTTACGCTTTGGGAGTGAGAACGTGTGGTATAGCCGCATAGCCAGGGATCCTTCAGAAAAAGTAATTCTACCAAGTGATAAAATTGTGGCAACTATTTTAAATACACAACTACAGAAGAGACATCAGCTAAAGGAAACTGCACTCGAATGCTGAAGAACACAAAACAATCTATTTATTTGTTGTCACACTTAATTCAGACCCCTGCTGTCCTGTGACCTGTGTACAGTGCCAGAACATGTGAGACCACAGGACTGTATCAGTTAGCCAACAAAAGCCTTTCTAGGAATAGTGTACCTAACTTTGATGCATTGCTACTGACTGAGCTGCTCAGTCTTAGTATGTGATGCATTACTGTTTAAGCTGTGTCACGACAGCATGATTCAGCAAATGAAACCATGTGATCTGCTGCATTATGAACAGAAACCTGCAGATACCATGACAGTGCAGGAATGACCTTGTTTAATCCTTGCTGTAACAGGGTATTTCCACAGCTGGGACATTAGTCAGCTGTGTTTCTAACTTTTTCCCATGAGCATAAAAGAAACTTGTCACATTAATAGAAATCAAACCACATTCTGAACTCTAACGATACACTTGGAAATCTTGAGGGTCATGTGGGCATCAGCCTTGTTCCTCTGTGCCACATGTTGAATGCGCTCTTTCACAGCAGCCTGGCTGTGTGACGCAAAAGCATGACAGAAAATACAAATGATTTTCCCAGGCAGATGGGGCTGATACAGGTCACATTAAGTTCTCAGACCTCCTAATAACTACAACAAATTGAGATGGTTTCCAATAGTAGATGAAGTCTTTTGAAAGTGATAACGCAAGAGAAAACATCAAGAAGAGGTCAACAGCCCCATCCGGTTCACCTCTACGCCTCCTGTTTTCCTCGTTGGCAGCGACATGAGGATTGTCAGTGGCACATCTGCTTCTATATAACTAGAATCTGGGCTTTTTCACCCTCAGTGACAGAATGTTTAATTGTTATTTGAGAAATAACAACATATAGTTACCAGTGCACTCTTTGATAAAATAACATATGCAAGTTTGAGAGGCAAACTGGTCTCTGCTTCTTTTTTTTTCTTCCATCCGATCTGGCATTTGTTAGTGTGTGTGACTCAGCTTGAGGGTTATCAGCGAACTTTTCAACTCCACCACTGCCTACGTGAGAATTCATCAATCTAAAAAGTGTACGCACATGCATCCACTCTCGACTTTCTCACCACGATGGTGGAATTTGCGGCCCAGGACTGCGGCCAGACTGGAAGTTAACAGCTTCGTCTGCCAATGGCTGCCAAAACCATGTTGCTATTTTAAATTGAAATCAGCAGTCCACAAGTGGCAGTACTTTGGA
Source organism: Neolamprologus multifasciatus (assembly GCF_963576455.1). Lineage (NCBI taxonomy): Eukaryota > Metazoa > Chordata > Actinopteri > Cichliformes > Cichlidae > Neolamprologus > Neolamprologus multifasciatus. The sequence goes on from NC_140441.1 coordinate 11,355,136, forward strand.
TAATGGCAAACTTCAGGCCAGGTATGTGACAGATGCTTTGCAAAGGTGACCGGCTGACTTAAAGTTGGCACTTTTGGTATGCGTTATTCTATCTAACTCTCACAAACACGTGCAAAAAGACCGTAGCATTTTAGATGGCACACAGGGCTGATAAGGAGATCCTATTTAAAACACATATCGCCAGTGGAATGGTTGCTGCTGAATGCTTTGCAGACTTCTACTTTGAACAGGTCTTCCACATGATAAAGTGCAGAGTTGTAAATAGGTAGCTATCACATGACACAGGTCTGACATAATTTCCTGTTCTGTTGGAATCCCTTATAGCTGTCGCCCTTTGATAACCCTTTGCTCTTTACTGCAGACTTAAGTATGCGATGACTGTGCGAGAAAGCACAGATTCAGCTTGCATGTTTGAAAAATTTCCAGTATGCTGTGTCACGCTAGAAAAACGCAGTGGAGATAGATTTCCCCAGTGAACGAGACAAAAAAAGTCCTCAATACTCAGCACCTCATGCTTCATCAGCAGACTTTTTTTGTCATAAACATGCATATTCACTCCATCACACATTTGTTCCACCACATACAAGTTTTTTGGCTTTATTTCATTTTTAAATGTTAGTATCTTAAATAATCAAGAGCCTCTGGATGTTTTACAGTCTTAAAGCGCGGTTAACACACAAAAAAAAATGGCAATCCTGTAGCACATGTAGTTTGTCACAGTACTTTGGGAAAAGCGAGAAAAGTAGCAACTTATCTCCAGATGCTTAAATCCCAAACCCCAGAACCAATATTCTTCCATACAGGATAAGCTGTACACCGAGAAGCCTAAATGCAAGCATCCATGTGTCATCAGCGTGATGAGCGTGTTCAAAAATGCCCAGCACAGAGACCGCTGTGGCACACAGGTCATGCACACCAAGCAAGGCACCAAAATAGAAATCTCACATGCGCTCTTACCTCTACCTGTTTTCTGCAACATTCGCAAACAGGTGCAGCATCTTTAAAACACATCGTGAAACAACTAAACACATGCGCAGGCAAAACTGAGGTTCAGGTTCCGTCCAACAGATCCAATACGCCACCAAGTGCGCTGGTCTCTGCGCGAATCCCGACCAGCGTGCAGGTCCGTGTAAAAAAATAGGTCCGTGCAGTCACCTTCCAACTTTGCATCACCGCTGTGCTTTGGCAAAACCTTTTATTTACCTCCCCCAAGGATATAGTGATAACGTGATAGCCCGCAAGAACGACTACGCGCCTTTCTACGTACCGCGGTGACATTAAACATCAACCCACCATGCAGTGACTCATTGCGTAAAGAGTGAAAATAGAGTAACTAGTAAAGCCAGAGTACAGAGAAAAAAACATGAAGGCATGCCCATAACTCACTGGGAAACTCCATAGCGGCATCCGCATAGCCCCTCACAGGGTCCTCGCGGTTTGGCCCATAGGTCCGTCTATTGCCCATTAATTGGAAACGAAGCTCTTTTGTGGATCTCTTGTGCACTTATCCGGTAGGTGTTTCTAAAAAGTGATGCCGTTTGATTTTTTTTATTGATGACTTTGAAAATATAGTTGCATTGTTTTACTGATGACAATATAAGCCGCTCCTCCCTTAAGGCAAAATGTTTTCTTTCATCGTTATGCAAATAATAGCACCATCGGTGTTTAGATAACAAAAAGTAAATAATGCCTCAAAAAAAGCCGCGCAGACACTTCCCATTCATTGTCTGGGTGCTTTCAGAAACGCTAATTAGAATATATTTATTATAAAATGACAATGAGGTTCGTCTACTAAAGAAAACTTCAGAAATGCTTTCGTTTGTTTTCTCTTTCTTTGTTTTATATGCCGTTTTTCATTAAAAAAAAGCGTATTTGTTTTGAGGTGGAGTTTGGTAAAGAGGGACGGTGTTTTGGAAAGTCTACATACATTAGCAGCTTCTTTTTAACCCCCCAAAAGTTACGTTTTCTTAAACAACTTCTCTTTTGTTCTATGTTAATAGATTTTTTTCTCACATAGACACTCTGTGCCCACCAGCCTGTGATCAGGTAAATTGGGTCATGTGTAAAATGGGCTGTTAAATATTTATCAAAGACAAACTTTGAACAAAGAAGGCAAATAGTTTATTTAACATTTAGATCTCAAGAGAATAGTGTTTGTGTTTATATTTTATGTAGAAATATATTATTAATCTATTTTGTGGCTTTGTTATTTTCAATTGCTCTGTAATAAAGGATATTTGGTTTCACTTTCCCGTTTCTTGATATTCCTCTGCTCTTCTCATCCCATCTTCTAGCCACGGATTGTATTTCCTGTCTGAAGTGACATCCTGTCTCTGTTTTGTGCCTTTCCCCCCTTTTTTAACATTTCTTCTCTCCGGAAGAAAAAGTGATAGGCTTTTTTCTTCTTCTTTTTTTTAAATTCCATCTACCTTATCCTCTAGCCTATCCAAACTGAGAAGCAAGGTGCAACCTGGATAGGTAATTGCTGTTTCTTAAGTTATTACAGAAAATATGTAGCATTTCAAATATCACTGCACTAGCCATTTTATCGCCCCGTCTCTGAGCTACCGTACCTTCCTTAGCAACCATAGACCAATAAAACCAGAACACATCAAATACATTTTTGCAACACTTTAAACATATCTAAGTGAGGAGGGGAAATGAATCAAATTTGTGTTCTTTTTGGTTAGCAGTGATTTTCCCTTGAAATTCTCAGATGGATGACATTTTTGCCCAGTGGCGTTCTTGTTGTTGAATCATCGATACTGAACTTAACTGAGGCAAGTGAGGCCTGTAGTTCTTTAGACGTTGGTCTGGGTTCTTTTGTGATGTCCGGGATGTGTCATCGATGCACTCTTGAAGTATTTTTGGTACGCTGGGAAGTTTCACCGCTGTTCTGTGTTTTAACCTTTTGTGGATGATGGCTCTCATTTTGGTTTTCTGGAGTACTGTTAATTAATGGTTAATCAAGGGGGACAATCACTTTTTTCACTCATGGTCAGTTGGTTTAAAAATGTGACATTTTTTGTTACATTTGTTAATCTCCCTGTTATCTACAATTCTGTTGCCATCATTTATATTTGGGGGTCAGTTTGACTCAAATATTATGCATTATTTATCCAAGAAGTTACCATAGCATGAAGAAGCATGAAACAAAACACATTTAGAAGGATTTTATTCATTATAGAGATTTAAAAAAAACAAAAAAACATAGAAAGTCAGTTTTGGCATTGTGTCAGACTGTTTAATAGTAGTGTTCTGTGGATATGAATGTAGATCTTTAAGACAGCCATCACCAAATGAACTTTATAATAGTATTCCAGATGTGGTCTAGGTGTCCCTCATCTCTCACTATGAATTTCAGCATGTCTTCACGGAAAGTAAATGCTTCTGAAGAATACTCCTTTCGTTTAGATTTTCACAGTTCTGGTGCTTGCTGTATAGGAAAACTGGAAGCACCATGGCTCAGTGGGAGGACATTTTTCTTTTCCTTTATGCAAAAGATAACAGTGACTTCATCAGGCAGTTTTCACTCTCCTCAACATGGTAATTCTTCGTATTCAACAGCTCCTCCTATAGCATGTGTCTAATACGTCACACATTGCAGTCACTTTGTCACTCTCTCTGGCTCTGCCTGTAATCAAAGCATATGGCTTGGGAGAGCACATGGAAGCCTGCAGAGACATGGTGAGTGGAAAGACTGACCTTCCCCTGTCAGCATTCCACAGCTTTCACCTTCTGACATGTACCCTCCTGTCCAAATGAGGAAACCACTGAAACTTTCAAGTGGGGCACAACCAAGTCTTTCCTACTGTTTCCATAAATGTGCCTATTTCAACCTTGTTATCTCTACTTTTCACGATGCTGCTATTTATCTTGTATCTCGGAGATGGCTGATAGCTATGCTGAGAGTGGTCAAAGGAGCTTTCAAAGAAAAGCGTCTGGACTTCTTTAAGTTGCTTGAAGACGTTTCACCTCTCATCCGAGAGGCTTCTTCAGTTCTAAGGTCAAATGGCGGAGAGTCCCAGATTTAAACCCAGTGGGAGTTTTCCCCCAAAGAGGGACAAAAGGACCCCCTGATGGTCCTCTAATCACATGAGCCAAGGTGTGAAAACGGGTGTGGGTCACAATCATCCAGGGTTTCGGGTGAGCTCATTGTGAAACCTGACCCCACCTTATCATGCGATTTCCTGAGGTCAGATGGCCCAGGATGAGAGTGGGCGTCCCCAGACGCCTTAACGCCCACTCACATTTGACCTTAGAACTGAAGAAGCTTCTCGGATGAGAGGTGAAACGTCTTCAAGCAACTTAAAGAAGTCCAGACGCTTTTCTTTGAAAGCTCCTTTGACTTCGATGACCTGGATGACTGAGAACCTTCACAGACATATTCTGAGAGTGAAATATTTTTTTTGCAAATTTTGAAGGTAATGTAGCTGCTACGAGTTGAGTGACAGGAGGGACAACACTAATGCTCTCATTCTTATAAGATGAGGATCTCTCATAGTTAACATCTGCAACATTAGGCACATTCTTCTGTCAGTTTCATTATCCAATAGCATCTAGAAAACTGGAAGGTTTTCTATCAATGTGAGAGTATGACGGGAGTAAGCATGCACGCATGAAAGAATAGCACAGAAGCCTGTTGTGCAAGCTTTTATATAATTTCTTCTCGTCTATGATATTTAAACGATCACCTGCCAACATCGGAACAAATTTTACATCGAAACAGTTTGACACATATAAAACTTATTGAATGGATCTTCCCTCCACTGTGTTTGGCAAATCATTACTGGTTCTATTACTACGAGATTCATTGAGGAAGCACTTGTTATACTTTGTTTACAGAATCAAGGCAGTTCTTTAGGAAGGCATGTTCTCACTGTGCACATCTTGTAACCTCCAAATTGGTAGACAATGTAGTACATAGCTCACAGGAAAGTATAACTTTCAACACCCCCAACTTCCCACAACCAGTGACATGCATCCTCAAATGTTACAACTTGCACTCATTCAGGAGGAAATTCTGAATGTTCTTCACGTCACTGTAAAAACAAACAAACACACATAGAAAAATAAAGAACAGACTTAAATGCTGAAATGGCATTTAAGTGGTTTTGGTGTCTTCGTATAGTTCTTTGTACAAGTTCTAGCTTTACATTCAGCAGGTTGTCCTTACCTGTGATGAGTGGGAGACTCTTAGCTGCCATTTTCAACTTGATGTTTCTCAATGGAGAACTTTTGCTCTTTCCACCCAAGAAGCCTCGCCTCGTCTCGTGGAACTAGAAATGTTTTGGAACTTTATAAATGATTTCCCTTTTGGTATAATAAAATTCTCAATTTTCTTGGTTTTTGAGACAGCTTAATTTTTTTACTATGTTTAAAACTAGTTCTGTTTAATCAAGTGCACAATGAGCTTAGTGTTATTTAGTGATTTAAGTTACTTATTGCTTTACAAAGTCTGTTAGCATGTGTTAACCTGAACTTACATTAAATATGCAAAGAATTTACAAAGATTTTGTGCATTTGTCTCTCCAGTAGAGTTCAGAGACTAGATTAAAAAAAATAGTCAACTGTACCAACCATCACAAACCTCTAAAAATTGGAAAATAAAATCCCTAGGCAGCACGGTGGCACGGTGGTTAGCACTGTTGCCGCACAGCAAGAAAGTCCTGAGTTCAATTCCACCATCAGGTCTTTCTGTGTGGAGTTTGCATGTTCTCCCCGTGTTTGCGTGGGTTCCCTCCGGGTACTCCGGCTTCCTCCCACCGTCCAAAGACATGCAGCTTGTGGGGATAGGTTAATTGGATAATCCAAATTGCCACTAGGTGTGAATGTGCGAGTGAATGTGAGTGCGAATGGTTGTCTGTCCCTGTGTGTTGGCCCCGCGACAGACTGGCGACCTGTCCAGGGTGTACCCCGCCTCTCGCCCTATGACAGCTGGGATAGGCTCCAGCGCCCCTGAAAAGCGGAAGCGAATGGATGGATGGATGAATCCCTATGAACAGTGTTAACCTTGAACATTACTTAATCTGTGGAAGGTATCTGTGTCTTTAAAAAGCTTAGGTTAATAGGTTGTGGTCATGGTGGGGTTAGAACCTGCAACAGTATAATAGTGTATAGTGTCTGAATGGTGCAGTCGAGCCACTCAGAAATTACTCGACTTCACCATTCATAACAATTTTACTTAAGATACTATTATGCTGCTGCAGGAATACCATTTAAAAATCACAACACATTCAAATTAATTAAGTTCTAACCCCACCATGACCACAACCTATTTACAGTTTCACTGAACTACATACAAAAACATAAATCAAAACTGACCCAGGCACATGGAAGAGCAATCTCATCCATCATCTAAACAAAGCATCTGCTACAGGAAGATGAAGGCTATTTAAAGGAAAGTGTGAGTGTTGGAGTTCATTCATGATATTCTTAGAATAGTTTTCATTCAATATGACTTCCTCGTGAGACAACGAAACAATCAGAAGTAGGACAAACATTAGGAACCAGAATGGCGTTACTAATTCTGTGCACAATAATGAATTTAATCAGTTTTATTTACTAAATAAGATCAAATTGATATTATGTCATGTAAAAGCTCAATGCAGGTCTGTTAAAAATGTTATGCAGCACTCATTCTCTGCACGTCAGTCAGGGGTATTTATGTCCAGTGCCCTCGTGCTGACAGTCCCTTTGGAGCCAGAGTATAGGAAATATATTGAAATTTCCTGGAAGTCCCTTCTGTGTGTCATAAAGGAAAAGGGTGTCCTTCAGGGGCCACATGAAAAAGCTCCATCAGACAGGAAGTAAAGGTATGTTTGCATATGTATTATCGTAAGCTAACAATGCAATGTTAAGTGACACATACAGCTTTACTCACAAATACTTGGAAACCCTGATAAGTCACCAAGCTTACATACCCCCACGCTTACCCTTTCAAAAATCCTATGTAAGTTGCACATAGGCACACACACACCGACACACAGAGAAGTTAATAACCAGATATTAACTATGACCAGAGATTCACTACAACAGTCATGATTGTCCTGATGTCAGTAAATAAAAAAATTTATATTAAAAAAAGTTACTCAATTCACTTTTAATCAAAAGCCAAGAAAAACAACTGGAACATTTCTGCTTTTGCTCCTTTCCTAAACATGCAACATCTAAAGCACCAGCTGGAGGACAAGTATGAACTTAAAACAACTTGATTCAATGTATTTCAGGTATTTTTGTAAGTTCATAGATAAAACTCTAGACCCAGATTCTGAGGCAGCTTTAATTGTACATGTCAATGCGGTGCTAAACTGAAGCCAGTGCTGACAACTGTGCTGCACTGTTTGCTCAAAGGGCTGTTTGCTTATGTCTGGGCCAACATGAGAGAGAGAGAGGAGAGGGAGACAAGGTACGTGCTGCGAGCCATGCTTCATGATCAGAGCAGAGGATTGGGGTGGGAGGTGAGGGATGTGTGGGGAGTGCGGGGGCAGGGGTGTTCAGTCTGAGTGACTCCTGGTTTGGAATGGGACACAGTTATTGAATTTAGGATGACTTGGAGGAGGGGAGATGTAAAGTTGGGATGAACCCAATTGCACATTCCTTGTGCCATGACGAGGGGTGAGGCCAACATGCTGGGGGAACTGCAGGAGACGCTGCACCGTACTTTATAGGAGACAGCCAAAGAGCACAGCTGTTAGCTTGTGTGTGTCTGTGTGTGTGTGTGTGTGTGTGTGTGTGTGTGTGTGTGTGTGTGTTCACTTTCTATCTAGGTTTTTGGCTTGGAGCCAGCTAGGTCTACTCCTCTGGCGCGCCACAAGACAGGAAACTGACATAAAAGAACGGGGAAACTCACCGTGAGCGACACAGGAGCCGAGGCAGGAGCCAAGACAGTGGTCACTGACAAAGTCAGAAGTTATTGTTTCAGGTTACAGGCATATACTGTGACAAGAACTGTATGTTATTGAAGTTATTGTGATTCCATTGTAATGGCCACAAGCTTGGAAAGAGTCCCGGGACGGGGATTGCATCAGTGAAACCGATGCCTTGACCTAATGCTGTCATTTAACCTCCAGTGGAACTCCATGCTAGTAAACAAGCAACACTGTGATCACTTACAGATATTCATTTGTACTGAATGCTCCTCCTGCAAATAAAGGGGGATACCTGTAAAGGGAGCATCTGACCTACTAGCTAGAATTGGGCTATCAGGATAAGCTTGTGTGAACACCTGTGCTTCTAGCAATCTACAAACCATCAGCTAATCTACTGAGCCTCCTCTAGATGCAAAGACCAGTTTTATTGTTCCAGTATAGCCAGAGTGGACAATTAATATGCACTTCAAGGTATCCAGTCCAGAAGGCTGCTCATGAATGCAGACACACTTTTTAAAAAGCTAATTAAAAGCTCTTATGCTGAATGCATACAATCCAGTATCAAGAAAGATGCAATCCTTAATCCGAGGAAGAGATTGGCAACTATCATTTCAGATGTGATGCAACATCACGAGTAACCTAAACTGCATTCCTTACTCTGTAACTAACTCTGTGTTATAGCTCCTCAGATTTTCCCTATTATCTTTTGTATAATTCTTTGAAAGCATAACCACTTATTTTCCTTACATTTAGTCCTCTTCCTGTTGCCCATCTGCCCTCTTTGGTATTTCTTCTGACCTAAATGCCCCTAGTCACACTCCCTCTTATCTATTGGCCACTCGTCACTTGTCATTTCCACTTAATGCCCTTTTCCCTCTTTAGGACGTCCTCCCTGCCATTTCACTGACTCGCTGGCCCTCTATGGCCTGAGATTTAGGTTTAACATTCCACCTCAGCCTCTCTCTTCCATTTACATTCTTCACTGTGCTGCTGTTCAATGAGCACACGTTTAACTTTGACTCTTAGTTTTTCTGGTTAGAGCAGCGGTCCCCAACCTTTTTTGCGCCACGGACCGATTTAATGTCAGACAATATTTTCACGGACCGGCCTTTAAGGTGTCGCGGATAAATACAACAAAATAAAATGATACGACCGAGACAGAAACTGTGGTATTTTGTAAACATAGTCATAAACGTAAATTCACTGTGTAATTGTGTAACTTTATTAGCAGCGTCCTCCTGAAATATGCCAACAATATTGAGAGTAACATCCTCATCTCTGCCCCTTAATGCTTTCTGGTCGCTATGGCAACACGAAAATATTTCTTTCAAAATAAGACACACGACTACAACACGGGAAAAGACCCAGGGAAACTGAGTTAACGATAAAAACCCTGAAAACCATAATTTTCACACCCGAACCTCAACTCTTGCGGTCCAGTACCAAACGACTCACAGACCTGGTACCGGTCCATGGCCCGGGGGTTGGGGACCACTGGGTTAGACCACACATTTTGACTTACAACACCATAAGCCTAAAACCATCCAACTTTAATTGATAACCTCATGGCTCTCGGATACAATATACAGTTTAAAGACGCCAACATTTTCCAAAACAAAGCACTCCCTTAATTTTGCTTACCACCTATCCAGGCCAGTGAACAACGCTGTAGCCCTCATTTCTTATTAGGTCTTCGAACAGATTCGGTCAATACAGCTCATAAAATATCTGAGTGTATATTAAGCTATAGCCCAGATTTTGTGATATCAGATAGCATAATGTCATCTGAGCTCAAAATAAACACAGAAAACTCTTCTATCCACTGGATATGTGCAAATCTCATGATCATCAGGCAACATATACAATACAATAACAAGCAGACAGTCTAGAAGCTGTCAATCCAAATAAAGGATAACAGCCAGTACGGTACAACCAGAAAGTGCATCTTCGACAAAAGTGAGGGAAGTTTTGGAATATACATGCATTTGCTAACTAACTTAATTACTACATTTATTTAAATCCAGTAACCTACAGCAGAGGTTTCTAACCTTTGTCATCCAAGTTCCCCCACAGATGGACTTGAGTGGCCTTTTATCCTTAAAAAAAACCATTATTTGATCTAATTTAAAATGCATTTTAAAACTCACTTTTAAACATGATCTTAGCTATTTATTGGCTTAAGCTATACACTTACTGCTATCTGATACTTTCAGCTTTTTTTCCTACCTATTATGAATTCATTTGAGCCATTTTAAAGTCTACCTCTCAGTACTGGTGTACTTCTGCGTCTGGTTGGGAATCGCTTCCCTCCACACAAAAAGATCCCTATCATTCTGGACATCACGCTGCTTTTGGACATTCAGGTCACTGTCTGGTTCATGTCTTCTCATCATACAAACAAAGACTGAAATCTGCTTAACCTGTGTATAAAACACTGATAAGATGGACCAACAAGGCAAAGAAGGAACTTCAAGTTTGCTTTGACTACACAGACTAGGTCGTCTTTGATCCTGCAGCAACTGACCCCTATGAGGTGACTGACACCGTGACCTTACATATCAGCTTTCGTGAGGATGTGTGCATTCTCACTACAATGAGACGTGTCTACCACAGTGACAAGCTATGGTCTACTGAGCTGAAGGTCATCCATGAGGTCAAGGAAGAGGCCCACAGAAGACAATGCAATCTGAGCAGCTACGCAAAGCTCCTGTGCCAAGCCATAAAACTGGAAAACAGCTAGACTGACGCATTTTTGACAACTGGTCAAAACTGTCCTTTTCTAACATTTAAATTAGTCACTGACCTTAGAGTGTTTTACGACAGGTTTGATATGTCCATCCAAAGATGAAGATGCAGCAAACATTAAGCTGTAACACACTTTCAAACATCTGGAGTCTCCAACAGACTCAATTAGCACAGCTTCCCTCCACATCTGCTTCCTCTTTACAGTATTTTTACCCCATACATGACTCTGTACAGCTTCTGAAGTTGACCAGTGACAACGTGTCTTTCAACAAGACAGCGTATAGTAAGATGACATCAAAAAACAAATGAGAGACTAGTTAGAGAAATAATAAGAAAGATGCCAGAGAGAGTTCAGACTGTGATGATGAAAATAGTCATGCCAGTTATTGACTTTCAAGTTCGTTAGAATGGTCTCTGTTTTATATGGTGTTTACACGTGTTTGCCAAAGTTTCAATAAATCGCTGCACCTATTTCCCATTTTCCTAGCTAAACATAAAACGAGGGGTTGCTCAACACTTTTGCACAGTGCTGTAGACCAGGGGTGTCCAACTCCGGGCCTCGAGGGCCGGTGTCCTGCAGGTTTTAGATGTCACCCTGGGTCAACACACCTGAATCAAATGATCAGTTCATTGCCAGGCCTCTGGAGAACTTCAAGACATGTTGAGGAGGTAATTTAGCCATTTAAATCAGCTGTGATGGATCAAGGATACATCTAAAACCTGCAGGACACCAGCCCGCGAGGCCTGGAGTTCGACACCTGTGCTGTAGACCATGTGGAGATTTAGTGGACTTAATTTGAGGAAGTTGAAGTTAACTTTAAAAAATCAACTATTAACAGTTACAAACATAAAAAAAATCTACAATACTGCCCTAAAGAGCCTCATTTTAGGTATATATTCACAAAATTATTCCTTTACAAAAGAATAACATTGCTCTGAGATCTGTGACACAAGTTAAGTTATTCTGCATGAGAGAAAGGAGAAAACATCCCTTGTCCACAACCTCCCTTTGTCAATTTTATTACATTAATATAATAGATTATATTCAGGGATAGAACCAGGTGTAGTGTTGCAGTGATAAGATCACACAGCACACTGTGGTTTCCCATTTGGTCCTTAATGTTTCTTTTTACAGGGCTAGATAGGGCGATCGTGGCTCAAGAGTTGGGAGTTCGCCTTGTAATCGGAAGGTTGCCGGTTCGAGCCCCGGCTCGGACAGTCTCGGTCGTTGTGTCCTTGGGCAAGACACTTCACCTACCGCCTACTGGTGTTGGCCAGAAGGGCCGATGTCGCGATATGGCAGCCTCGCTTCTGTCAGTCTGCCCCAGGGCAGCTGTGGCTACAACTGTAGCTTGCCTCCACCAGTGTGTGAATGTGAGAGTGAATGGGTGGATGACTGGACGTGTAAAAGCGCTTTGGGGTCCCTAGGCGGGACTAGTAAAAGCGCTATACAAATACAGGCCATTTACCATTTACCATTTAGATTAGTGTTTCCATTGCATATGGCATGTAATAAATCACTAATCACGCCTTTAATTGTTCCCATCCCACCCCCACATGCTGTACTTGTATTGTGCTTTATTAAATAGCTCAGTGTAAAGACCTGTTATAATCAGTGTCTCCAGCTCATCTCACCAGGGCACTGAACGTGCCAAGTGACATTGTGAATACCATTATGGCAGGGTTGTCCAACTCCAGGCCTCGAGGGCTGGTGTCCTGCAAGTTTTAGATGTGTCCTTGATCCAACACAGCAGATTTAAATGGCTAAATTACCTCCTCAACATGTGTTGAAGTTCTCCAGAGGCCTGGTAATGAACTAATCCTTTGATTCAGGCATGTTGACACAGGGTGATATCTAAAACCTGCAGGACACTGCCCCTCGAGGCCTGGAGTTGGACACCCCTGTATTATGGTATTTTGTGAGAACAAGCAAGGCAAGAAGTGCTTGCCTCTGGTCCTCACATAGATAAGATTTGTTAATTTGTCTATTTTCAGGAAAAAAATAGATTATTGATGGTTATAGAAAACACAGCTCCAAAAAGACAGCTCTGGGTATACATTTTTACAATTAAATGAATTGATCCATAGGAAAACCACTTCATTATCAGTGTTATTCATTGTTCAGCTCCTCAAGTTTGTCTCAAGAGTCCCTGTACCTACCTAATTGTGCAGCTAAAAAAAAGGGGTTTTCAGTGACTGACAGAGATGTGAACAGGGCCAACTGTCTTGTCAGCCTTGTCCTTCGTTTCTGACAAAAACATGTACAGTTCTTGGAGACATGAACTTATTTACATTAATCTGAAGGTTAAAAATGTCAGCTTAATGTCTAAATAGGCACAATGGCAAGTATTGTAAGCAATCCTAATAGATTAATGAATGTTTGGATATTTCTTGTGACTGCCCTTAAAGCAATAACACAAACTGAATGTTTCAGAAAGCAAACCGGCCTCATACATTACATCACCTGATGTACCGTCTAATGTCATACTCACCACATCTTTCTCCATCACTGTTGTCTGAATGAAGCTGTGAAAGAAATTAAGGTAAAGGGGACCTGTCTAAATGCTGTCACTTTAACAAATTCCTGAACACACCAATAGTACAGATACTATATTGCATTTAGAACAACTGGTAAAAAATAACCTCAACGATTGTGTAGATTGTGTTTGTAAAGGGATGTCCAACCTGTCTCCAGCTGAGTCGCGTGTCACCAGCAGACAAGTCACTGTCTCCCTCTGTCGTACGCTGGCTGAACAAAAGACACATGCTGACCTTTAGATGGGAAACTACACCTTTAAAAGTACATCTCTCATCAGTCGATGTGACCTGAGATGAAACTGAAACTGACAAGTATGAAGATATGAAACTGCAATGTTTAAAATTTTAGAAGTCTAAACTGAAGGTGGGCCTGTGAAAGAAGCAGGTTTTTACAAGCTTGCTATGTAAGCTTTGTTTCAAAGTGGCCATGAGATGGCAGCTGATGAACATCTTTAAACAGAAACATTAATTAAGCACACTAGTCCAATATTTAATTCAACAATATTACAGTTCTTCCCTAACATTTTCTACACAGACAGTAATTTAACCTTTTTTGTAATTTAACCTCTGTACACCACCTCAGTGGATTTTGAATCAAACAGTAAAGATGTGACTGAAGTGCAGACTTTCAATTTTACTGGGTTTAACAAAAAAATTCACATTACCCGTTTAGAAATAACAATTTTAATACACAGTCTTCTATTTTCAGAGGCTCAAAAATAATTGGAAACTGACCGACGGGTACAGTTTCAAGACCACTGATGATGGGTTCTATACTTCGGGATTTTTATTCACATATTAAATAGAAACCTTATATTTAAATCTATGTTAGTTTGTACTGTTAATGTTCAGCCTCTGATGCGGGTTTGTGTATAAAAATCGCTGGAAATATACACCTTTATAAAACTCTTTGAAGTGCAGAAAGTCTGCACTTCAGTCAAATATTGACTGACTAAATCCACCATGGTGTCGTACAGACACAAAAAAATACAAAAACTGCCAATTGTCCAACAAATTATAGAACGAGATGAGTTAAAGTCATTTATGTGAAATGCTTGACAAACAACAGATTACATATTAGGTTCTGTTCAATTAGATATTGTTACCTGCTCCTCAGACTTGCCAAATGGTAAGCTTGGATACTTGGATACTACTATGGTAGAATGTAGATGGAGAGTCTGGCAGTAAACTGTCCATAAGACATGTGTAATGCAGGAGGACTGTATCAAACTTGGACATGATGTGTTTCGTGTTCTATTCACAAATGACTACAACTGTATCGACTTTTTTCTTATAGTCAAAAGAAAATACTCAGCCCTGATTTGTGATAAACCTGTAGCCTTGCAAGGAGAGAAGCTCAGGCTTCAGTGTAGCTGCGCAAGAGTCGACAGGAGGGTGCATCAGGGCCTCCACTCTGGCTTCTAAAAGCACTGCTTCCCCCTGCTGATACACTGTGGAACTACACTGAGAGGTGCACACATCTGTGGAACAACAGATGTTTTCTTTCCAGTGCCTGCTTCATTTAGACTCCACATACAAACAATATCGCCAAACTAGAGAATGAATAAGACTTCAGTTTAACCTGCCATGATATGAAGGGAGAAGTGCTGCAGTCCAAAGACACTGACCGTGGATGTCATTGGTACCCGTGGATGTCACAGGTTAGGCTTAGTGGTTCTCGACTTACTTTTTGCTTTCTGTATTCACACAAAAATTACACACAGGTTATGCCAGTGTTTGTCATCATATAAACACACAGGTGTTGAACTCAGTTTAATCTGGACAAGTTTCTTGTTACTGTTAACCGTTTGAACCCTGCACTGTTGGTTTTCTATTCTAATCATTCAGCTTTTACTTTCACGCCACTAAAGTGACCAGCTTCGCCTATTTTGCCAGTGATATAATTTGTACCGTTAGCCAACAATTAAAAAAAAATAAATCAGCCATTTAAACTGTTTACAATTTAACTACTAGCTATAGCAACATAATTAATCACTTATGTAAATACTCCTAAAAAAAACACATTTAACAGTATACAATAACACATTACATTATTCATACTTTTAGCGAGCCATATGATTTGCCCCCTTTAATTTATCTCCCTTTTAGATGCCATTTTCTGCCTTTTATCGGTTACGTTGAATTCAAACTTGATTTTTTTAATCCTTTAAGTGTACCAGCTGAGCTTATTTTCTTACACTGGACTCAGTCCCACATTCTCGTAGCCCTGCAGAGATAACCATTTCAGCTTCAGACACAGCTTCCTTTGGTCTGCAGGAGCTTTCCTGGGACAGGTTTTCTCCAAGTTGAAAACACTGGGGACTGAACCGGATACGTCTGTCCTGGGAAAACTAATGCTTCTCGGCTATTCTCACTTTGTTTTCGCCGCATTGCATTTGAAGTGTTAAAGGGTTTCTACATTATTTTGGGGGGCAAAACGCAGATATGCCAAACTGCGAAAATATAGGCGACACCGGTGTATTTTCCCTGGGTAGCCATTGCCAAAGAAAAAACCCAAGGCCTGAGTAATTAACGTGGTTGTACACTAGGGCTGGGTATCGTCACTGATTTCTAGAATCGATTCAATTCCGATTCACAAGGTCCAGAATCGATTCGATCCACGATTCGATTTAATTCGATTCGATTCGATTCACTTCGATTTGAATATGGGAAATTTTGACAGTCAGAAATATTATAATTCAGATCAGTACATTTACATATTTTTGTATCTATAAAAAGGAAGCTGACACACGCAAGACTTTATCAAAGGTGTGAGCGTCACAGCAGATGCCTTTGTGTCAAAGATAAAACACAGAAACACATGAAGGTGATTTTTCCTGGCCTGGGATTTTATAAAAATATTCTGCAGTACATCAAAAACGAAAGAAAACCATTAATCAACACATGAACGTTACCTCTGAAGTTACAGCTGTTTTATTAGAGACATGGCTAAGCATTTTGCATTTTGCATAATTTTAAAAAGTTTAAATTTGTTCAGTATTGAACGGCAGAAATTAGGTTTTCTTTTCGGAAGTATATAAAACGGAAAGAAAAAAAAGTCGGCCGATAGCGCTGTAAACAACGGTAGACTTGTGCGTAACAAGCAAGCGAATAATGCAGAAAACCATACAGAGAGAGGGGGGGGAGAGAGAGAGAGAGAGAGAGCTGTGCATCATGGTAGAAGCAAAACAGTAAAAGTAAGAGTGAATACATGACGATGTTTATGTGAAGTGTAGTTTGGATCTTCTTTTGCTGCTGGTTCGGTCAATATTGTTTGGAGAGACATCAAACTAACAGCTTTACAATCAGCGCATAAAGGGCGTGAACACAAAGCGCGGACCCGCCGACAGATCAGAATCAGCGAGCTGTCGGCTTTCAGCCCCGACTGTGAGAAATTCGACATCTGATTCTGATCCGCGGGCTGCACTGTGTGTTTAAGTCTTTGTGCAGAATCCGTGTTCCTGCTCTCATTTACTGTTTTAGCTGTTTGGTGGTTGTTGAAGTTTTGTGAGATTTCACCTGAGATTCTGGCATTTCGGGCAAAATAAATTTATATTAAAAAATCGATTCAGGATTTTAATGAATCGATTTTACGTAATCCAAGCCAGAATCGATTTTAATCGATAAATCGATTATAAAAACCCACCCCTATTGTACACAGGTGTACTGCGCCGTGCTCTCGCGCGCTGGACCGTGGATTCTACTTTCAAAGACTGTGGGGGGGAAATACACTCCCTGTTATTAATTCTTTGTTCAGAAACATTTTTATTCACGCTATACTTAATAAAAAAACAGGTGCTAGATTAAGCAATTTTGTTTTGGTGACCTTTTTTTCTTGTCAACACACTGCATCCTAATTCTATTTTATCAGCACACATATCTATGAGGAAATATTCATTTCAAGATAACGATATTTTCGCACACTCGAATATTTGTTTGTTTAGTAGTAGTAGTAGTCGTACAGTTCACTTTCAAACGACTGAAACCGGTGACTTTGTGTGTTTAGAAACAAAATGAAACGAAAAGACCGAAAGGCTCTTGAGGGCATAACTGTGAGTGGAACCAATGTCAAGACGGAACTCAGTTACTCCTCTTAGTGTTCCGTAGGGATAGTTATTGTAGCTGTACTTCGTAAGCGTCGGATGTTTTGAAACTGCTGACGAGTGTTTGGATGTTATATGTTTTTGTAAAAAAATAAAAAAGGAAAGAAAAGAGAAAAACATGGATAAAAAGTCCGTACCAGCGCCGTCAGAGGAGGAGATTGACTGGGGAGGAAGTGGAGCAGGAGGGAGCAAAAATTTACAAAAGGACAAAACTTTATTGAAGAATCTGCACACTGGTCTTCCTAATCCACCTTCGGGTGCTATAAAATGTTCTCTAATAAAAGGAGACTATCTCTACTTCCACTATGGATGCGACGGACAGGATGACAGAGGCTGGGGGTGTGGCTACAGGACCGTTCAAACGCTGTCTTCGTGGATTTGTCATAACTGCTCTCCGCCTAAGAACCACTGCAGGCCGGTACCAAGCCTCCCCGAAATCCAGCAAGCGTTGATAACAATGGGGGACAAAACCGACTCCTTTTCAGGCTCCAGGGAGTGGATAGGAACATTTGAATGCTCTCTAGTCCTCGACCATTTCTACGATGTTCCCTGCAAAGTGGTGCATGTCAGAGGCGGAGGGGCCGAGCTGGAGCATGTCGCAGTGGCTGAGCTCCATCAGCACTTTGAGAAGCATAACTCTCCAGTGATGATGGGAGGAGACAGAGACAACTCCTCAAAGGGGGTATTGGGGGTGTGGACCGGGGATAAGGGGAGCTATTTGCTGGTTCTCGACCCGCACTACTATGGATGTGAGCTGGACAGGACAGAGTTGCAGAGGAGAGGGTGGGTGGCATGGAAAAGAGTATCATCTCTGGATCAGTCTTCATTTTATAATCTGTGTCTGCCACAGACTGCAAGACTGCTAAATGTGTTTTAGCCATTCAGCATGGTTGTTTCAAAATGAGCTGCAGTGCCATCCTGTGGTTAAACTCATTAAAGCTCTTGAAGAGCAGCAGTACCAATCTAATATGTTGGTTTTTGTTTTCCTTTTTTTTATTAGAAATTTGAGGATCGGTTAATTTCTTGGTCAAAACAGTGTGTTTGGCTTCTCAAATGTCTTCATTTTGTGTTTTTGTGAAAAATATTTTTCAGTATTCTACATTTTGTGCACAAGATCATTTACTATAAATGCATGTGTCTTCTGATCATGCTGGATTCACAAAGCCATCATAAACGAAGGAAAATCTTGTGATCACCTACACATGATATGTGCTGGACAATGCTTCAATATGCACTGAGAGAGAGATCTGTACGCATGTAAACATATTAAATGAGACAAGCTTCATTTAGGCTCACTCAATTCTCCGTTTTATTCCTTGCATCATATAATTTAATTTGACATGACATCTGGGTTCCATTTATTTCTTGAGCTACATTTCTGCCAAGAGATCAAAAGATCACCTTTTATATCATTTATCTGATACACAATCTTTATAGAAAATCTGGAAGTTCTTGTCCACATCCATCCTCCCCTTGAGGAATTTCTCTAGGTTTTTGAGAGGAACCTCCACCATTTGGTTGTTAACACGATCATTTAGCCCATATGCACCAAAGACAGGGAACTTATAGCGCACAAAGTACGGCGCATTTTGGTCGAACTCGGTGCAGCAGTAGGCCGACCACATGTACTCGGGCACAGCTACCCGGTCCTGGTTGTTGCGACGGATCGTGTGTCCAGAAGTGGTGACCCCGGTGATCACAAAGGCTTTGCCGCGGCAGTAGTTGTTGAGGCGCTTTCGGATGATGTCTCGGTGTTCCGCCCAAGGACCCATGTTGAACTCCCTGATTTGAGGCACCACGTTCGTCAAGGTGTAGGTGGACGCCTTGTCTAGAGAGTCAGCCTGATGCTCATCGGGATTTAGTTGGCCGCGTTCATACTGAACCACATCAGCGTAGTCCTCCAGGACTGCCTGGGAGTCCTCAAAGTTCATGTGCATGTTTGCAGACTGGGGAAAAGGCTCCATGTTACTGCTGCTCTTTTCTGAGGCCAACTATGGAGAGACAGAGAGAAAAGAAAAAGCAAAGTAGTTTTACTCACAGTTTGCACAATATTTTTTTTCTGGGAATGGTGCAAAGACTCATGGGAATAGAGATGATATGATGGTATTGTTTGCTTGTGCGACTGTTTAAATAGACCAGTAGTTGTCCAGTAACTCAGTGGAAATGTGAATAAGCTCATATCTTGTCACACTTATACAAATATAGGAGACAAAATTCATGGTATGTGGGCAAAGACTTGAAGTTATATTAAAAAAAAAATCTGTTTATGAAGATTAACCCCAACCTGACACACCAGATGGCTGCCTCTCCCTTAGCCTGTTTCTGTCGGAGGTTTCTTCCTGCTAAAAGGGAGTTTTTTTCTTCCCACTGGCTCCAAGTGCTTGCTCTTCATCTGATTGTTGGTCTTTACATTACAGTATAAAGCAGCTTAAGGCAACTGTTATTTTGATTTGGCTCTATATAAATAAAACTGAATTAAAATAGGAAGACACAAACAGTATAACAGCGTCCAAAGGGTTGAGAGTCAGCTGCTAAAGCTTACAATAAGTGCAGCCATGAACTGTAAACTCTGTTGTAGTTTACACAAAGCACCGTTAAAAGTTGACAAATCTAGCTGCCAGTGCTTTTCTGCAATTAAACAGCCACTTCTTACAGAAAAGAAACTAACTTTTGTCATTTTTTAGAGAAAAATGCCAAATTTGCATAAATGGTAATGGCAACACTAGCTCAGTGAAATAGCACACAGAGCTAATAAAGCAGCTTATCTCAGCTTTACATTGTTTCTATTACAGTAGCATAGTTGCTGCAGTTCTTTAGCTGCTTGTTAAGAAACATCAGGTGATATTGCCTTTACACTTCCAAAAATGTCAGGAAATCTCCATTGAATGCATGTGAATAGATACAGAGTACTGTGAATATATGGTATATATAGTGTGAATAGTATTATAGATATATAGCACACTGTATGGGCAAACATGCAAAATTGAGAATGAAACCAGGCTTCTGTTTTATTTGTTTCATCTTCGACTGAGCTCGCCAGCGCTCTCACCTGAGGCTCGAACATCCAAGGGAAATCCACCTTCTTCTCCCCGTCTGACTTCTTGAATGTATAGGCTGAGTAGATGGGGACGTGTTTGTGTGAGTCGTACAGGGTGACATAGCGGGGTTTGTCCTCATACCGCTGGCAGATCTTCTTAAAAGAGTTGCTGAGGTATCCTCGTGGTGGCGTTCCCATAAAGAGAGAGTCCTTGCAGCGCTCCGCATGGTTGAAGTCTCCTACCACTCCTGCCTGGGACACTTCAAGCAATCCACACATTAGGAAGATCATGGCAGCTGCCGTTGCTAAGGCACAATTTGTAAATGTAGGTATCATCACTGCAGCTTTTTTTTTCTCAGCAGCTCTCTTTTGTGTCTTTTTCGATGTGTCTGCTCTTGCTAATATGTCTCTAATTCACCTGTGACACACCACTGCAATCTACTACTGCCTAACAAGTACAGCCTCTGTCCCAGCTCTATCACACCCCACATTTCCCTTCATGCCTCACCTGCACTTCAAGCGAGCAATTCTCTCATTGTAAAGGCTTTTCCATATATTCAAATTCCCATGAGTGTCGTAGCACTAGTTATCAGTCACCGAGAGCATTTTATTACTGTAAAGTGCAGAGGACAAATGCCACTCACTTGAGACCTTCAATTCAAAAATAGCCTTTCTTCCATCGTCGGCCTTGTTGCAGTGAATGAAATGAAGCTGAAGTTTAATGAAAGAGTAGAAATGGGAAACTCATGTTTTAAAGCCAGTTTTTGTTTTAAAGTGTAGAAGGAGACTTGTATTGGAGAATTCCCACATATCAAGTTTAGATTTTTCATTTCAGCGGCAAATTAAAAAGCTCTATCCCATCATAAGCTGGTGCTGTAACTTAATCAGTGTTGGGGAGTAACGGAATACATGTACCGCCGTTACGTATTTAAAATACAAAATATGAGTAACTGTATTCCGTTACAGTTACAGTTTAAAAAGGTGGTATTTAGAATACAGTTACTTTGTTGAAATAAATGGATTACACGGTGGTACTTCCCTGTTTCATATTGTGGCGGGTCAGGACTGTTTGGGGTTTGTTTGACAGCTACGCTCTGTTGTTCCAGGCAGCAGCACGGTTGCCATGGTTACAGGGTGACGCTCTCTCTGCGTGTTTCCTGGGTGAAAGAGGCCTTTTTGTTGTTGTTGTGCTAAGCTAATAGGCAGAATGCTACAGGTATAGCTCTAAAGAATGTAGCATCATGGGCAGTGTAGTCCGTGCTGCAGGGAGAATGGACTGCCATACACGTTATGTGTCTGTGAGCGAGGGCGGGAGATAAAGGAAAAGTACGAGCTGTCATCGAGCAGAAACGGGAGCTGGAAGCATGTAAATATAATAATAACCACTGCAGTCAAGAAGAGAGCCTGACGAGCCCAGTTGTAAGTAAGCTATTAAGACTCGACTGTACACCGTGTTCGTGTTTTCCTCCAAAAACAATAAGTTCTGTTGGAGCAGCCTTTCAACGCCTCTCTCTGTCTCTCGCTAGCAAAGTTGACCCAGACAACAAAGTAAAGCTAGTTTTCAGCTACGAGCCCGACACAGAACCCACCGTATTAGCCAGAGGTCCCTTTACTACGGTTCGGAGCCGCGGACCTTCAGTAACAGTAATAAATCACAGCAATAGTACATTCATGTAGTTGTAAACAGCATGATAATATATTAGGTAATCCAAAGTATTCAGAATACGTTACTCTCATTGAGTAACGTAACGGAATACATTTTGGGGCATGTATTCTGTATTCTGGAATGGAATACATTTTAAAAGTAACCTTCCCAACACTGAACTTAATATACATATGACGTCTGATGACAGGTTTCAAATTGGCCAGAATATGTCAAAAACAAAACTTCAGAGATAGTTTCATTCAGTGGTTTATTCCTGTGAAATATATGAGAAAGTTACATTTTGTTACATTGCAAGAGTGTTTAAAGTACAGTATGGCCCCTCCCCCACACCTTTCCAACACGTGAACAACCTACTAATGTAAATCCCCCCCTCCCCCCGTCCTTGATAGCTGGCTATGCCTCTGCCTTCAAAGTAAAGGCTACGCAGAACAACAAAAAATACACGCGATATCCAGTGTCTGCAGAATTTATGACCCGCTTGGAAGCTTTTGTTTTACCTGATGTAACGTGTCATATAAATTACCATGCACAGTAGAAAAAGCACAGGTGTAGATAACAAAAGAAATTATGGTTGCAAATTTCATGGATGCTGTTAGCGATAGCTCACTGTCACACTGTCATAATTTACCTGGATGTTTTGTTGGCACATGATGGCACCTCTTTTTACTTACAAACACCACAAAGATCAGTGACAAATTAAAGGAAAAATTAGTAACCTCTACAGCTCCTTTATGGTTTAGTTCTATGTGTTCTCTTAGAAGGGGCACTGTGAGTTAAAAGAAACTTTTCATAACCTTTGTTTTATGATTACAACATTTTATTCTGATGGGTGTGGTCTCCTCTATGATGACGGTGCCCCAATCCAGAGGGCATGAGGATTACTGAATGGTTTGATGAATTTAAAGCAGTTCATAGATTATGGCCTCTGTAATAACAGGATTAAAACCCAATTGAATAATCATAGGAGATAAATCATAAAAACACCAAATAATAAAGGGAATAAAAAAGATACAGGAACGTCTGTTGAGAGATTGATGTTCCAGAGACCAATGAGAAGGTACACTGGCACTCTTCTGGTAGGACTACTTTTTTTGTCTTTCTTTAATTTGTCAAATGTTAAAATATCTCTAAATATTTTCCCTATGCAGTTTTCTCAGGTGCTTGTATGGAACAGTCGCCCACAAAGATCTGAAAGTTCTGGCTTACAAATTCTGTCTTCTTGAGAAACTCCTCCAGCTTCTGAACGGAGACTTCCACCATGTCATTGTTCTCATCCTCGTTGAGGCCATAGTAAGCAAAAGATGGGAATTTATAACGGTTCATAAAAGGTGTGTTGTGGTCATAGTCAACACAGCAATATGCTGACCACAGGTAGGTGGGGACTGCAATGCGGTTCATGTTTTCCCGGCGGATCATCTTGCCAGAGGTGGTGACCCCGGTGACAATGTGAGCCGTTCCACGACAGTAGTTGTTAAGCCTTTTGCGGATCATGTGTTCCTGTTTGTCCCAGATTAGGTTGTTGACTTCAGGCACCACGGGTACCACATTGGTGAGGGTGTAGGTAGCTGCTTTGTCGTCAGGCTCATTCTGATGCTCGTCTGGGTTGAGCGTGCCGCGCTCGTAAAGGATGGCATTTGTGTAATCGTCAAGAACAGCTTGGGCATCTTCAAAGTTCATGTGCACGTAACTCCGTGGAAAGGGCTGCATCTCGTCTGTTTCAGAGGATGTGGACAGCTGTGCAGAGAGACAGACCCACAGCAAATGAGAGCATGAGTATGACTGAATGCGATTACACAACTAGGCAACAAATTCTTACACACATTTCAAAGCAGTGAACTTTCTAGTTTTCTTTACCTGAGGTTCGTACATCCAAGGGACATCCATACATTTCTCCCCTTCTGAGCGTTTAAATATGTAGGCAGAGTAGATCGGTATATGGTCCACAGTGTTGTACAGAGTCACGTAGCGTGGCTTTTTGTTGTAGTACTGACAAATGAACTGGACGGAGTGGTGTTCCAGTCCTCTCGGTGGCGTTCCCATGTAGAGGAATTCTTTGCACTCTGGAGAAAGCTCTTTTTCCACTTTGCCTATTACTGCTAACATTATGCTGAAAAGTAGAAAAGCTGTCTGTGCCCAAGCTGCCATAGCTAGGAGGGATCCTGAAGCCACTCTGGTAACAAGTTAAAGCTGTTAAATAGTATGTTAGGTATATTTTTGAGCTCTGCTACAAATGACTGCGTGCGTCTTTATGCTCAGTAAAACAGCTCATACACATTTCCCACTCTGCTCTCTGTAATCTGGCCTCAGTATGCAAAGTAATGCCATCTTTATACCTTATCATATCCACCCACAGCTGGCGAAACAGGGACTATGGCCAATGGTGCCTCACACTGGTTAGAGTAATGTTATTTCTTTGAGCACATCCTCCCAGATGGTCAAGCATTTATCAAAAACACAAAGCTATACTTGCAATTTTAAAGTGCCTTGGGCTTTTAAAGATCGTTGTGCGTCATTATGAACTTTATATTTGCTACCAATGAAGTGTATACTCTACTCTACTACTACTGATATCACTGACAAATGCAGAAAAAATACAAGTTAAGTATATTAGGGTTACATTAACATACATTTTTGTGTGTGTACACTCATGTTGTTAAAAACCCACCATCTGCCTGTTCTGCACAGCCTCATTTTTAACAGGCACGGTCCCATGTATACAGTGAGTGTATCCTTACAGCCATCCTTTTTTTCAAAGTAGTAACTATTAATCGCTGCATGTGATGCCTTTAAGGTACATGTGTAAGGTTTGGGGTTTTTTCTTTTTACAGAAACATGAGTTACACTCTCGTCTAAGGATGTAAATGCTGCAAGTACAGAA
This sequence comes from Neolamprologus multifasciatus, assembly GCF_963576455.1. Classification (NCBI taxonomy): domain Eukaryota; kingdom Metazoa; phylum Chordata; class Actinopteri; order Cichliformes; family Cichlidae; genus Neolamprologus; species Neolamprologus multifasciatus. The sequence goes on from NC_140441.1 coordinate 11,379,974, forward strand.
TGCAGACTACTAAAATGACTACAATTGCTATGATATGATCATGGCTGCATTCTATGTTATCAAGACTGTTGTGACTGTTGGTAGCTGTAGAATTCCCACAGAGCTGCATAAACTTGCTAACAGCTACCTCAGCCCCACAGTTATTAATTCTAACTGCCTCAAAAATAATAACTTGCAGCACAACAACAGGGTAGTAACATGAAAGAACTTTTATTTGCAAAATTAAGAGATTACTAAAATAAAATACAGAATAAAATACATTATAAATAAAATACAGAATGATTGTGCCACAAAAGAGGCATATCCTGAGATATCATTAAAACCAGCTTATTTGTGTCCTCTGTAATGGACATTTGTTTTTGGTCTATATCTTTTGACTCATTTGATGATGTACTAAATAGAGGAAATCCTGGGCTTTCCACTGATATCTCGTGTGTTTGGGCGGTCCCTTTTAGCTCCAAAGAGGAAGGAAATCACAAAAAAGTTCAATGGGAAGATTTTTTCCTCAGTTCTCAGGAAGATATAACAAAATCAAATATGTGATTGTGACCAAATGCATATTTTCAACACTTTCCAGACATAGAAGCACTCATTTCTTCCAGCAGCAATATGTGACATGCTGTTTTCTATCTACTGGTCATCCTGTGAAATGCAAAATAATGAAACATTTTTGGATAAAGACAGAATATAAGTTAAAGATACTCGTGGTTGCTCAGTTCTTATATATGGCTATAATTTTCTTTCCATGGAGGAATTTCTGAAAATTGTATTTTACTATATAAATAAGTGCACATTTGAGCTTTATTTGTTCAGCATTACCATATACAGCACAGGTCAGCAACAGGCAAATTCTTCTCCGTCACCTAGATCAAAAATGAGGTAGAATATTTAAGCACAATGTTTTAAATTTGGTTTGAACATCTGGACTCTGAAATTGAGCACTTTAGAGTTCATAATACAAATAGAGTCGAGGAGAACAATAGGTGGGATAAAGACAAAGATGTGGACAAATCACAAGTCAGGTCATTTTGGCTTGAATGTATTCAGTTTAAGTGCAGGAAATTTTAACAGCTATGGCAATTACCCCAGGAAGGATTTAATAAAGATGCTATTGGGTTCATAATTTTTTTCCATAAAGGCAAGATTAATAAATTGTAACAATTCAATGGCTCTATTCCTTTCTAACTGAATTATACTTTAATTTATTCAATAACATGTGAAGCAGGATTGCTCAACACTGTAAAGTTGGCTTAGTCCTGTTTTTGCAATAGATGCATTTCAACATTCCTGCATTACTCTGCATCCTGTTAAAAAGTCTGCAACTTTTTTTCATGTGTGAAACCCTTTTTTTATTGCCAGTGTGTGAAACAGACTGCAATGTGACTTTAAAGTTATACTGTTTGTTAATTTCTGTGTTGCCTCTAAGAGCCTGTGAGTGAGACAAGGACATGACCATTATGGTCACAATGTTTCTCCTCAGCTCCCAAAGATAGCACTGACCAGCTTTAGCCAAGTATAGCATACAAATGGACTCAAAATAGAAAACATGTGGCTTCAGACAGGGATTTGCAAGTGACCTTAGCAAGCAAGCAAATTAGCATTAGCCAGCGAGCTGCCAGTTTCTCCATAAAAGTAGGGTAAGCTAATGCTAATGCATTAGCTTAGCTAGCTAATGGCTAGTTTTATCTAATGAAGCCTGTCTATCTGTAGGACAAAAACAGCAGAGAAATCAGGACAGACTTCAAGTCAATTATAAAGTTTTTCTAAAATCAAGTCATCTTTCTTAAAATACCTCTGGGTAGTTGTTTGGGCTTTTAATTTGATTCATTAATCGCTAAACATTAACTTTAACAAAATAATTGGCAGATTTTTTTAAGCGTTTAAAAACGCTGCAGAATATTTTTTAGAAAACATGTTTTCCTTTTATTCAGGTTTTCTCTGAGCTGGCTCATGTTAGCTAACACTAGCTTGGCTACTAACTGCAAGCTAGCTTTTGACAAAATACTGTTTTTCATGTAGAAGATCAACTATGAAAATTCCATCATACTAAAACATTGGTAAGGTCTCTCCTCTTCTTTAAGGTATTTTCTGCCACACATCCCTTGTAGAATACGGCCATGTCACTGTCTATGTCAGTCTGGCTCCTTAAGAATGTCTCCAGAGTCTTTAGAGGTACCTCGACTACACTAAATCCAGCCTGTTCATTCAGTGCATAGCCCCCGTAGCTAGGGAACATAAACCTCACTTCATATGGTGAGTTATGATCAAACTGTGGACAGCAGTATGCCAGCCATAAGTGTTTTGGAATGATGAGACGGTCCCTGTTATTACGCTGAATGGCAGCCCCTGAAACAGTCACCCCTGTCACCACAAAAGATTTGCCGTGGCAGAAATTGTTGAGTCGTCGGCGAACGATGTCTAAGTATGGGTTCCAAGAGGTTTCCAGGAAATCTGTGATCAGTGGAACTACGTTGGTCAGGGTGTAAGTGGAGGATTTGTCATCTGGTTCTGCTTGGTGCAGGTCAGGGTTTAGTGGGCCACGTCGATATCCTATGGCATCTGTGTAGTCCTCTAAAACAAGCTGGCTGTCCTCAATCAGAGGGGGAGTCTTTTCACTCAGGGGAAGTGCCTTCATGTTACTACTCTCATCATTTGAAAGCAGCTGTAAGAAGAGGAAATAAAAGACATGACATTTAGCAATGTTAAAGTCCTCAATCCACAGGCCAAGACACTTAAATAAGAGCAGTAAAGCCTGGAAGCATCTTAATCTAAGGCAGGTATTACACATCATATTTCACAGCCTGATTGTTTGTTCACATGACAGTTAAAAAATATAGGTGTCAGATTCTTAATCCTGTGTTGCCAGATTCAGGTCATCTTAAAAAAAAAGAGCCAGATCCAGGAGGTCAGATGTACCTTACCATAACCCAACCAACCCTACTCTGGATGCTGAAACTGAACACACACACATCTCTCACAAGAAAATATAATTGGAAAGCTGGTTGGCAGGGATACCAAAGTAATTATGGTTTATAATGACTCACATCAAATGAGCAAGAAAAAATAACTTGCCCTAAGTGTGCTATGGATGAATACAGTGAATGTGCTACAGACGAAATGCTGATTAATTATTGTCTGAAGCTAGACATTGATTTTAAAGATGTTATAACATTAATATCAATGTTTTCTTTCAATAAAGTGATGAATAAGAATATGGATCAACATTCCAAGCTAGTCTTTTAAGTTAGCTTATCAAATCATCATGATCGAGCGATTATTTCAACAGTAAAATGCTGTCAAAGCTTAAAACACAGACTTAGTGAAAACAGATGAAATACGGTGATTTATGTGAAATCAATATGTAGCAAGGAGCAACAATTAGTCAAATTCAGCTCCAGAAGGTATTTCTTTTAGCCTTGAGTCCAAGGCTGAACCAGAGCCAGAATAGACCCAGCCGTAGCACTTGAGGCAGTTTATTTCTTCTGGCCCATTGGATATGAATCATTATAAACCAAACCTACTTTGGTAAACTAAGAGGCTCCGTTAATCAGCTTTCTTAGAATACATATTTAGCCAACACAAACAAGCTTCGACTTTAACTCTCATCTTTCAAACTGCCAAACTGTGTCTTTAAAATAGAAGTGTGTTTGGGGGCATGTCTGGGTGATTAACAGCTCATACTGTGCTGTTGGGTCTTTGGTAACAAGCACCAGACTGATTTGAAGTAAAATTAACTCATGTAAACTAAAGTAACTCTGGGAAAAAAAATATAAAAATTCTAGTACCCGGTATATGCACTGTTCTTGTATAGATTATATTTTTTAAACAAAATGTTATCATGCCCCAAAACGTGTAACATCTCTTCAAAAAGTGGCAAGTTATAGCTACTGTGCTGCTCTGAGGCTCTACCTGAGGCTCATACATCCAGGGGGTGTCCATCCTCCTCTTCCCGTCAGACTTCTTAAAGATGTAGGCTGAGTAGAGGGGGAGATGGCGACTGCTGTCATACAGTGTGGCGTAGCGAAGTTTGTCTGCATATTTCTGGCAGATCCACTTGAGGCTTGTTCCTCTCATCCCTGCAGGCGGGGTCTGCATGTAGAAGAATTGGCTGCACTCTTTGAAGCTCTTGGACACGGTGGCGCTCACCAGGTGGGACGCCATCAGCAGGGTGATGGGGAATAAAGACGTGAAAAACAGATGCATCCTCACACAGCTGGAGTTGCCTGAAGAAAATATAACTGGGTTATTTCTTTATCGGGTCTGACATGTTTGCTATGGCTGTTGCGCACCAATAAAAGACCGAGAGACTCAGACTCCATACTCCGGTTCGGCTTAACGTGTCATCCTGTATCAGCATTTCCTTCAGCAGGCGCGTACAATGACAGCTGGACAGAGACGTTCTATGCAAAGCAGCAGTGGCTCAGGTTGGCCTGGTTGGCTGGATACCTCACTTATCTGGTTTAGTCATGCAAGTCTGCACAGCCATTTGTCAGACTGCATTCGTTTTCTACCTTTCTAAAAATGACATCACCGTGTTCACCCTATAGGCTAGGCTTCCTACACCCGTGTGTTGTTGTAACTTTATATTTTCTATATTTCATGCAGCACATGGTCTTATCAGTATGCACTATGTAAAAATGTAAACTCCAAAGATACTGGACACCCTGGATGGATGATATGGATGTTGTACAATATAAAACGTTGGGGTGTTGTACATGTAACTCAAAGCAGGACACAATGATTTACAAGTTACTTCCTCTTGAGTTTGCAACTAGTCATCAGTGGTCACAGCCATCTATGTCCACTGTGAGCGACCGTCTTTGAACAGAGGCGGTGGTTTACGACACCAACTGTCTGCCATCTATAATCCAGTTTTGAGATCCCTTCCCAGACGCCTTAACGCCCACTCACATCCTGGGCCATCTGACCTCAGGAATTCGCATGATAAGGTGGGGCCAGGTTTCACAATGAACTCACCCGAAACTCTGGCTGATTGGGACCCACACTCAGTTCCACACCTTGGCTCAGGCGATTAGAGGATCATCAGGGGGTCCTTTTGTCCCTCTGTGGGGGGACACTCCCACTAGGTTTATATCTGGGACTCTCCACTATTTGACCTTAGAACTGAAGAAGCTTCTCGGATGAGAGGTGAAACGTCTTCAAGTAACCTAAAGAAGTCCAGACGCTTTTCTTTGCAAGCTCCTTTGACTAGTCATAGTAATGTACGTATATGTGACTTCTCTGACTTTACTTTATAATTTGTGTTATCGCAGTTCGTTTCTAAATTAGGATTCCTTAATATTAGAAATTTCCATTATCATGCTCCTGCACTGGTCGTCTCCTGTGCCCTAACACTTCTCTGAATCAAGGATGGGCTGGATTCATTTGAGCTCCTGACGTCCCGTTCTTCTGTCAGGATTTAAGGATCAGCTCCACCACCAGATTGTCGTCTTCACTAGAGTGGTGATCCATCTCCTTGATGACCTTGGTGCCTGCATTCTCCAAGCACTGATGTCCTCTTTTTCTCAAATTTCTGTGACTCTCATGTGGCGGAAGAACAAACCATCTGAAAGATGCAATCACATGTCACCGTCAAGCTGGTCCATGTTTTCAGGAAATCCTTGCTTAAACACTTACCTCAGCAGCTCACTTGCCTGCCCATCCTCCAACAATTAGGAAAGCCTGCAGAGATCGGATCAGTGGCCCTACCCATGGTAAGCATCCTCACCACCTTCTGACACCTTTCATAAACAGCTCAGCATCAGATTCTGTCTGGACTGACTTTCTTTTCCTCTGTCCTAGGGTAATTCTACCAAGTAGCCGCCTCCATTCCCGTGGATCCTCAGTTCCTCTGTTTTTGCTCAATGCTCTACGACATTAAAGCCACTTAACAGTCAAATACTCACTCTTGGGTCTTGCTTCAGAGTCTGTTGGTAATGGCTTTAAAAGCCTTGACAAAAATCTCAGTAGCCAACAAACATAAAAACACAATTTAATGTTTTGAAGTAAAAATGAATTCCTGGACTGTTAAAGATAACGGATTATATTTTACAGTGTTCTGTCTTCTGAGATTAAACACTATGTCTACATTAAATATACATATGCAGCATGTGAGGTGATGTAAAAGTGTAAATAAGACAACAAAATATCTAATTAACAACTGAATCACATCCTGTCTGTAAAAAAATCTGAAGAATGAAATAATGTAATGTTTGGTTAGTAAAATATCACTTTACATTGTACCACAGTGTTGTACTCTTACTTCCAGCTAATGTAAAATAACCTTTCCAGAAATGCTGAAATGGTCCAACTGAGAATAATAAACTCAGCTGGCTTCTTCCTGCACCTTTCATTCACAGCATCTCAAACAGTGCTGCTGGCTGTGTGCCACGCGGCCCACTTTCCTGCTTCACTAGCCAAGCTGAACGCTGCAAGAACAGCACCTGGGACCAGGCTAGCTGGACATGGCTTTGATGTGATCGCTGTGAAGCATAAGTGAGCCCATGTAACTGACATGAACATCTGGCAGCCTTCACAAAATCCTCCATAGGGGGAAACTCCAGAGGTGTTAGTGCGGTTGCAGAGAACTGGGTACGCCTGAACCCACAAATGAGCTATCATTCTGCATGAATCCAGTGTGGAATTCATAGGACGATGTAAAACCATGACAAACTGGGACATGACCTGAAGACCAGAAAGACGTTAAGAATTAACTCTATCAAGACTGGTGAAATAAAAGGTTGGGCACTTCAAAAAACAATTACGTTTCTGCAGACAGTTTGAGCAGAGGTTCAATAATGTGGTGGTAGTATAACTAAATTCCTCTGCTTAATCAAAGCCTTCAGAAACTTTAAGAAAAGGTTGAGAGGCAAACAATATACCACCATCTACAGCTGCAACATCCCCTACCAGCTGACTGGTAGAGGTCCACTGTCTCTGTCAAGGGGGCCAGTGCCAACATGTTTTCCCAAACTGATGGTGTTATTAACCATCTGAGCATTGTCCAATATGTGCTTCATTTGATTAACATTGAGTTGAAAACTATTTACTTTGCAATATATGGCATATTGGAATAAAATATTAGAGAGAATCCACCTCAAGAAAAGCTGATAATCCACATTCCATATTGAAATTTGCAAATAAGTGTTTCGATGACACTGTATGGAAAATATTTATATGTAATGAAATTAGTCTTCAACCTCTTTTCTTTCCGCTGTCATACAACAATTAGAAGTTGTAAGATTTTTTTGTGCAAAATTATCATACATACTGTTGTACCTATTATTTGTTTTTAGTTTTTAATAAACTACATTTCTGAAATTTACTTTACCAGCAACTGAAGAGGGCAGGACTGCTACTTTTATCTTCATTAATCCCCATTTAAACCATCCGGTTGTGTGCACACTTGTGCTGCTGTGCATTCAACAGCACCCTCTAACGACTAACTCCTACAACTACCGCCAGAAAAGCATTGCGCATGCTCAGTAAGTGTTTGTGTTTGCTGCCAGTACTGCGAGGCATACAATTCACTGTTGAAACAATATTTAACTGTGCTTTTACGCTCAACGCTACTGACAGCAGCGTTTGTAAATGCAAGTTTAATGGAAGTTAATTTCATTGCTATTCTGTGACTGTTGCCTCGCGAGTTTGCATTGCTCTGGCTGTGTTGTGCATTTAATACAATTGCGTGCTAGCAAATGCTTTCGCTCGCCAGCTTACTGGCTAAATAAACCTTCCGGACGTTCTGCCTGTAAAAGCATCGCGGCGTGCGGTACACTCCAGTGTCCAGGCTGGTAAATAGGGGTGTGTTTGCCCTGCTACAGCATTGGTTAGGCGCTTGTCAATGTCCAGTCACGTGGTGTCACACTGACGGCCATGTTTCCGAAACACAAACAACAAGAAGAGCAGCGACTGGGAGCCAGCAGACACATACTGATACGCAGAAGCGACCGTTGGTGGAGAGGGGAAAAAAAAAATAAATAAAATACAGAGCACGACTTTCTGAAAGTACTATTCTGTCGAATGAATACGTTTACAGTGTTTAAAGAGACCAATGCATTCGATAAATTGGCTGTAGACACGCCGTGCAGACAAGCAGTCTGGTAGCTATAAACAGTGAAGGTAAGCCATGGTTCCTCTTTGCTGCCTGTCTTTTAGCTAGCTGGCTAACGGGAGCTAACATGCTAATAGCTTCTGCAGCTCGAACGGGTCGGTGTTATCTGTCATGAAAAAAAAACATTTTCACTGAGTTATTTAAGAGCTAAAATTATGTTGTTTCTGCTGTTGTTTCTTTTGTTTACAACGCATTAGTACCGACAACCGAGTGGCGCTGGTGGTCGTCCGCACATTAGCGGAGCAGGCCGGGGACTCAGATCCCAATACTCCGCCCCCTTTGCCGACATATCTGGTGTCATTTGAACCTACAAGCCAAGGCCTTTACGATCAGTGCATACCTTGTGCTAAGTTACGAAGCAAGCTAGCTAGCAACTGCTCATATGCAACAGAAATATGATATCGAGGCCAATTATGTTGTAACTAGGGCTTTATTGCACTTTGCCCACAAATCAGTTCGCTCTAATTGGCTTGAGAGGCGAGCAGGGTACGCGCTAGCGTAGCTCGCCACAACTGTCGGTAGCTAACGTCAACTCTGTTTAAATGTTAGCCACATTTAGCACCATCGGTTTAGTTAATTTAGTCAGAGTTGCAAGTTTGCTTGCACTTGTATCACTTTGAGCCACTGGTACCGCTCCCTTTCACTCAGAGTGAAATCTTTATCCCGCCACGTTTTGGAGTGCATGAGTTTTGCTAATATTCATACGCACAAGAAATCCCACATACCGACCTTGCATTATTTATTTATTTATTGTATTTTTTTAAGCAAAGTTGATACAGCGTATTAAACGAAGTAAAAACAATTTGTCTGTTGGACGGCGCATAAAAGTAAAGAAAAATTTGCCATATCTGCTAGTAGCTTAAAGAGCCATAAAGTGTCATTTTATTCGGTGAGGTTTTCTCTGTGAAATTATTTTCTTTCTGGATTTCCCTTAAGCCATAACTGATCTGGCCATTATAACTGGAGCCTGGTATTACAGGTGTTTTTATTGTGCTGCTTTTAAATTGACAATTGGTACACCTGCGAAGTACACCTGTTTAAAGTACAGTACTCATGTAAAAAAAAAAAAAAAAAAGTACTTTGCATTCTGATCAGGAGCCTGAACATGTCTGACAAACACAAACTGGGAACTGTGTGACTGGAATGGTTTGAATCCTGTTTTAAAGGGCATGTTTAAATTTTCCTGTTCACACATGACAGTTCATTAGGTCCTACTGTCTTTTAAATTCATGTAGAAGTTGTTATGCTTTCGGTTTACAAATGCATAAAATTGTCTTTTCCCCCAATAATTCAGTAGAGAAATTTAAATTAAGATTTTATATTTGCAGTATATTGGAATGTAAACTGGACCTGCTCAGTATCTTCCATTTGTCTTAAACATGTCTGTATTGCAGTGTTAATAGTTTAATGTGGATTGCTCTTAAATCTGCTTACTTGGTAATTATTAAATTCTCCTTTTTAAATTTTTCTGTATTTTCTGTCTTTAAAAATTTTACCAGTTGCAGTGATTATGCACTGAGTAGTTCCATCAATTTGTATTGCCTTCTAAAATGATAATGGATGTAATAACTAATGTAAATAAGGCAATCATATCTACTGGCAATGTAGCAGATTTCTTATAGGTACAAAAGTTCAATTAAGACCTCGATTTTCCTACTTTTTTTCTTTTCTTTTTTTTAAACCAAGAAAACAGGGATATGTGAGCAGTGGGGCTTTTTTTAAAAACTGAACTTTAGTAATACAATAGGAGGATGTACTGTGCAGTTGCTAGGAAATTGCATTCATTTGTTGGTTGAGTGGGTTAGCGGTCTTTAAACAGGTGAGCAGATTAATTAACTAGTTTTGGACATTTGCTTTAAAATAACAAAAGCCAGCATCCTAGCTGCTAGGATTTCCTGGAGAGAGGTTTAGGTGAAAAGTTTAAAAAAAGTTTCTGTCTGTATTTGAGATGCTCTGATTAAAAGGGCAGCAACTACATTGTTAGTGGCTGTGTCCAGTTGAGCCTCAAAATTATATTTTACAGAAACAATACTGAATGTTGAAAAATGCAGGCAGCAGTAGGGCTGGGCGATATGGCCTAAAATTCATATCGCGATATAATTTGAAGCATGTGCGGTAACGATATATATCACAATATATTCTTTTCTTCTGTATAATGTATTTTCCACACTATAAGGCACACTTAAAATCCTTTAATTTTCTCAAAAATCGAGAGTGTGCCTTATGTATGAATTCTGCTGGTGCTTGCTGATCTCGAACCGATTTTGGCGTGCATCTGTTAAAAAATGTTTTAGTACAACTTTGGTAAGCCGCACTGCTTGATGGATTGTCAGAGCATTACGGCTGCCGTAGTGAGGAGCTTCGTGGAGTAATCTGGGTCCAAAACTCCGTCCCCTTCAGGTCCCAAAGTCAAACAAGCACTAAGAGTTAAAAATGGTCCAAATTCTTTCATCTTTAATTAAATCATCAGCATTGCTGCTTTATCGGGTGTAACAATTAAGTTTAACATCCAGGCATCCATGAAAACAGAATTTATTAAATTTAACGGAGTTACAAGTTAACAGGAAGTTAGCTCGCTAGTTTCCACCTAAACATGACATACCATGTTCTGACTGAGAGATTTTTGAAACTAAGTAAAACGTACAGCTCTGCTACCACTTCCGATTTAAATGAAGACAGAAAACTAAACAGCAGTGGCGTTTGCAGGGCTACTGAAGTTGGACTACCTGGTATATAATGTTGTGCTACGTGATTGCTAGCGACACAGCTATGTTAGCATATCATTAGCACAGTGAAGCTGGAGGATGAACGCCAACTTTTTATCCACTCAGTAAAAGTTAACGTGAGGGATTCTGGTGGTCAGGGACAAATGCAATTGCATAGCAGGATGCTATACACGGGCCAAACTTCAGTCAGGAGAACAACTGAGATTATTCATCCACAATGCGAGGTTAGTTATTAATATACTGCAACAACATGGGAATAGAGCAGCTGCGAGAGAATTCAACATTAATGAATCAATGTTACGGAAGTGGAGGAAGCGCAGTTTTTCCTTTCCCCATATTTCAAAAGTGCTTCATCTCTTTGCTATAACTGTTACCCGCCATAATTTGCAGATGATAATGGTTGTAGCCGCTGCGATGCTTTCGACCAAAACAGGCGCAGCTTGATGACATCATCAACATGCGCTATCGCGATAGAGCGATATAGTCAAAATCTCTATCGTTGGCCAAATTTATATCGTTTCTATCGTATATTGTTTCTATTGCCCACTCCTAGGCAGCAGCATTTATAAGTGTAACTAAATGAAGTGCATTTTCCATCCTTATTTTCTGGTGAGCTGCTGTCACTGATGGCACGTGTACTAATTTCAATTGTGAGTCTAATGAAACAACATGCGGCAGCGTTTATAGTTAAATGTTAGTGACACAGTTAGCCCAGGTAGTGTTTTCCCTGGAAGTTTTAAGCAAAAGTGTGAATAAGTGCGTAACACTTTAGTTTAGCAGTAAATAAAGTTACAGAAGCTGCACAATATTGTCACATTTAAAAAAAAAAAAAAAAAAAAAAAAAGCAGTATTTTTTTTCCCTGGTATTTTCTATCTAAGGCTGAGCTTTTTAAACAGGTGCTTAAGTCTCTTTTTTCATGTAACTGCATCAGTAATTTCCTAATTTCCATCCACTGTTTGTTCTTCTTTTTCATAACAAGTGCAGCTAACCATGCTAGTTTGAGTCATTTGTAGCCTGGTTGTAGTTGGCGGTGTTTTGTTGTTGTTTTTTTTCTCTTCAAGTCATGAAAAGTTTGTTTCCACCTAGCATAGTGCTTTGTTGGAGGTTGTTTAAGTAGCTCAGTCTTTAGTTAAATAGTCGTTGGAGAATGACATGTGACTCTTGCTCTCAGACATGTCTGGGCCTTGTCTTGTTGTAGTGCACACTAGGGATTGTAAATGCATGCCTTACTATAGCAATGATATTGCACTGTGACGGTTTTATAAGATGTGAAAATATTTTATACCAATATTATTGTGGAGGATGGCACAGCCCCAACTGTAAGAATAATAAAACATACAGCTTCTCTGAACCAGTGTGTGTCATTGGCTAACATTATCAACAGAAGAGCTTCTTGGCTCTGTTGCAACAGGCTTCATCTAAAAAAAGGAAAAACAAAAAAGGGAGAGGAAAAATTGGCTTCAAACCATCTTAGCCAACATCATTTTATCTTCTTTTTTAAATTTATTTATCTATTTATTTTCACATAGATGGGAATCTTTTGTTTCAGTTTAAATAAATCAAACTGTAATAAGCCTAAGTAAAGTTTTCTTCACTTCACGCTTTCCTCATGTGCAGTATTTACTACCAACATAACTAAGCGTGTAGCAAAACAGTGCATTAGAGGGCAGAGAAAGTAGCATCCGTGCAAATGCAAGATGACAAAGCTAATTTAAAATAAAACCGATTGAAACACCAATGTCTATTTTCTCTAGTTTGCTAGCACCATGTAGCCAATCTCTGTAAAGTGTGTAGGTAACTTTGCAAGTGTCGGTTATATGCAATGATGGCCATTTAATGAAATGTTGTGAAAACTTGTGAACTTAACCTTTTTTGTTCAGCGTCTGTGGTGAGGGAATATTGAAGGAAAGTAGTCATCAAGATGGGAAGAAGCTGGAAAATATGGCTTGTGTTTAGTCATCAGTGTGCAAACCTAAGTGGTGTTCATGTTAAAGGGGCAATATATGTATGTATGTGTATGTGAGCATTTGCTGCTGAAGTTTAGTTGCCTGGATATTGCTTTAGTTGCCATGACATTTTGAGGAACCATCCCCAGCCAGCTGCATGGTTTAGGAAGCATCTGGTTCACAACATGACTGAAATAGACTCGGTGTATTTCAGGATGGAAAATCTCCTGTGAGCAGCAGAAATGTTGGAGTATGACTGAGTGCTATACTAGAAATAGTTTTCATTTATTCAGTGAAGGAATACCACAGCACTTTCCTCTCAACTCAGAGTGCTGCAACACATTGATCAAATTGGGTATCTGTTGGTGAGTCCCAGGCACGCTGCGTAAATGGTATGTCGAGTCTTTGCGGAGAAAATCAAATTATGGTTCCTTCATTCACTTACAACAGAGGTGGACTGCCAAGCGGTTAAAAAGCATCTCAAGAGCAGGAGCTAATTTATGAAGTGTTTACTTCTTCCCATTTTTCTTTGAAATTTTATATTTCTCTCATTCTGTCTCTGTTTAACAGTATTTTGTTTTCTTTTTTTTTCCAGTGGTGCAAAGGGAGGAGGTCAGGAAATAAAGGAGTTACCTAGAAGGTCTCCGTCAGTCCACATTTCAGTTGGAGCGAGAGAAAACGGCACAGAGGGAGTGAGAGAAAGGAGAAGAGGAGTGCGAGTCGCGTCTGCTCTTGGCAGCTGTTCCAGCAGCCTATTTCATTGTTTTTTCGGCTGTTATTTTGTTCCTGCGTTACGTCTTTTGATCAATCAGTTCATATTTTTAACGTTAATGTGAGATATAACTGCTGTAAAAAAAAACAAAAAAAAAACAAGGAAATCGCAAACAAAAAAAAAGAAGACATTACTAGCAAGAGTGTTTTATTTTGTTCCATTGTTAATTTCTAAGGTTCTTTTCGTTTCTTTTTTATGTTAACAACCTTTTTTGGCTGTGAGTAGCAGGAGCTTCCATTCTCCAAACTTATCATTGAAAGCCCTTCCTTAGTTAGGACCTGATAACCTGGTATTCCTCAAGCACCTGAAACTGGCAGCTATTCTCTTTGTGTGTTTGGGGAGCTCTGTGACCACAGCTTAAGCACCACTCAGCCTTCTAGTCACCTAAGCCTAACTAAAGCCAGCCAGCTCGAGCCTGGTCCAGCCCAGTCCAGCCTGCTCCGATTATCTGGACAGGGTAAGGAACCTTTTTCTTTTGTTAACCGTCCTTTTCAAAGTTGCATTTTATTCGTCACAAAAAGAAAAAACACAAAGAAACCTGGATACTTTTTTTCCTCCTTAGATACTCAGTTCTGTGTGGACGTGAGGAATATGACTGCTGAGACTCTTAACTTCGGCCCAGAATGGTAATATTTGTATTTTATTTTATATTTTATTATTTATATATTTTAAATTTTTTTATAAAGAAATATTTCCCAGAGGAACAGAGTGCTTATTTTTTTGTTTGTTTTATTTGTGGGGGAAAATTAAAAGCGGATGAGTTATGCTGAGTGCCATTCTGTTTTTACTTTTAAGGAAACTTTGGGCATAATGAAATGTGCAGATTTAAGCAACCTCCAAATGACCTTCTTGAATGTGGCCGTTAAATCGCAATGGCAATTTGCTTAAGTCTTAACGTCCTGTGTCAAATGGACTCGTTCCCCTGAAAATGACACTAGGAAAAGATCAGGGGTTAGTGAAGTGAGGTTATAAGCTGCTGTTCGATCAAATTCAGCACAACCAAAACGGTTCAGAGTGTCCGTACCAAAAACCATGAAAACAAAGGCCCAAAATGGAAGAGATGACCTGAAATATTTAGATTTTTTTTAATGGTCTCTTACTAAAGTAGAGCTGATGTCTTTTGGTTTGAGTTTTTGTTGGACAAAATGAGTTGTGTGAAGGTGGCACCAGCATTACCTGAGGAAATCATCGTAAGAGTAAACCGGTATGAAAACGGCTGTTAGAGATGCCGTTAAGTAACCTTAGCTGTGCAGATGGTATAAGCAGCCTTCATTCTTCAGTTGGGTTCAGGGTGTTGACCTATCCTTTGTGTTTGGTTTGGCAATGTGACCAAAAAATGAACACTTAAATTGAAATATAAACATTTGTAATGTCATAACCTGGTTGGATCTTTCTGCAGTTTGAATATAGGCGGCCAAGTTACCACACAAGACAATATGTTGGAACAGGAGAGAGCATGCAGTTCGTTTACAAGTGTTAGCCAGAATGAATCATCGACGTCTAAACTGTAGTTCTCCCCTGAAGGCCTTATTTTCTGTTTGATCAAACTTCAGTTGGATAAAACTGACTTTGTTGTGGCTTTAGTCACCATGTTAGCAGGTAAGCTAATGGTTACCATTAGGTGAAATTACATGGTATACCCAAAGCACATCAGCTACCTGGCTAAGCCTAGCTTCGCTACTCACTTTTCATAAGTGAAATGTTGTCTTTCTCTGGAATGTGTGTTTGAGCTTTTGTGGACTCGGTACTACTCTTGGCTAGTGTTGCTCACTGTTGGCGCTGGGAATAGAAAAGAGCGACACTAATGGTAGACACTAAGAATCGAGCATAATATTCTCTGATTTTTACAATAAATTCTCGGTCAGTCTTCACACAGAAATCAGTCCACAGGTTCTTAAAGGCAACAAATAGTACAGAGGAAGGTCTCAGTTTTAAATTCTGTTACAGTCTGTTAACACATGGAAAAAAAGACGTTGCTGAAGACGCTTAAACTTGATATGAAAGTGCTTTAAAAATGAGTCTTGCTTGCAGGCGCCCCGCCGTGGTTAGTCATTTCAGTGGTAACAAAGTGTCGGCTTTGTCACTGCTCTGTCCTGTCCATCTCTCTCTTTCCTTCTGCTGTTTCTGTAGCTCAGTGAATGTTTGTGCAGCGATTAATGGGGGGGCGTAGTCTGCAGTTTGGTAGCTCTCCATCTCTAACGGCCTGTGACTGCTGTGTGCATTCTTGGTGTAGTGCCAGTCTCACAGAATATTTCTGCCTTTACACATCTGCAGCTGCTTTGCTCTCAGTGGCTCTCGTAGCTCACTTTCATCCTCGTACCCTTTTTAATATAGTTACAGAGCGGCCGGTTCATGTGCTCGCCACATACAGCTGCCTGACCAGCATGTTTACGCGTCTTTAAAGGCCAGTTAACCTTACGAAATTATTTAGACCATTCGAGCTTTAGTTGGCAGCGCAGCCCGCAACTATGTTAGTCATTGTGGTCGAATTCAAAGTAAAATATTCTGCCATGCTTTTAGGTTGATGTAGTTTCTCTTACTCCAATCTTTGTAAGACTCTCAAAGGATTATTCATGTAGAGATTTAAGTGTGTCGAGGATATTTGAATCCTTGTTAGGGAGGAAAGCTCATGTTTTGCTGCAGGTAAATGCAGGTGAAGTGGGTACATATGATGCACAAATATTTCTTAGTAACCCACCCACTGGCTTGCTTCCTGAGCGCTTCTCTTATTATGCATATTAGTTGCTGCTCCACTTATTTTTATCCTCTTTGATTTGCTACATGCTACCAACTGGGCTTTCATGAAGCTTCCCTTTACCTTTCTACCCCCCACACCCGCCTCTCCATCTCTGAGCTGCATATGGTTTTGATGTGGAGCTGAGAGTCACTGACACACTCTGTAGAGGCATGTGAAAGGAGCCATTGTTAAACAGCAGGCCTTGGAAGTTGGCCAGCTAGTAATAGCTTTTTAAAATGAAATCTTGAGATTGGAAAGCTAATATATCGTCAGCATTGAGCCAAGTGTGTTCAGGGGGAGCTGTGTGGGAGGAATTTTTTACAGAACATTTACTAAAAAAATTTTCCTGCTGCAAGATGGATGCTATTAGTTATTTTTCTTCAATTGAGATTAAAAGGAATTCTATCAAGGTTACGCAATTGCTCTGATTTTCGTGTGTGTGCGTGCGTTCAGAGCCAACTGGGGAATTTGCACCAAGTTATTTATAAAGCTTGTTTTTTACATTACATGTTAGAGATCGTTATTAGCTTGGGGAAAAGTAGAGCAAATACACAGCTTTGAAAGCTTTAGCATGCAGTTGCAAAACACCTATTTCTTGTACTGGACAGTTGCTTTAATTCCTGCTGTTGAAAGTACTTTATCCTATGTCTTTTACTCACAGGCTCCGTGCACTGTCCAGTGGGGGGAGTGTGACGTCTCCCCCTCCTTCCCCCGCCATGCCAAAGTACAAGCTGGCCGAGTACCGCTACGGCCGAGAGGAGATGTTAGCACTTTATGTCAAAGACAACAAGGTTGGTGAATAGTTTACTCAGTCATTCTCGATTTATTACAGTCTATACCAATGAGAAACACTGAATCCCATTCACATGGGGCAAAAATGATGTCAGCTTACAGTCACCTGTTGACACAAGCAGATGGATATCAGCTAAAGCAGCGGTCCCCAACCTTTTTTGCGCCACGGGCCGGTTTATGCCCGACAATATTTTCACGGACCGGCCTTTAAGGTGTCGCGGATAAATACAACAAAATAAAACTAGTACTGCTACTGAAAAATAGAAGAGTTATTCATAACACACGTGAAAAGACCCAGGAAAACCGAGTTAACGATAAAAACGATAACAAAATAACGCTGAAAACCGATAAAAACCCTGAAAACTATACATTTCACACCTGAGCCTCAACTCTCGTGGCCTGGTACCAAACCGGTCCGAGGCCGGGGGTTGGGGGCCGCTGAGCTAAAGACATTAAACAATATAAAGTTATGAGATGCCGGGCTTGGAGTGCATTGACAAAAACCCTGCCTTTAATATCTGTCTGTAAGCACAGAACACCAAACTGCAGTTCACCCCTGTTTGTGAGGGGCAGTCAATCAGAAGTAATTGTCTTAGAGAAGAAGAAAAGAGAGGATGGCCGTACAGGAAAACTGCTTCTTTCAGACAGAATAACCCGACGGGCTGAAACAAAGCCCACAAAGAAGAAAATAAGGCTTACTCTGAATTGCGACTCATACAAAGCAGCATAAATAGTGTAGAACTTGAATTCACCACAATAGGACCTCTCTAAAGTGCTGTATAAGTCCGTATCCTTAAACATATGAACATGTTTGAAGTCAGAGTTCAGGTTTTTAAGAGGTGGTTTTGTCCTCTTGTTGCTGCTGCTTTTGCTTTTAGGTCCCAGAGGACATGCAGGATAAGGAGTTTGCTGCTATTCTGCAAGAAGAGCCCATGCAGCCACTGGCACTGGTGCCTCTCACTGAGGAGGAGCAGGTCTGCACCAGCCACACTCTCACAAATGCATATCTGCAAATGTTAAACTGTTTGAGCCCTATCTTGTGGTATCTCACCCTCATACAGATTCAGTTGACAGATGTGCCTGTGAGCTCACATTCCTCACATTCCTCTCTCCTTTTTTTTTTTTTGGCTCGTTCAACTCACTCTGCAGAGGAACTTCTCCATGTCTGTGAACAGTGTGGCAGTGCTGAGGCTCATGGGAAAAGGAGTGGGTGGTGCGGCCCCAGCTGGAGTGGTCCGTGGACGAGGAGCCACACGGGGTGGTCGAGGTAACGGCAGGGGAAAAAAAGTTGGATGAGGGACACAAGCAATAAAGTATAGCCCCGATTGAGCCTGTTCACAATCAGTTGTGCTTCCAGAGTCCAACAACAACAACAGAAGGGCTGCTTAAAGCCCTCGGCTCAAACTACAATGGCTGCTGCCCAGCTAAAATAAAACAGTTTATTTAAGGCAGCTACTAAAGTGTTTATTTCCTTCTTTCTTCCACCATCTTGGTGAAACACACTTCCTCTTGGCCTGTTTAAAATAGTCCTCCTTTTGTCCAGCCGCAGCCTAAAAGCACGGGGCTTACGCGCTTACCTTGTCAACACATGCCAATGTAAACACATGCACAGTTCAGCCCAGCAAAGGAAACCACAAAAGAAGAATGATGTTCGATGGTGTGTTGATGTGTGCACCTGCCTGCAGGATGAAGCTACTTAACCACACATGCCTTGTTCTCTTTGTGTATAAACAGGCCGAGGCCGTGGTGAAGGTGGATTCTACCAAAGAAGTATTGAAGATGCCGAGGTGGGTTTCGGTCGCAGCGTCCGAGAGATTCACCGCAGCCAGAGCTGGGACGACCGGTAAGGATAAACTGCACACGGCACCTGCACTGTCCTGAAAATGTTGGTAAGGTCATGCAAATAATGACTCCAAGTGCTCTGTTGTAACAGAAGCCTGTTTTATCACTACTCAGAGGAGCTGTCAAGCAGTGTAGCATTGTCTGTAATCCTTTCAGGTATTTTTTGTATTTCTTCCAGTTTTCCTTCCAAGATCTGGATAAGCTGTGCAAATGTATTGTCTCCGGTGTGAGGTGTTGGTTGCACACACTGCTCTTGGGTTAAAAACTGGCCCATGTTTTCTTCTGCTAACTGGTCTAATTTTCCCTTCATTTCCCTCCTTTTCTCAGGGGTGAGCGTCGATTTGAAAAGCCGCTGCGGCGGGAGGTGGGACGTCCTGGCTTTGAAGAAACTGGAGGTCCCGGGGGTCCGGGGAGGAAAGAGTACACAAGGGCTGACAGTGATAACTGGCGCACCCTACGGGAGGAGCAGGAGGAAGACGAAGGGGAGCCGGGCAGTAACTGGAGACTTGCTGGATCCCGTAGGGATGGTGTGATAAACACAAACGTTTTTTATTGTCATAAACTCTTTGTTTATTCCTCTTTCTGCTGTCAACACAAGCTAAGACTTGGATCAAATTTTTAATGTTCCTTTAACATAAACCTTTTGCCCTAACTCATTAGTGTGGAAGCTACACTTTGGTATAGCCTCATTAAAATCACTAAGATTTGTATTACTCATCATTCCACTGTTAAATTCCTGAGTTTTTAAACCTATGTTAACAATGTGTGTGTTAACTTGAGCTTAAAGGACATTGTACTGGCATCTAGTGGTTAGTGATGGGAAGACCGAGCAGCTGGGTTTAGGTTAAACTAAAGCTTCCTGAGTTTCTGCAGACTCAGCAGTTGGCTTCAATGAATTATGATCTTTCCGAACCAGATATCTTGAAAATGAAACTCCAGATTGAGTTTAATAAATTTCTGAGGCTCAGGGCAGTTTTGAAGCTAATAACTTTCCATTTGTTTACCAGATGGTGGTCCTCGCTCAGCGGGCTGGCGGGACCACAGCGGTCCAGGAGAAGGTCGGAGGAGGAAGTTTGATTTCGACTTCCGGGACTCTGACGGTCACGGCGGCGGGCGTCGGCGCGCAGGCAGCGATGGTCTAGAGGACGATAGGGACGGCCTGCCTGAGTGGTGTACAGATGAGGAGGATGGGGAGATGGGCACTTTTGACTCGTCTGGAGCGTTCATGCCTATGAAGGTACTCAGAATGATTTTTCTGTTACTGTTACGATATTGTTTTAATATTTATTTGTTGAGATTGCTTCACTTTTTTGGTCTGTATCTTGTATCAGAAGAGTGGCAAGGAGACAATCCTGGAGGAGTTTGAGTTTAAGGGGATTGAGGAAGAGGAAGAGGAGGGAGACAGCCTTGCTGATATGGAGAGGAACAGCGCTGAAGGAGACAAGGACAAGGGTGAGGCGAGACCAGATGTCTTTATTTGATCTTGTAGAAGACATTTACATGTTGTCTTCTATCTTTTACCTTCACTGATCACAGTCAATGGAGGATTCATTACTTTTTTTTTCCTTCCTTTCTTCCACTCCTGGCCTCACAGAGATTAAAGAAGCCATCTTTGTTGTTGGAGATGGTGAGACAAAGCCAGCATCTCCTTCGTCTTCTCCAACAGCTCACTGTCCTCCTCCATCGCTGGAGTCCAAACCCAGCAGTGCGAGTCAAGTGGTGGATAATAATCAGCTGAGCAACAGCCAGTCTGTGAAGGCCAGCAGCACGTCTGGTGAAGGTAGGTCATGTTCCACATACCTCTGTGTTAGTGTGCCAACGGGACAAAACGGCAATATTATCCTTTTTTTTTTTTTTTTTTTTTTTTTAAATTTGTTTTAGGCAATTTCATTAATGTGTTAAACTCTTATAAGAAAAAAAGAACATGTTCACTGTCTATATTAAATATACATGCTTTTCAATTCAATTTTATTTATATAGCGCCAAATCACAACAAAAGTCGCCTCAAGGCGCTTCATAGATCCTAATTCATAAAACCCAACAATTATATGACCCCCTATGAGCAAGCACTTTGGCGACAGTGGGAAGGAAAAACTCCCTTTTAACAGGAAGAAACCAATGAAGCCAAAACAGGAGAAATCTGCTCTCTCTTTCTAGTCCCTGTCAGGACTCTTGCTGCAGCATTTTGGATTAGCTGAAGGCTTTTCAGTGAGTTTTTAGGACATCCTGATAATAATCCTTTTGCATTTCAGTAATTATTAGACTGTTTAATTTTGTATAAATCCGGAAATAAAGTTATTTAGACAACTTTTTGTTGTGCAATGATTTAAATTTTAAAAAGGCTTCTAAAGTGAGAGATCCTGAACCTTTGGTTTCATGACCTCAGCCCTTTCAGTCTCAGGTCGGCGTGTTTGAGCAAGGAAATTCAGCCGTGTTGATATTTTGGTTTGATATAGAATATGTTTGCCTCAGTCATTTGATACTTTGTTTACTGAACCGGCTGTGGCTGCTGGATGTGACACAGAGCCAGTAGGCGGCTTTACAGCTCACATCAAACGACACCAAACGCTAAACTATAAATAGAAACACTAAAAATAGGGGCCATTGTTTTACTTGTTTCTTCTTTTTCTTTTCATGTGCGTATGTCAGATGCAGCTCCATTAGGGGGCTCCAAGGCCCAGCCGAGTCCCAGCGCCGCAGCCACCTCCTCCAGCCTGCCTCCTCCACCCCCCTCATCTGCTGCTCCTCTACTCCCGCCATCTGGAGGAGACGCCGAGGACGACGAAGGCATGAAACACCTGCAGCAGGTAGGAGCAGCAAGAGGAACATTTCAGACAAATTATGTAATCATGTCTAATCAAACTACATTTCACAGCCTTCAGGTGAGGGATGAAACTGGTGATTATTTTGCTGCTGAATATTCAAAACCAGTACTGCACTTTTCTTTTTTTGTCTTTTGATAAAACTCACTGCTTTGAATAAAAACGCGATGGTTAGGGGGGAGGCTGCAAATATAGAGCAGTTCATTTGATGCTGATTGATGTGCCGGAAACTGAAAAGGACGTCTGCATGTCCGTTCTGTGCTCTTCTATATATTGTTTATATTTTCACATAGGGCTGGGCGATATGACCCAAAATTCATATCTCGATATTTTTTAGCTGGGTGGCGATATAAGATATATATCTCGATATTGTTTTAAAGCCGTAAGTCAAACTGTGTCCCAGATGTCACACAGGCATTTTTATTTACATACAGCATAGATTTACATGAAGAAATTACTCAAAAAGAAATTATGAGCATTTATTAAATAATCATGCTCCATAAATAAAAGAAAACAATGTTGTTTTTGTGCATAACAAAAAGCTCATAATTGTGCAGTCAAAATGTAAACTAACAGACGCTGAGCATAGTAACAAAGACAGATTTCACAGCTGCTCTGTTCCCAACTTCTACTGCGTGACTGACAGCCTTGAGTTTGAAATCCTCTTCGTAACCACGTCTCTTAACAGGTGCCATTTATGGCCCTTATACACAGTAGGGTAATATTACGTTGAAGCACAGTACGTATCACTCCGCGAGGCTCCAGACTACGGTAGCCGTAATGCTCCGACAATCCATCAAGCGCTGCATCTCCGTAGCTTACCAAAGTCGTACTAAAACATTTTTTGACAGATTGCTGAGCGCCGTGTACCACTTAAAATCGGTTTGCGGTCAGTAAGCACAACCAGAATTCATACATAAGGCGCGCTGTCAACTTTTGAGAAAATGAAAGGATTTTAGGCCGTGCAGCCCCTGTGGGCTGTATGTCGTTAGCATGGTTAGCTCGTTAGCGCGGTTAGCTCGCTAACACGTTGACGCCGTCCAGCCCCACAACTCGCTAACGGAGATTTGCCGTGTCCATCTTGTCACTGCCTGCAGGTGAAGCGATGGGGGAGGAGGGGGAGTTGTGTTCAGTGAAGGAGAGGCGGGCCGAGTAACGTTGCGTAGAGACAAAAGTGGACGAAAGAGAGGCAAACTTGTGGCTCCACAAGTATAATTATAACATAGACTATATCGATATAAAGGATATTGTCACATCTTATATCTCGTATGAAAATATATCGATATTTTTAAAAACTCGATATATCGCCCAGCCCTATTTTCACATATGTTACTTTAAACAATCACTAACATAACCTTGTCTGACTAGATCTAAAACCTGCTGAGCTTTGTTTTAGCCGGTATCGGTGCATTCAAAGTTGTGAGTCTTAGCTGTACTGTTAGCATCGCCACCTTTTCATCCTACGGGTGAACCTGCTACACCAACTCTGTCGACTACATAATGAATGTTTGTTTATATTTGTGTAGGAGGCAGAGAAGATGGTGGCATCACTGCAGGATACTTCTTTGGAGGAGGAGTGCTTCACCCAGGCTCTGCAGCAGCAGGAGAGCAGGAACACAGCAGCTGCTCTGCCGCTAACTCACGAGGCTGCCATGAAGTGGTTCTATAAGGACCCCCAGGGAGAGATCCAGGGTACTCCTATTCTCCTGATGATACTTTCTAAAAACATGAATAAAAATTAATTTCTTGAGGTGAGATGAAGCTAGTCCGCCACCTAAGGTCAGTTTCTGCATTGCAAACTCTCCTCTGTCCTGCCCACCAACCAGGTCCATTCACCACGGTGGAGATGTGTGAGTGGTTTCAGGCGGGCTACTTCACCATGACCCTGCTGGTGAAGCGGGGCTGTGATGAAGGTTTCCAACCCCTGGGGGATGTCATCAAGATGTGGGGCCGCGTGCCCTTTGCCCCGGGTCCCTCCCCGCCGCCCCTGCTGGTGAGACAGCTACCACCAACGCAGCGCCCGCAGCCCAACCGGGGGCCCGCCGGGACTGTGAGTCAGAGCTCAGCCACCCGAGAGGATGGGGAGGGGAGGATGCAAATGAGAGGGCACATTTATAGACAGGTTATGGTGGCAGGAATTGTAATTTTAAATTCTCACCTCTTAATGTCACACAGTTGATTTAATGAAGTTTCTATTGCATGCTGACTTGGATAAAAGTGTGTAAATGTAGCTGAAATATTACCAGAAGCAAGTCTGTTCTAGATGCAGTAATTTGCGATTGTAATTTTGAGTCTGACTTTTCCTTTGTGTTGACATAATCTTTCCCCTTCATCAGGGAAACCTGGACCAGGAGCGCCTGAAAAAGCAACAGGAGCTCGCAGCAGCAGCTCTTTATCAACAGCTCCAGCAGCAGCAGCAGCTATTCCAGCTCATGAACAGGTGGGTGGAGGCTTCGCCCTAAATTTGTTGGAGTTCATTCCGGTCATAGTTTGAACTTTGGAGGATATGTTGAGTTTCAAAGTAAACGTACACGTCGGGTGTCGCTTTATGTCCCAGGTGCAGTGAGCAGAGTATGATGCCTTCGATGAACAGATCGATGTCAGTGCCAGATACAGGGTCCATGTGGGACATGCATACCTCAGCTTCACAGCCGTCAGGTACAGTGTGGACTGCTGCTGTTTGTGCACACACAGGCAGGCACAGTTAAAATACACAAACTGTAGCTGCTGCCGCTAAAATGATCCTTCTTCATTTCCATGTAGGTGGTGAAGCCAGTCTTTGGGACATAACAATGAATCCTTCTACTCAGGGTCCAACTCTCGAACAGCTTCAGAAGGTGAGGGCTGTTGAATAGTGACTACTGTGAGTCCATTGAGTCATACCAGCGTCAGATCCAAATATTCATTCAGAATTCCTGATGCCGCATTTCCTTTAGCTCCAGCAGGAGAGGCGAGACGCTGAACTCAGGGCGAAGCGTGAGGAAGAGGAGCAGCGTAAGCGAAGGGAGGAGAAGAGAAGGCAACAGGAGGAGCAGAAAAGGAGGGAGGAGGAGGAGATCTTCAGACGCAAGCAGGTGGAGACATTTTGCATTCATTTTATCCCATGTGTTGCCTTGGGGTTGTTAAATATGTTACTGGCTTTGTTCATTAAAGCAAAAATATTCCGTGCTGCGTTTTGATGTAGTTTTCATATTGTTTGATATTTTATTTGCTTTGCTGAGCGGCACTAAATGCTGCTTTCCTCTAAGAAACGAGAACCACAGCTATAGCCTGATCTGTCATATGTTCCCGCAGTGTCGTCAGCAGCAGGAACTGATCATGAAATTGCTGCAGCAGACCCCCCAGCAGCAAGGACCGGGGGCAGGCAGCTCTAGTTGGAGTGGGGCTTCCTCTTCTGGGCTTTCTAAGGCAGGAAAGCCCCAGGCTCTGGCTTTGCTGGAAATACAGCAGGAGACTGAGAGACTCCTGAAGCAGCAGCAGAGAGCCCAGCAGCAGAGAGACCGCGTGAGTTCACCATTCAGGTCTACAGCAGTGATAATGTTAGCATGTAGCAGGAGTTTGCATGTTTAAAATAAAAACGTACATATTGTTGGTCATTTATGGAGTCTGGTTTTTATCTGTTTGCAGCACTCTGGTTTGTCGATGGGGAGCTCCTCCATGGGAGGGCAGTGGGTGGATGGCGTGGGTATGTGGGGAGGGCCGGGTAGTCTGGAGAGTAAGAGCAGTAGTGGAGGGTCTTCGGGCAGCATGGGCATGTGGGACGAGGCTGTGAAGAACCAGACCGGCCTGCGTGGGAACAGCAACAACAACATGGGCCTTAAGAACAGCCGCAGCAGCCCATCACTCAGGTGAGCATGTCTGGGCAACTCAGCTGATGTGGATTAAGGTTATAAATGAATTTCTTTTAGTTGATGATAGTAATGATATCATTTGCCTGGGTGTCCTCCACAGTGATCAGTACATGATCCGTCGTAAGCGCACCGAGGAGGAGGAGAAGCTGCTGAAGCTGCTGCAGGGCATGAAGCCTCAGGACGGCTTCACCACCTGGTGTGAACAGATGCTGCACGCTCTCAACACGTCTGCCAACAACTCCTCCTCCTCTGTGGATGGTAGGCTGTTCAACTTGATCACATTTAGCAATCTAAAGGGTGTTTAGAGTTTACCCTCAGCTTACAGACATCAGCTATTGATGTCTGTGTAAATTACAGCAACAATTCTGTGTCACTAATCATTCACGCTGTGTGTTTATCAAGTTGCCACAATTGTGGCATACCTGAAGGAGGTGGAGTCTCCCTATGCAGTGCTGGATTTCATCCGGTCCTACCTAGGGGACACAGTGGAAGCCAAAGAGTTCGCCAAACAGTTTCTGGAGCGACGTGCCAAACAGAAAGCCAACCAACAGAGACAGCAGCAACAGGTAGGCTGCAAGAGCATCGGTCCAAAATGTCACCTGCTCAGTAAACGACATCAGTGTAATTTAAAGAAAAGAAAAACATTGCTGAAATGTTCTCTTTATAGAACACAGAAAGCCTGCCCATTAAAGCCTCCTTTAATCTATAGTATGACGAGTGGCTAATTGTTCATTTTAATTGTGAATAGACACAGACTGTGTTCAGTAGTTTGCATTTTCAGTCGGAAACTGATGGTTTTCTCAGGTGTGAATCGATGGCACATTCTAGTCTGTACAAGTGTTTGATGTAGTGTTCAATTTGTATAATTTAACTTGGAAACCTAGGGGATTCATAGGCTGTATAAAATATATGGATGGAGCCGCTGTGACATTTTTTTTTTTTATTTGACCAACACTGAGTTGTTTTTCAGTGCCAGCTTGAGACACTTAAACCTCACTGCCATCATTCACAACCAAGAACAGAAAAACTGCCTGAAACTGAACGTTTAGAGCAGTCTGAAGTCAAAGCTCAGGGATTACTTGTATATACTTGTGTGTGTGTGTGTGTGTGTGTGTGTGTGTGTGTGTGTGTGTGTGTGTTGTATATGTATATATTAGGGCTGCCACAAACGATTATTTTGATAGTCGACTAGTCACCGATTATTTTTGCGATTAGTCGACTAATCAGATCATCATCCATTGGACGTAAAACCTACAGCTTATTGCACCAGCAGCATCTGCTCATATATAACTATCATTAGCTTACAGCTTTAAGTGTTTAAGGTATGTGCTAACTAAAAATAAAGACAAGATGATAGTTTATTAAATTTTAATGAAACAGCCGTCTGCTCCTTGCTATCTAAAATATAACAGGACACCGGAGTAAATTCTCGAGCATCTCACACTTCTGATAATCAGTTGTCTGCCTGACGTTTATTCAGCTGTGTGAAAACTATAACTTTAAACAAATAAAATACAAAAAAAAGCCAAATAATAACATTTTTAAGTTATCTAAGTGACTTATATATCATGTTTAACCTGAGTATCGAAAGATGGCAGTGGGTTTGAAAACGATTTCCCGGGAGTCCGGTGCTCTCACGGCTCTAGTGAGCCTTGCCCCCGGCTCGCTATCGAGCTAGTGGGTAACAGACGTCTCCGAAAATGTCGGAGCGCTTTTGAAAATATGTGGTGTCTTGATAAACTGAGCAGATATTTGAGGTTTACACAGCAACATTCTCGCCTAAAAATATGTTAAAAGTTTATTTTGTGACCCAGAAAGATTAACAAGAGTAATATTAAAACTAACTAGCTGCCGCCATTGTTGGAAACTGAGCAGGGATGCGCTATGAATTCTGGGACACAGCTTCTTCTTCGGGGTTTAACGGCAGCTGGCATCCTTGTACATGCAGTGCTGCCATCTTCTGTTTCAGTCCGTTATTACACTTAAATCCTGCTACTTATTCCTGCGTCTTTTGGGATCTTGCAAAGCTTCAAACGACGCGTCGACTATTAAATTAGTCATCGACGATTTTGATAGTCGACGTAATATATAAAAGTCCTCTTTAAGACATTATGGACGTGGTTTCACACACAAACCTTCTGTGGTTAGCTAGATTGAAATTGTAGGAAGTGAATATTTTGGATGAAGGTCAGGCTTTGCACATATGTGTTTAAAAGTATTATTAACAGGCTGAGAGTGGCTTTAATTCCTCCTCTTCTCTTTGTGTCCTAGTTATCAAAGGAAGTGGCTGGATTGAACATGAACTTCCCTCTGCAGGTAAATGCAGACATGCCTCTAAGCCATACACGCAGAATTGTTATTAACACAGCATCAATGAGTGCTCCCCTTTACTACAACTATAACTTTACTACAGCATTAAAGACTTTTCATAGACAGTGAAAACTTTAATTTCTTTATGAGGAGTCTCCTGGATCGAAACTCGAAAAGAAAACGGAAACATCAAAGGGTCACGTCCAACCTGGCACTGTTACGATCTTGATCATTTTTACTTTGTGTTTTTTAGGATTCAATGCGAGGTATGAATCCCAACACTCTGCAGTCCATGTTTCAGGCCAACCACATGGGCAAGGCTGGTCTCTATGATAACCAGGGAGGAAAGATGAAGAAGAAACAGCCCATGATGCTGCATTCTGACCCCAGCATCTTAGGTATGCGACCTCAAGAGCTTTTAAGGTTTTTCCTTTGAGCTTCTTCACCACGTACATGGACAGCTTTACCAAAAAGCTTTTTTCTTAGGTTTTAATTTTGTTTAGTTTTCTTCTGTCCATTTTTTTTGTTTCACTAGGTTTCTAGAGTGTATTTAGTACTGTTGGTGTTAGTTATAGTTCCCATATATGTTCATATTGCCAGTTTTTGTTTTTTTTTTTACACAGCTTAGTTTGAGTTAGTTTTCGATCCTTTTCGTAGCCGTCGTTTTTATTCACACCTACCTTCAGCTTTTAGTTCAGAGCCCAGATCAAGTCCATGAGTTACTCACTAGAGGAAATGCTTAGCATGGAAACGCAAAGTGGAAAATGTAGTCATTTGTGCAGTAGGATTATCTGTGAAGTGAAACCAGGTTGTTTCCACTGTATAACACTGATCTGCTTAAATGACCTACCGAGAGCAGAGATGCAATAATAAATCAGCTAGCTACCAATGCTCCGTCTCAGGGAGCGTTAAGAGTCCAACTCGTTGATATGTAAAAAATATAAACACAGCTTATTCACTCTTCTCTGACACAGTGTAATTTGCAGTGGGCTGTGGTTGCGTCCCCCACACTGTAGCTGTTTATTCGCTTTCCGAAAACCTTTTCAGACAAAATCCGAATCAGCAAAGAAACCAAAAAGAAGCCAAGAGCTTATAATATCGTTTTCTTTATTCCCTCCTGTCAGTGTCTAAGCCAGCCTTTAACCCTTGTGCCACCCTTCTCTAATCTTGGTGTACTCTCTCCCCTCTCTTCCCTGTGCCCTCTCCTACCTGCAGGGTACTCATTCCACAACACGGGCGACTGTATGAGCCTGAATGAGATGGAGATGGTGGAGGATTACTGATGTGACGCAGCGCAGCAGCAATAGCTACCTGAGGCCTTCTGTCTTTTAATCAGACAAACCTGATGACGAATGTGCACTGCTGGGGGAACCGAACTGGGGGTTGTGGGGTACAAAGGGGGGCAAGCATGGTGGTGAGGGGGAGGTGTGGAGTGGAGGCGCCCAGTTCAGCGCCTCCCACTCGTTCTTTCCCTCTGGATAGAAAAAAATAAAAAAGGGCTCCCTGCTGCACCAGTTGATCACTAGAGCAGGGGAGGGGGGGGTGAGGCTCGGTGAGGTTAAAAGGATGATGGGTATCCTCTGGCACTCAAAAGATTAAGCACCTTATACTGAACTAATGCACTTTATTGAGATGGGATTTGAATAGTTTTTCTTTTTGTTCGTGTGTGTGTATGCGTGCGTGTTCAGAATCAGTGCGCATACGGTGTGTGTACATGCACATTATCGGCATGTGCAGCAGAACTGGAAGGCGGCGGTGAAAACAGCGAGCAGGGCCGAGCGGGCGGGACGTTAGGTTTTCAAATTCAGGGGGACCTTTAGTTGAAACCTTATCAGAGAGCAAATCCTTTCTCAAAAGACAAACACTGTTGATATTTCTCTTGTTTAGCATTTTTTTTTTTTTCTTGGTTCTGTTTTTTACGTTTATATAAAAAAGTAAAGCTATTGAAAAATGGATTATAAAAAAACTTGAAGATTTGCACTTGCCTAAAAAAACGAAATAAGAAAAACGACAAAAAAAAAAGAAAACAAATGGGGTTAGTTAGAAGTGAATATTTTTGTGAATGTGTATGAGCGACTGGGAGTGGCTGATGTGTGGCGGCTGAGTTGTGTCAGTAATATACAGTCTGCACAAGTTTTTTGTCTTTTGTTGCTTACCGAGATGTATGAAACATAAGAGGCCATTTTTGTCTTTTCTGTTTGGATAGTCATTTTGTATTCATGTTTCGAGTGAGTGTGTGTGTGTGTGGTCCTTTCCAGACAAGGACGTGTGTGTTTTATGGGTGTGACTGAATGCTTGTGTGTGTGTGTGTGTGTATGAGAGAGAGAGAGAGGGCAATTGCACAACACATCCTTTCTCTCACCAGCTCTTCATCCCCTGATAGAAAACCAGAAATGCATATATTTGTAAATGTTAGCTTTGCTCTCATCACATGACGACCACCACTAGTTCATTTCCCTGAGCTTCTCCCCATGGGGAGCCGTCTCTAGACCTGGAAGGGACTAAGCAGACGTGGCGAATCATGAGGGACATTACTGTGTGCGCATGCGAGTGAGATTTTCAGCGTGCGTGTTTAGAGTACATGTTCATTTACTGTTCATAGAAATGAGTTAAAACTACAGGTACTCATTTTTCTTGTTGTTGTTTTCTTGTATGTGTATGAATGCACATTTGTGCCTAAGAACTTGGATAGGGTGCATGGCCATCGAGACATTAACTCTTTTTTGAGAGCGAGTGTGGTGCGTGTCAGTGCTCAGCACAGTGTATGTAAAGTATGTACGTTTCTATGGTAAATATTTCTAGTTGAGTCTAGGGGTGATCCATCGGAAGGCTTAGTCCAGCGTGTTTTTCCTGGGGGTGTGATCACGTTGCCTTTTGTCAGCTCTCGAACTTGTGAATGAAAGGTGTCGAGTTTCTGACTCTGAAATACAAAAAAACCACAAAAAAACAATTTAAAAAATACAGCATCTTAATGTGCGAGTGCACAGAGCGGTGCATGAAATGTTAGCATATTGTGTTACATATTCGTTGTTGCAATTTGATAATGACGAGTTTTCTTTTTTAAATGAAAAATATATATAAATATATACATTATATACAAAGTTTAAAAAGTATTTGGACTAAGATGAGCACTTGGGGCTGCTATTTTTGTTGTGTGTTTTTAATTTTCTTTTCCTTAATTTTTTTTTCTCATTTTTTGCCATGTGAAGTGTGTATTATTTTTCTTTTCTTAAGAAAATATTGAATGTATTCCCAAAAAAAAAAAAGACAAGAAACCCGTGCTGATACAAGATTTTGTTTTTGTTCCTCAGAAGATTTCAAAAATGGAAACAAAACCGAAAAAAGCTTCAAAGAGTTGAGCGGGGTCTTTTTTTTCTTTTTCTTTTTTTTTTTCATTTACACAGTGGAGGAGAGAGACAAACTCGAGATGGATACAGTTGAACACACTGCCTCTACAATCCTGGTCGTACAAATGGTGACTAAAGAAAGGACTCTTTCTATTCCATACTGGAGCTTTGGTTGTTTACAAGCCACATGGATATCTGTGGGTGCAGTTTTATTCTTTTGTTTTATCTTCTTTTTGTTCCCACATGAGACGGGTGGGGTTTGCAAGTGCGCTTCTGCCATAAGGACATTGAGTGGTGTGGTGGTGTTTTTGTTTATTTTGGTTCGTTGTTTTTGAGGAAGAGTGGCAGGCATCACAACAACATGGACAGGATCCTCTAACTAGATCTGTGTCGTGGGTCCTGAGACTTGATCAGCCGTGGAGCGGAGGTAGAAAAATCAAGGACGTGGCTGTGTTTTGTGGAGAACCGAGTGCAGGGCTGCAAACCCTGGAGGGGGAACTTGAGAGGACGGTATGAGCGCATCCGCTCGGTGCTCTCGTCTTCACCTCGGCCCTCGAAAGCACTCGCACCCTGCCCTCACCGACTCACCTATGCACTTTTGTTCATTCAAGCTGTGAGGTACAATTTTGGGGATGGGAGCACAATTACAACAGGAGGATTGCTACGACTTTGACAAAGTCACTGAAAAAGAAATTCCCAAACTGAAATAAGAGACTCGAGAAGCTCGTCTTCTCCCACCTCCTGTACATAACCATATTTTTGTATTACCTTTCAGAGTAGAAAGAAAAAAATGCAAAATGGATGAAGGAAAATTCATTGATTATATGGAGTGAATGTTCTTCAAGAAAACCAATCTTTTTTTTTTTTAATCTAGTTTGAGATGGGACTCGCTGAGAGTTTAGTTTGCCAGTAGCCCTGAAGTAATCGGGGAAGGAACGTAAAACCACATGGACTGGGGTGGTGGCCATACTGCAGTGGCTCCAAGACTGACTGATAGCTACTTATTAAAATGGATGTTGCAGTGGCTACAAAGAGCCCACCAAGAGTGTTTGATCAACACGCACAGTAAAGAGATGGACACTGATGACAGCCTCAAGAGCTGCAGAGTGACTACCGGAGGACAAGTGCTTGGCGTTGGTAAGATGTTCTTCCAGAATTTTAATTGTTTTTCTCCTTTTTGTTTTTGTTTAATGCTAATTTTCACAGTAAATTTAGTCTGTTGACTAAAACTTTTAACTTTTAGTCATAATTTAGTTGCCTAAATTCTTTTAGTTGACTAAATATAGTAAATCTAAAATCGATTTGACCAAAATCTAGAATTTGTCGTGTTTTTACTGGTGAGCGGCGCTCCACACGTTTGGCAAAACCTCTTATTTTCCTCGACGTGTGAACTGTGTACATGTGTCTTCTCTTCCTCTCAAGCCTCAAAATTGTTGCTTTTTCATGAGAAACAAGGATGGGAGTTGTGTCGTTTCTCGCCACCTCATAAAAAAAAAAGAAAACTTGCTCTTTCCTGGGGCAGATCAAATTTGTGCGTCTAACCTCGCTGCACGAGGAGATTACTTAATTTAATGAATTGGTTCAGATTGGATCTAGTCTCTCCAGAATATCTTCATCTTGTTATTTGCTGATGGAAGTATCCATACATTTTCATTTAGTTGACTTGTTTCCGTCAGCAGGAAAAAGGTTGCTAACAAACTATGACAAAAATTATTGGTCAATGAAGCTTTCGTAAAGTTACAGGTTGCTTTTGCACCTTCATGGATTTGTTAAATTAATGGATAATTTACTATGGCAAATTAAAATTGTGGTAGATGATCATTGTAAGGCTGTAATAAAACTAGATGTAGCGGCCAGAATAAAAAGTGAAGCCAGTGTAGCGTTGCCGTAACTCCGTTCTCTCTCTAACGTCCAGCAGAGGGTGTTTGGAAGGCTACAAGAAAATTAAGCTTTAGTGTGACCTTATTTAAAGTCCTTCCTGGTGAAAGACTTTGTGGTCTTGTGGGCATTTCAAGTCTTGCTGAAACTTTTATGTTCATTTAACAAATTTTGGTGCCGGTTAGCATGAAAAAGTGGGGGTAGCCTGTGAGTCTGCATTATGCTCTGGTGTCTCAATAAGCGCTCACAAAAACACCACAGTGGAAATATTCAGCTCAAGGCTTCACAACAGAACTTTTAACAGTTGCCACTTCCATCATTTATATACAGTCCTGTCCTCTGTTAATGTTTGTGTCCAAGTTTTGCTGATTATGTCTTGCACTCTTTCTGTGTGTTTTCACAGGAGTCTGGCTGTGCTTTATTTGCTGCCCTCTGCAAGGAGGATCTTATCTACAGCCAACCCATGAACCAGTGAACCCTAAACCTGTCCTTTTGAACTTAGACCCTAAGAAACTTTTTTTGACCTCAGTGTGGGCAGGCCAATGGCATTATACGTTGGACAGATGAAGTTACAGGTTTATCAACTCTTCATCCCCTTTTTGCTGGAAATGTTCGGTTAAGGATTTAATCCCACACTCCATCTAAGAAGAGGATACAAAGGCTTGCGTTGCCCAGAAGTTCATCATCCACCTCAGCCGGGAAAACTCTCGGATGGTGGTCTTAAAGGTCTTCTAGCCATTGGGACCGACGAGCCGCTCTCCTGCCCAGATGTCAGAGACAGTGTGCTGGGATGAGTTTTGGTGGACGTGGTCGGATTACATCTCAGCCATCGCAAAAGGCTGCTGCTGTGGAACTGGATGAACTGAAAGAATTGTACAAGGAAAAAAAGGACTTTTGAAAACAAAACACAAAACTATCATATGTCAAATAAATTCTCAAGTCCAAAGGAGCAGGCAGACACACTACATGCACACATTCAGCTAAAGTTACATCGGCTCTCCTCTGGAACAATGTCTACACACACGTGCACACACACACACCAGAGATACACAATATCAAACGACACAAAGACACACAAGCATCAACGCCCAGCAGCATAAACGCTGAGCTTTGTAAATAATGTAAAAGTTAGTGTTTTTGAGTTTTCTCCATAATGGCTTTTGCTTTATTTCTTTGTTCAACATGCCTTAAATTGTATAGTTCAGTCTGAAATGGCTTAATGAAAACGTTCTCAGTTTAAGTTGGAAACCACCTCGTTAACTGTACTCTAAAGAACGTTTTAACAAGACGTCTGTTCGCTGACAGACTTGTCCTGTATAAAAGTGTAAATGTGATCTACTTTAAAGATACTAGTTAACTAAAGAATAGAGCAATGAGGGCTTTTTGGTTGATCTAATTTTACTGGTGGTTGGATTTTTGTTGCCCTTTTTTTTCCGTTTTGATCCAAATAAAGTGTGGATTCGTTGAGATTTCCTATTTAGATTACTGCTGAAGGTGCAGGCTTGACAAAGGGCTGAAGTCTGTGCTGCCTGGAGCTGGGCTTACTGGGTAATACGCAGAGGTTCATCTCAGAGCACGCGCTTGTTGCTGTGTCGTATCTGTTGTTGGATACAGTCCTCGGCTAAACTGAACCAGAGCGGCAGGTCGTCCTCAAATTGATTTGTTTTCTTTACACTCCAGGGGAATAAAATGTTTTAGGAGTTGGATCTTTTTACAGTTTTGACATAGTGATTCACACTTGTCTTATAGAAGTGCTTGTAAGAACAGGCATGCATGATGGTTGGTAGTATTTGTGGGGTTTGACACTAAAATCTGTGTATCTAATAGTGCTGCTGACCATCAGTGATGGCACTGAATCGATACGGAAGCGACCAGGCTGTGGTGTGTCTGAAATCTGAAAGGTCTTCTCGGACCACGTCTTTACTCTGTATGTCTCATTAAATTTAAGAGATTCGTGTTTTTAGTCATTCTATAGTTTGTTTGTTTTTTCCTTCTTTATAACCAAACATATGCAGTTTTTTATCCAAATGGAAACTGATGTTTATCGAATACCGTCAGTTTAGACTTGTTAAAAGTTTCTGGTCAACTGTGGGAGTGGTGTGCAGTTTTCTTCTATAGGTAAGTGAAATAGCCACAGTTGGCATTGGTATGTCATAACTGTTGAATTGATATTGAATTATTACTTTAAATGTTATCACATTTTTTAAAAAAGCTGATACTGTGATGGATGAATCATCAGTCTATTTTACTGCACTACAAAAGCTTTTATGATCAGAGAAACCACAGTATTGTGTCTAAAGACCCTGGTTGATGAGCAGCTTGACCCGCCTGCTTCAGGATAGAAAGTATAGATGGAAAGATTACCTGGTTCAGTTTTGCTGGTTACTGTAACACCGACTGTAATGATGGACTCATGGTTATACCCCAGTCAGCCCAGCTCCTTCACTTAATACATCTTTGAATGTTGTTAAAATAACAGCATACATGTAATGAAAATGTTTTGGAAAAGAACAACTGAAAAGAAGTGTAAATAGTTTGGCTTTTGTTTGAAGAACAAAATAAATACTAAATAAATAGCATTTAGCTGTGATCGACTCTGTGTGTGTTCTTTGGTTATCTATGAAGTTCGAGTAAAAAGCCAAGAAGACATCTTGTTATGAATCACGCTTATCCGCACATAATAGAATCAGCACTCACTGAGCGCGTCTCGTCCAATGAACTCTCGCGATAGTTTGAAGCACATGGCCGCCCGCAGTGTTTACAACTTGTCGTAATGAGATGGTGAAGGGAAACAAAGTCCCGAAGCAGAAAGACGGCGATTAGTTTTGTGTGTTCGGTCTTTTTCACCGGCTTTTGGTGAAACTCTTGATTCTGCGGGTTTTGCTTTTCGGCCAAACCGCGAACACAACTAAAGGCCAGGCAAGCCACAACACAGGTATATAGCATCAGATTGCTAACGTAGGCTAATGCTAACTTGGGCTAAAGTGTGTGCTCCGATGTGAAGGGACGCTCAATAAGAAGCTAAAGCAAATGTCGCTAATTGATTTATCTACCAGAATCATCCATTATGCATAATAGCAACCGGGCGTGCGTGGACATGTAGAAAGAATGTAATATGTATCGCTCAAGCTTTAACTTGACCAAATAGACGCGAATGCTAGTTTGGTAAGGCAGCTGGCAGTCACGACTAGCCACAGGTGTGTGCTGTGAGGCAGTGACGTGCTCCTCTCACAGCAGCTGCACGTTCACTTTATCTTCAGTCTGACTTTACGGTTTTTTCCTGGTTTTCGTGAACGTGCTATCATGGTCTCCCGTCGTTTTGACGAGCTCATTGTTCGTCTCGCTTTTCTCGTCTTCGTGTTTTCTCGACTCAATGTTTCCTAGGCTGGTGGGTGCTGTGATGTCCTCGTACCCCAACAGACTCAAACATCCACACTGCAGGAGGAAGCACTACCCCAGTAGCACCTACCTCACCCACGTCTGACAGCCGACTGCTGGACACCGGGCGCTTGAAAGCTGGGTGGAGGGCTTCACGGGAGAGAGAGAGAGGGAGGTAAACAAAGATGTCAGACTCTGCGGGAGGTGGTGAAAGTGGAGGTGGTGCAGGGCAGGACTCCGAAGCAGATAATGAGCCCCCTCAACAGCCTCCACCTTTACTGCCTGGAGGTGCAGGGGAGATCTTAGAGGAAGGGGCTTCGCCATCTGCCAAGAGGCTGAGGATGAGTGAGGAGGGCGTGGGGCAGGATCAGGTTGTGGAGCCTGGTCAGAGGCATGAAGAAACACCAACACAGCCTAGCTCGCTGCAGGGAATGCCAGCCCAAACTGCAGAAGGTACAGGATTGTTTCTGTTTTAATTCAAGATTATATGCATATATTAATATAAATTAAGATTACAGATGACCTGTGTTTAATCTGGCTTCTGCTGTCAGGGACAGGAGACCTGCTGCAGTGTGAGGAGGGAGGTCATAGTGGGAAAGAGGTAGTAGTCGTCGGGGAAGAAGAAGAGTACCATCAAAATGGAGAAGAAGGGCCAAAACCAGAGGAGGAACACAACAGTGATGGATCTGCAGAAAGCCCCGGTGACGGACAACAGTACGTGGAAGAAAAAAGGTTTATGTGTAGATTTAAATGTAGAGTAAGTTTGCAATATTTAGGCAGAGTTGCGATACAAGAAGCGCGTTCATAAAATTGCAGAAACTGCTAGAAGAGATCGTAGCAGATGAACACAGAAGATATAATCTGAAAAATATTTTAAAAAGTATGAAGTTTGCTTTTTATTAATTTTTCTTACACCCTTTTTATGTTAAAATTTGCATAACTGGTAAATTAGTCTTTGTCAGGTAAAAACAAAAGGAAGCCAGTGCAGAAGTTAATGGGCGCACTTGGTTATTTTGGATTGCATTGAAGTGAGAGAGAAAAAAGGTGCATGCTCATTGGCTAATGAGTCTGTGAAGGTTCTCAGTCATCCAGGTCATCGTAGTCTAATCATTTTCACACCTTGGCTCATGTCATTAGGTAGAGGATCAATAGGGGGTCCTTTTGTCCCTCTCGGGGCTTAAATCTGGGACTCTTCACCATTTGACCTTAGAACTGAAGAAGCTTCTCAGATGAGAGGTGAAACGTCTTCAAGCAACTTAAAGTCCAGACGCTTTTCTTTCTAAGCTCCTTAGACCATTGGCTAATGACTTTTCAATCAAAAGAATCAACCAGTGAGTGTGCAGTTTCACGGTCTAGGCACAATCTCATCTCGTGGCTTTAGTGCAGGACTTCAAAAACCAGCAGGTAGCTTCACAGGAGCTTTGTGAACAACAGGTGGGCGGGGCTTCTGTACTCACAGCCAGAGCTGCGTCCCTGAAATGACCATAACAGTGTCATACAAGTCGCAAGAGTAGAAGAACCTGTCTGAAACGGAGCATTTAGAACGATGTTTGTTTAACACTGGGTCTTTTCTTCATACTGTGATACACGAAATCTCCGACTATGTGTTTGTTTGTCCCCCAACTCCTCTTACGTGACCCGGAGCTGAGCAACCAAACGTACATCTTGGGCCTCTGAAGGTTCTTATCTATATTGGACATTGTAACAGCATCATGTTGCCTAGCAACTACCTTAGCAACTACCTAAATGATCTGCCAAGTAACCAAAATCCTTTGCATAAAACTAGGGATGCACCGATACCGATACTGGTATTGGGTATCGGGGCCGATACTGTAAACTGTGTGTGTACTCATACTCGTAAAAGTTAACCGATACCATGAACCGATACCAACTTA
Source organism: Neolamprologus multifasciatus (assembly GCF_963576455.1). Classification (NCBI taxonomy): domain Eukaryota; kingdom Metazoa; phylum Chordata; class Actinopteri; order Cichliformes; family Cichlidae; genus Neolamprologus; species Neolamprologus multifasciatus. The sequence continues at coordinate 11,418,384 of NC_140441.1, forward strand.
TTTCATTAATCAGAGGGTGGCTTGTCATTTCTGTTGTAGTTTTTTAGATTGGCCACTAGGGGGGCAATTATTATTTTATTTATTATTTATTTTATAATAATTATTTTGTTTGTTTGTTTACAATATGGACACTCTGCAATAATTTAAAAGTTTATTTCATTCTCAAACCTAAGTTGTATTTATTTTATTCCAAACAGAAGTGTTTATTTATTATTCTGAAAGCTCGAGACAGTGCCAATAGTTCAGTGATATTTTGTAAAATTACAATGTGGAGACTCTGCAATAATTTAACAGAAGTGCTTATTTTTCACTTGGAATTTTTTTGTGGTCATTTTTATTAAGATTTTATTTTTTATCACAGGGAATATAATAAAACCTGTCTTCCAATTCATTGCATTTGTGTGTGTGTGGTAGAAGTATAGTTTTTTGTACTCTGTATCGGCAAGTACTCAGATCCAAGTATCGGTATCGTATCGGTTTGAAAAAATTGGTATCGTTGCATCCCTAAATAAAACATCAAACACGAATTTAAGGTGACAGGTTGTATAGCATGTGTCAGGTATGGTCCTCCCATACTCCAGAGGCATGCATGTGGGGTTAATCGGTGATTCTGTGCATGAACGAGTTACAGTCTCTCTGTGGTGGATGCACAACCTGTCTAGGTTGTAACCTCTAGACCTATGTGAGTCCACAATAGGCTCCAGCCATCAACTATATTAGCTGTGCAGAACTTGGCTGAGTGTGTGGAGACTGTGAACAGATGAAATAATTAACAGTCCAATCAATGCAGTCAACATGTCTTTGAAGCTTTAAGTTTATCAGCGACAGTGAGAGTGTCGTGTTTAGTAATGATGTGTTGTTAGATGTTGAGAAGTGCTTTTTTTAATTGACACTCGTGTTTAAGTGGGGCGGCTAAAAGCACCAGAGCATTAACAGATTCATTATTTTGAGGCAGTCAGACATCATTATGCTAAAATTTGGAGAAAATGACCCAGGATGAAAAATAATGTAGTCAACTAATAGAAATCTAATTAACAATCAGCTGTAGTGTCACTGTGTGTAAATGAAGCAGCTTATTACTTGGAAGTTTCCTCTTTGCTTTATATACAGAGCGTGTTTGACTGAGGCTAGGGACTTCATTGGATGATGTGTGCCTAAAATAGCAATGAGCTTTAAAATTGTCTTCAATTATAAACCTTTAAGTGCTCATCTCTTAATAAACGTGAGATCTAGCTTTTAGTGGAGTGCATGAGCTTGTTGCGAGCGCCTCTTTGACCACGGACGTCCTTGTCTCTCTGTCTCCAGGCTCAGCTTAGATTTTACCCAGAACCCTCAAATGCTGACTGGTTCCTGGACAGAGTACTCCAACCTGCCGGAGAACTACCTGAAAGGCTGCAAATGGTAAATTCATTTTTTATATATGAAGAAAACATTGCGAGGGACGTATTCATGGTTATTACATACTGGGCTTAGACACAAAAACAAGGCGACGTAAGGCTTTGAAATGGATACTGTGTGCATCTGCAGGGGGGCTGAGAGGTAGGTAGCACTGGGGTGCCGCTATATTTGAGTTTTGCCACTGGACTTGGAGTTCTCGGGAAGGCATCAGATCAACATGTGAGGTTCCATCATTGTTTGCATGAGCACAATAGCTGCTGCTACAACCACACTGCCCAGTAATGTCACGCCTGAACTCTCTGGTTGCTTCCAATGGGCAGAGTACTGGTATGTAGTCTGGGCAGAACAGTATGCAGGATGACACTGTGAGCCTGAGCTTTGATCAAATAAGACAGCTAGGTGCAATATTATTTATGATTTTATAGGATTTTAAAATCAATGTGATATTTAATTGGAGGCCAGAGAGAATTGGGGTAATAGACTCAAACCTACCAGTACCAGTTAGAAGGCGAGCCGCAGCGTTTTGAGCGAGTTGCAATCTTTGAAGAAAGGCAGACTGAAGGCCAGTGTATGGGGAGTTGCAATAGTCTAACCTGGATGTGACAAAGGCATGGATAAGCTTTTCTAGATCCTCACGTGGTAAGTACGGCTTGGCTTTAGAGATTAAACGAAGTTGATAAAAACAAGATTCAATAACAGAGGACACGTGCTTCAAATCATATCAAAGATGTACATGGTCACCATGACGTCTGCTTTTAGGTAGTGACCCAAGCAGCCACAGGAAACAAATCCGTTAGTTTCAAATGTGATTTATTTACATTGTGAAAAAAAGGAACCGAAACGGGAGTGTCAACACTTCAGGGTGAGGCCAAAACAATAAACAAAACAAATCCCGCACCCCTGACCTTACCAAAACAAAGTCACAAATAAAGACAGAGTCTAGCCTCCTTAACTAACTCAAAACAGGAGAAAACGGGTGATCAAAAGAAACGGCAGCTCACCCCTACCTACTCCACTTCCACAACTTTTAAGCGGCTGCCACAGTTACACTGCTGGGTCGTGAGGAGAAACGCGAGGACCTCTCCGGCTGTAGCGCTCCAGCCTCCTTTTAATGGGCGGGTCCTCCAGCTGGAACCAGTCACGTCGGTGCAGTGTATCCACGCACCAATCGGAGCAGGGCCCTGGCACAGCTAAATGAACATAAAAAGACACAACACCTGCACAAAACAAACCCATGAACATGCAAGTTCGTAACAGGAGCCAGTGAAGCAGACAATTGCAGTGTTCACTCAGTTAGTAGCAATCTGCCGATCACAAGGTAGCAAACAATACTCATCCTCAGCTTCTGATACTAACGAGGACTATAATTTACAAAGCAAATGTTTTTAGTTTTTGTGTTTTTTCGGCCAGTTTTGAATCAACTCTGTGGTGTTAAGATTAACATACATGAACAATAAACTAGAGATGGAGCTCCGAAAATCATAGCAAAAGTGTTTACTAAGTTTCCAGGTCAGTGGAGTTGATGCATTATTTTGTCACAGTATTGTCAACATTTTGACTTGTTTTTGTATCGAGAGGGGGGCTGCTGGCTCACTCAGGAGTATACAGGTTTAACTTTTTACCCCTGTAGAGCCTCTTTATCCCTGAAGGCTCTACAGGGGCCCAGTGAAGCTTTGTTTTTGTTTTGTTTTTTAAACTCTTTTCAGAAAAGAGCCGATTCTTTCAGATTTCAGGTCTGCTTATAGAGATTGAAAATGTGACGTCATTCAAGGGTAAAACCGCAAAGAATTCTGGGAACTCGTGGCAAGAGGTACTGGCGCACGCAGGCTTTCAATTGAAATCAGTTACACAGCGATAAAAAGAAACACAAAAATGGCAAGAAGCTGTTGTATTATTAACTGCAATAGCCGGTCGTATGACAGCCACGGGAAGCTGACGGGTAAAGAGATCTTTTTTTTTTATCGGATTACGTCGTTGAAGAGAAATTGTTCGAGCCATGTTTCTGAAGTAAAAAGAGGCGAAGACCAAATATAACGTCCCAGAACACTCCAGCTCACAGGTTAGTCTTAGGGCTGGGTATCGTCACTGATTTCTAGAATCGATTCAATTCCGATTCACAGGGTCCTGAATCGATTCGATCCACGATTCGATTTAATTCGATTCGATTCACTTTGATTTGAATCTGGGAAATTTTGACAGTCAGAAATATTATAATTCAGATCAGTACATTTACATATTTTTGTATCTATAAAAAGGAAGCTGACACACCAAGATTTTATCAAAGGTGTGAGCATCACAGCAGAGGCCTTTGTGTCAAAGTAGCTGAAGATAAAACACAGAAAAACATGAAGGTGATTTTCCTGTTCTGGGATTTTATAAAAATTTTCTGCAGTAGATCAAAAACGAAAGAAAACCATTAATCAACACATGAACATTACCTCTGAAGTTACAGCGGTTTTATTAGAGACAAGGCTAAGCGTTTTGCATTTTGCATAATTTTAAAAAGTTTAAATTTGTTCGGTATTGAACGGCAGAAATTAGGTTTTATTTTCGGAAGTATATAAAACAAAAAAAAAAACCGTCGGCCGACAGCGCTGTAAACAACGGTAGACTTGTGCGTAACAAGCAAGCGAATAATGCAGAAAACAGTACAGAGAGAGAGGGGGGAGAGAGCGCGCAAGAGAGCGAGCATGCGAGAGAGAGCTGTGCATCGTGGTCGAAGCAAAACAATAAAAGTCAGAGTGAATTCATGACTTTGTTTATGTGAAGCCTAGTTTGGATCTTCTTTTTCTGCTGGTTCGGTCAATATTATTTGGAGAGAGATAAAAATAACAGCTTTAGAATCAGCGCAAAAAGGGCGTGAACACAAAGCGCGGACCGCCGACAGATCAGAATCAGCGCGCTGTCGGCTTTCAGCCCCGACTGTGAGAAAGGCGACATCTCACTGATTCTGATCCGCGGGTCGCGCTGTGTGTTTAAGTCTTTGTGCAGAATCCGTGTTCCTGCTCTCATTTACTGTCTTAGCTGTTTGGTGGTTGTTGAAATTTTGTGAGATTTCACCAGAGATTCTGGCATTTCGGGCAAAATAAATTTATATTAAAAAATCGATTCAGGATTTTAATGAATCGATTTTACGTTATCCAAGCCAGAATCGATTTTAATCGATAAATTGATTATAAAAACCCACCCCTAGTTAGTCTGCTCCAAGCATTTCCACAAAGGTCAGTCTTCTGTTGTAGTTAATACGTCATTTTTCATGACATAATTGGTGATATAGGTTACAAGCAAGTCTGGCGCTGAACAGAAATTGTCGCGCTATGCTCCTTTGTTTATTGTGCATAAATAGTGAATTGTCCTCACACAATATTGCGTTTCGCTTCTGTTATTACCATGGTGCATTGACAAAAACATATACTTTTATTCACAGGATAAAACAGTTGTTTTGTATCACTAATTGCCCAGTACAATTACAGCATACAGTATTATTGTCACTGCTACGTTTCTGTAATGCGAACCAGAAATTATTTCCACTACTAATTAATTACCGTTGAGCTCAAAGGTCCTATTAATAAACGGTTAACGAATGTGTATTTATGAAGACGATTTGTGAGACTGGTAAACTTATGATACGTACGATGGTCTTTCGTTCTACACGGTGCATTTCATGGTCCTGTACCCATCCGTCGGTAAACTGTTCCTGGGCTTGTTGCAGTGACCTGAAGTTACTAAACTTCATGAGTGTATGCACTCACTCCAAGAACCGTATAATTATAAATATGAGCGTGGTGAAAGTTGGGCAGCACGCTAACGTATTTTGTCCACTCTGTGTGCTCGTAAGGGTCTGACCCTTTCACTCCTTTGATTTTTTTCCTCATATCTTTTCTTTGCCTTTTCATCAAGTCTGTCTTTGTACGGTCCGGCATTGTTCTCCTTCGTTTTGTACATAACTTTTTGGGGGGCAAAGAAAAAGCAAGAAGGTATTGGAACCGGAGAATGAACGTTTTGCGGTGCTGCACATGCTTGCATTTGATGCGGTACTTGGATTGTTTTGCCACGAGTTACCGGCATGCAATGCGCGAAAGTCACGTGGTCTGTCAATCTCTATAGAACACAAGGAAAGATTTCAGGTCTGCTTATAGAACACAAGGACCGGGAAGTTAGTGAGGGTGGTGGTCTGCCTATACAGACCTATACAGTTGTCAAACCATATCTTTATTGCGATATGCTGAGGGGTCAAAACACATCATTGCGGGTACGGGGAGGTCACACGTTTATGGGGGAAAGAGTTAATGAACTTCCACATCTGCTTTACCTTTCCATTTTCTTTAATCAATGCTATAAATACAGTTGTCTGTGTACAAGCTGCTTACATGCCATAGTGCAGCTGCATATATTTTAGTATTATATGTGTGTTTTGTGTTTTGTGTTACTTTAACATGCACACAGACCCAGCCCGAGTACTTGTTGTTCTAGTCTTTAATGATCTGTCATCCCTTCTCTTCCTCTTACCTAGGGCTCCTGATGGTTCTTGTATCCTGACAAACAGTGCAGACAATGTCCTCCGAGTGTACAACATCCCTCCAGAGATTTACAGCTACAACTGGGACTTGCTTCCTGAAATGGTGAGTACACAAATAGCTTGCTATCGGGGGCCGGACAGGCGACGGGAAATGAGAAAGCAACAAACAAATGTTAGAGCAAATATTCATTGTTTTATGGATTTAAATTCAGTTGAAAGATGAACGTAGCTCTAAAGACTCCTTCATTTGTAAAGGTCAGCGGTCTCAGTCAAATCTGGAGCTTCCCTGTTTATGATGTTTATGAAGGTTATTACTAAACGTCAGTTTTGCTTTTTGTTACAATAAACAAAAATCCTTTAAGACCGTCTGCCTGATGAAACGCGTTAGTGAAGATTAATCTGTGGGAATAAAATGGACTTTGTGTTTTTGTGGGGGCGAAATGTCAAGTAGTGAGCCAATCTTTTAATTGTATTACAAGCTGGTTTGATTGGGATCACTGAACAAAAATAATTGAAATATAATCCATTTTCTCTAGTTGAAATCTCGCAGCCTTTGTAATGAGAGGAGAAGATTGACTGTTGATTGCTCTGTTTCTCACATGCTTCCACTGGCTTTTGAAATTGAATTTTTCTTATTTAGTGTCAGCCTCAGAGCTGATGGATCCAGCCAGTGGCTTTGGCCTACATTTCTTAATGCAGGAGGTCTCAGTCCTTCTGTTACTGACTGTCTTTTCTTTTATTCTCTGCTAGAGTCCAGTGCTGCGGATGGCAGAAGGAGACACCATCTACGACTACTGCTGGTACCCCAAGATGAACTCTTTGGAGCCGGACACGTGCTTGTGAGCTGAACCTGGTCTTTTTCAAACCGTTCCCTAAGCCTCTCGCTTCAAGTCCACCTCGGAGACGGTGAAATGTGTATACACTGAAAAAAGCACCGGGTTGTGTTTTGTGTCAGTTTCTAATCTCGGGTGGTTGGATCGGGTTCCCGGTGAATTTGTCGGCTTTTCTTTGTGCTGCAGTGTGTCTAATAGACTGTCTGAATACAGAAGATTTTGTTGTAGTCTTGTGTCTCAGAGGTATGTGCAGCGGTTGTGGAAGCTGGCTGCCTGCAAGGAGGGAAGCTGTAAAAGCTTTCTGATGTCTCTCATTACCAGCGAAGAGTTGGCCTGCGTCTCGTCCGCCTCGTCGCAATCCGCTCGCCTGTTTGAGGCCCACGGTGCGATTCAGCCCGCTAACAGCACTCCTGAGTCCAGACAACAGCTAAAGGGCCTCGCGAATCCCTGACTCGAGGCTTTGCTTTTCATCTCCTTCTCCTTTTTTTGTGTTTAGAAGGGTGCACTCTAGCAAGTATGTGGCAATTATGACATCACTGCGTGTTGGTGTGTGTGCTGTGAAGGAAAGTTAGCATCAGCAGCATCCAGCCGTCGCTGTGAAGGCTGCTTATCGTCTGCGGTGAGAGAAGTAAGGCTGAGCTAATGAGCCGCAGTTTTCGTGGTGTGTTACCCTTCAGCCCCAACTCCCCCAACTCCCATCATCCTTCAGTCAGATCGTCGCGCAGTTGAGCGGATCAAGGCCCAGAACTGGCACCGACATCCTCACATCGTGCAGCTTTCACCATGTTAGCGGGTGAGCGTCTGGAGCTGGACAAACCAAAATCATCAAGAAAAGTCTCGCGGGCAGCGAAGCGCTCGAGTCGTGTCTATAATCCAAATGCTGATGGAAACTGACAGCAAACACTCGTGATCGTCTTCAGATCGCTGCCATCTATCAAACAGGAGCTCCTGCAGGGCGCAGTCAGGTGGTCGGGCAGAGTACACGAGTGACTGTAGCAGTCAGATAAAAGATTGCGGTTGTGACGATTAAAAGAAAACATCTAGCGAAGCAGGAGAGCCACGTCTCCTGCTTACCCTTTCTCTCCCTCTTTTCACATCGCTGTTTTGTTTCTCCCTCTGCGCTCCTTGAACTATCTGCCTGCCAAAAGCCGTGTGTTGTTGATGCCCCTCCTGTAGAGAGGGAATAAGGGCCCCTGTTATGGCTCGGTTAAGTTGCGCTGAGTTCTAGGCATGGCTCCAAGCTAGCAGCAGTCTAGCATTATAATTGAGCATTTCCCTGCTCTGGAATAAAGCCGCGGCTCACGGGGGCCATGACAGAACACGGCAGCAGCGGCGGGGGCTAATTTCCTTTGTCTAATTGAGCGGCAGTGATGTTTCAGCATTTGTTCGGTGCTCAATAATTAGAGTTAAAAAGTCACGGCTAAGTCTTTGGCCCTGATGCGGATCAATAAGAATGTGCTGCGGCCTTGTCTTCATAACGAGGCGAAGCGTGTAGTTGTATGTTTGTTTTGCAGTTCATGTTAGTTGGAAAAGCAGAAGTAGACGACGGTTTTTCATAAACCGTTAGCTCAGTTTTTTAATCTCATTCATTTCTAAATCATTCATTCATATTTATTTATTTCGACCTCCTCTTCTTCAGTCTAGCCAGCAGTAGCCGTGACAACCCCGTCCATGTGTGGGATGCATTTTACGGGGAGGTGCGAGCCAGCTTCCGACCCTACAATCACCTGGACGAGCTGACGGCAGCTCACTCGCTGTGCTTCTCTCCAGATGGCGCGCAGCTCTACTGCGGGTTTGACAAAATGGTCAGGGTCTTCCACACCGAGCGCCCGGGCAGAGACTGCGAGGAGCGACCCACAATAGGTCAGTCGTCAACGTCTCATCAACTTTCACCTCGAAGCTTGTCGACGAGCTTTCCTCAGTCGGGTGACGTAAAACCCGTTTAACATCTTTTCGTTTCATTTCATCAATCGTTACAGGAAACGAGGCCAAACACAAATATGTGTATCACCTCTTTCGTCGCGCTTTCAGCTGCTACATTTCAACCACAAATTGAGTTTGTCTTTTTTTCATTAAGATATTAGAAGCTGGCCTCCTGCTCACAGCCGGTGTGATTGTGTTTATTGCTTTCTTCTTGTGTGAGTTTTTACAGCAGTTAACGACTGTACTGAAAACAAGGATATTAAATTCATTATCCCTCAGGGATGCTGGTACCACATTTGAGAAACGCTGCTTTAAGGTTACACCCTTGTGCTATAAACACATTGTTCCTTCGCAGCGGTGAAGAAGTGTCAGTTTGCAGTGAGATACTGACGTTCTGATAATACTGTTACCAGCAGCGTCATTTTTAACACATTCTGCGTTGGATGTTTTGCTGATTGTGAGCAAACTTCAACGACACTCAAAAATGTAGCTATAAATAAATAAAGCGTTCACAGAAATGTCGTGATGCATGCTCGATCATCCAGGTAAGTAAATCCTAAAAGGTTCTGTTCTCGATGAAGCGTTTTCAGTGGAAGAGGTTTGTTCACTCGTCCAAATGACTGCTTCGGTCTCAGCTGACTGCAGGTGGCAAACAATGGACAGTTAGTTCCTAAATCATTAATTTGCATATTGTCATCACCAATGATCCATGACCATTGGTCATTGATGCAATGGCTGCAAACACAGCATTGTAAGAGGGTGACAGATGTACCCTTAGGCCCCCTCCTTGATTCAGAGATGGTCTTTCCCATTTCACGTAAATGGCCTCCTTGACTCCTTCCTCCCTGTCCAGGATGTTACATCCTCATCATTGAAAGTGTCCACTGGCCTGTAGGTGTAAGTAGACTGTGGAGTTCTGGCCTGACGAGTTAGGACAACACAGAACACCTAACTACTTAGCCCAGGGTTGTTTTGTTTCCCAGATGAAGAAATCCTCCTGCACTTAACAGCGTGCACTATGTTTACTCTGTTTGTGTCGGGGGACCCGATCCTTGGGGTGACAAATATTTGGTGCAGCGTGTTTAGAGAAAATGTGTCTCAACTGCTCCGATACTCCTGACACATACGGGATCACTACAGGTTTTCGTTTAGGCAGCGGTCGTCCTTCTCTCCTGGATCAGCTGGAGCTTTCTTTAGGCGCCTTCCCAGCTTTGACAAAAGTCCAGCTGGGATAACCACATTTACTCAGGGCCTTTTTGATGTGCTGTTCTTCTGCTTCCCTGGCCGCTGTGTCTGTGGGGATGGTGTTCGCTCTGTGTTGTAGCGTCCTGATGACACCCAGTTTATGCTCCAGTGGATGATGAGAGTCAAACCTTGAATACTGATCCGTATGTGTAGGTTTACAGTACACGTCAGCTTTTAGATGTCCCCCATTACTGATGGAAATCTCACAGTCTAAGAAGGCTAACCTGCCACTTTTCATATCCTCCCTGGTGAATTTGATGTGTCGGTCCACCGAGTTAATGTGATCTGTGAATTGTGGTACGTCCTGAGTAGGGATGGGTATCGTTTAGGTTTTATCCGATACCGGTGCCAAACTGGTACTTTTGAAACGGTGCCGGTGCTTAAAGAATGGAGAACACAAACTTTGTCCAAAAACCTCTCATGTTTAACTGTTTTCCACTTTTTCTTTGGTCATTTTAGCCTTTTTGGCCAGGGTGAAGGGAGTATCTTCCATCAAACAAGAAGACAGCCGCATGTAGCTATGATGATGTTTGCTAGTTCACCTTACATGCATTAATGTAATAACGTGGTTAGCCTACTCAGCGTAAATTACACACGAACAACATTAAGCTACTCACGCAGAGAAAAACGGCTGCTGCTGCATCATCATCCTCATCATTTCTGCTACACTGGCAGGGCTAGGGGCCAGGACTCTGCTCTTCGGGTTTTTGGGGGATGTTGCTAACTCCGGGTCCGATAACAGGCACCACACCCGCAGTAGATGTGCTCGGTGTGAGGTCTCGCAGCAAGCTATCAAATACGGCGCATTTCTCGGCTAAAAAAAAACGCTATGCGTCGCCAGGTGTTTCATCGGATTTGAGGTGTTACCTCCTTTGACAGTATCACAGTATCAGCTTAAAGCACTTGTTGCAGCTGCTGAGTTTGCATCTTTTGCTGTGAAGTACAGCCAGACTTTTGACCGCTTCGCCTTGGGCATTTTAATCTGTAGCTCTGCTCTAAAAGAACGTACGTACCTGGACCCGCCTACTATCCTCGGAAACGTAAAATGATTGGCTAGAATCGAAAGTGTATCACAGCTCAGGAAAATAAAGCACCGAAATGTGCGCTGCTTTTCGGTCTGGTTACTACCGTTTATGTCAGAACTAAGTGACACCGGTACCCATCCCTAGTCCTGAGATTTGATTTTTCCCTCAGGTGTCATCCACATACCTGAACCAATGACTTGGTGGTGATCCAGGGTAGGATAACAAAGCCCTCATTTCCACTTCTTCCATATACAAATTGGCCACAATGGGTGAAACTGGGGAACCCATGTTTCTGCCTGTAGTACTGACCCTTGTATGTGAAATATGTGGAATTAAGACACAGTTCACACACTTGGTCGGTTTATAAGGTTGGGGAAACGTGCGGTCAGCTGAGACTGAAGAAGCCACTCGCATGAGTGACCAAACAGATGAACAGGATCAACATTTTGGGATTCACAAGAAATATTGTGATATTGAAACCCTTAGACAGACGGTAAACAGACGTGAGAGGATAATGTGAAGTCTGTTGTTTCTTGTTTTCAGTGAGTTGCTGTTTGACAGCTGGCTGTCACATCTCACAGGCTGAAGCTTCCTTGAACAAACTGACAAGGAGCGTTTTTCTTATGTATTTCTGACAAAAACTAAGGAGAACACAATGTTTACTGTGATGAATGTCTTTCCTCCGTCTCACATTCATATGGCATAATTTCACTGGAAGCTTTTTTTTTAATGTACTTGAACGACTTTTTCTAAATTGGCAGAGGCAGATCCAGCAAAGGCTTTAACTAACACACACCATCATCACCCTGAGATTGTAATCCGGTGGCTCACAGGTGTAATCACTGAGAAATCTGTTGCTTTTATGGACAGACTCAGGAATGTCTGAACTGCCAAAAAGTCAACTTTGAGTCGACGAGACTGCAAATTGTGTCCCGCGAGCTATAAAGTGCTGAAAGCGCTGCCAAATGCTCTCTCTTGTCCTCACCGCAGTGAAAAAGCAAGGCCAGAGTGGCATCATCTCCTGCTTTGGCTTCAGCCCTTGCCAATCTGTTTACGCCTGTGGCTCTTACTCCCGCTGCGCTGGCCTCTACTCCTGCCAGGACGGCACCCTGCTGGCTCTGCTGCCGACCCGTCACCACGGAGGTCTCACCCATCTGCTCTTCTCGCCCGACGGCAACTACCTGTACACCGGCGGCCGCAAGGTAACGCACGAACAGACTCGCACACAGCTTCAAGCAGAGAGATACCCGAAGGTAACAATCGCTGCTGAACACACACAAACCATCAGTTGTGTTTGGGTGTTAAGCAGGTAACTGATGTTGCTTTACATGATACTCAGTCCTCTCAGCATGTGTCAGCAACTTAAAATGAAATATTTAAGCTAGCATCTAACTTTATTCTCCTGCTGCAACCTGTATGCCAGCTAATTCAGCTACAGGTTCGCTCTAATCTGAAGAAATGATATCAAGGCAGTGTAAGGAAGATTAATGGTAGGTCCTAAATTTAACCCTTTAAGCCCTACCATAGAACCAAGTCTGCCAGAGCTTATTTTATATTTTTACATGCTGTGGAGCCATTTGTGGGAGCATTTCAAGTTGCTATACATCAATACAACCAATACAGCCTGAATTTTAATAATATGTCTGCATTAAGTGCATAGTGATTACATAAATTGCAAAAAAGTGCAATAAACTACAAAAAAATTGAAAATCGTTTTTGTTTTTTTAACATATATTTCTAGTTAGAGAAATTTAAGAGGCTTATCCCTCAAAACTGTAAATACAAAAAAGTTTCACAAAATAGTTTCCCACCACAGGAAATTTATTTTGAGTGTCTTCATAGTTTTATTTTTGAAATACACCAATTTTTATATACTGCAGGAAAAACGAAAATAAATCTTATAATGCAAATTTGCAAAAAAGCAGCATATGCATCAAAATAAACTATTTCCAGCAGTGCAATATGAGTCCTAAGCATCCCAGAAACGACACAGAAAGTCATAAAGTCAAACATAACTTTTAAAAACACCAGTATAGGCTCATAAGGCCTTGATGGTAAAAAACTACATTTCCGCAAAATGACGTCACTTCCGGATTCAGGCAGGTCATGGCGGACATGCGATAGTTCACGCTGATGGACGTAGGAAGTGTTATGAACAGCTGATCGGATCGGCAAAGCGTGTTTCTGGAATATTATGTTTTTGTTGCTGCAAGTGCTTTTTATGCAGTTTTTGCAAAGCTATATGTGGAAGGAAACTGTGACCGAGGACAAGCTGATGGCATAAGATGTAAGTACAACTCCTCCGGTTTCATATGCAAAAAAAAAATATTGCGCTAGCTTACGTGGTTGCAGTGCTACCGGGGTTTAAAAATAGTTACGCAAAATGGAGCGTGCCCGCTCCGACCGGCTTTAAAGGGTTAATAGAGTTCCAATTGAAAGTAATAGCTATCAATCAAAAGTCTGATAGTACTTGTTTTATTGTTTTATCTATGATTATTGTAAGTCTGTGGGAAATGAATGTACTCTGTGTCCTCTGAAGAGATGTGTGTTTGAGTTTTCAACCCTCAGAACGGAAATTGGACAAAAAGTTTGGCTTTTTGAAGCTTTATCAAGTGCCAAAACCTGAGGCTGAAAAAGTACAGATGTTGGTAAATGGCATATTTGCTGCTTTCCCAGTGACTTGTGATTTGATCATGACCAACCTGAGCTTCTCCATCATTGATGATCTTTGGGTTTTTCAAACTTGGACATTAGTCAGTGCTGAAGCTGAGGAAGAGACTGTTTTATTCCTGGTTCTCACTTCTGCTAATTTCAGCTACTGAACTGCACTACTTAACCAAGAACATTTTTAACCAAAGTTATCTGACGAGCACGTCCCGCCGCGAGGTGCAGACTGTTCAAGATGCTTATGGCTCATGTTCTAGTAGTGAAATCAAGAATTATCAGCTTGTTACAGTAATGCATGAAAGCGACTGTGCGTGTAGCACACAAAATCTATTGATGCAGCTTGCTAACCATGCTAGCTAGTGTAAGCTAACTTGGAAGTCTCTCTCGTGCTGACTTCTCTAAAACGTTAACGCTGGCAAAAATGTTAATATTAAAGCTTCAAACCCCAAAATGACCTTAGTGTGGCTATGTCCAAATTTTATATACAGGCTGTGAAGATAAATGCTGACTGCCTTTTATTGTGTGGCAGTTATTAGTAGGGATGGGTACCGGTATCCGGTGCCATGATGCCACCGGTTCTGACATAAACGGTAGTAACCAGACCGAAAAGCAGCGCAAATTTCGGTGCTTTTTTTTCCTGAGCTGTGATACACTTTAGATTCTAGCCAATCATTTTACGTTTCCGAGGATAGTAGGCGGGCCCAGGTACGTACGAACTTTTAGAGCAGAGCTACAGATTAAAAATGCCCAAGGCCAAGCGGTCAAAAGTCTGGCTGTACTTCACAGCAAAATAAGCAAACTCAGCAGCCTGTAACAAGTGCTTTAAGCTGATACTGTGATACTGTCAAAGGAGGTCACACTTTAAATCCGATGAAACACCTGACGACGCATAGCGTTTTTTTAAAAAGCCGAGAAATGCGCCGTATTTGATAGCTTGCTGCGAGACCTCACACCGAGCACATCTACTGCGGGTGTGGTGCCTGTTATCGGAGCCGGAGTTAGCAACATCCCCCAAAAACCCAAAGAGTAGAGTCCTGGCCCCTAGCCCTGCCAGTGTAGCAGAAATGATGAGGATGATGATGGCAGCAGCAGCCGTTCTTCTCTGCGTGAGTAGCTTAATGTTGTTCGTGTGTAATTTACGTTGAGTAGGCTAACCATGTTATTACATTAATGCATGTAAGGTGAACTAGCAAACACCATCATAGCTACATGCGGCTGTCTTCTTGTTTGATGGCAGATGCTCCCTTCACCCTGGCCAAAAAGGCTAAAATGACCAAAGAAAAAGTGGAAAAGAGTTAAACATGAGAGGTTTTTGGACAAAGTTTGTGTTTTTTCCATTGTTTAAGCACTGCTTCCAGCCCAGAGTGATACCATATATGCCCTATAGCTGCAGAAAAGGCTAACATTGTTATCTTTTTACTAAAAAACAGCTGAACATGAGAGGTTTTTGGACCAATTGTGTGTTCTCCATTCTTTGAGCACCGGTTAAGCACCGGCACCGTTTCAAAAGTACCGGTTTGGCACCGGTATCGGATAAAACCTAAACGATACCCATCCCTAGTTATTAGTGATGGCTAAAGTTAGCATCCAGGCTTGGGAACGAATGACTTCATGGAAATTCTTTTGTGTGTGTGCAGGATCCAGAAATCCTGTGCTGGGACCTCAGAGAGCCGGGAAGAGTTGTGTTTTCTCTTAAAAGGAACGTGGCCACTAATCAGCGCATCTACTTTGACCTCGATCAGTAAGTAACAGGGAAACTGCATCAGTGATCCTGTTGTATATGAGTGTGATGTGATTCATCTGGTTTTTCTGTGTTAAATAGCAGCAAGGATCGTCGTATTAGCGGATTCCCACTCGTGTTTCTGTTTGTGTGCGTTTAGATCTGGCAGGTACCTGCTGAGTGGAGACACGGAGGGAGTGGTGTCAGTATGGGACACCCACACAGCGCCTCCTGATGGTAATGAAGAACTACTGCAGCCTCAGCTTAGGTTCCAGGCGTACTGGGACTGCACCAATGGAGTCAGGTATGATTACTAAACCAATCTAATCCAGCTCACTGACAGATTAGATTCCAGTAATGAAAACATTTAAAATATTAGACTGAAGGTGGATCGTTCTCAATAATTAACATGAGAGGAAACGTGTTATTTTACAAAGGTGAAGCTAATCTTGATCAGCTGCATTGTTGTTCGGTAGAAACTAGAGATGGCACGATACCACTTTTTTATGTCCGATACCGATATGAATCCGATATAGTGTGTTTTTTAATCAATAAAACGATTTTTTTAATATCTTGCTGCATTTTGTATAAGTTTATACTCAAGTTTAAATAAATAACAACACTAAAGCTATTCTGTTATACCTGTATGTAAAAAATACACTGCGCCCAAAATATTTCATAGTTCAGAAAAACTGATCAATCTAATAAACTTAAACCTGCTCCATCCTCCCTATTCTGGTATTTTAAAGAGTACTTAGCAGAAATATTAAGCAACCTAACTAATAGGGTTGCAAACTCCCAGCAAAAAAAAAAGGGAACCACCCTCTTCCTCGTGATGCTTAATCGATGTAATCAACTTTAATTTGATGCAGGGTGAAAAATGCACAGAAATAAATTATTTTTCAAGAATAATTAAATAGATTCAACATCTTTCTTCAACAGAACTGCAGACTGCACAGATGGTATCTTCCCAAAGGAAAAAGTACTATAGCTTACTAGGGTATATTAGACTTAACAGTTACTATATACAGTAATGGACTTCTATATATTTTACATCAGATTAAAACTTTGGGTGTAAGAGTCAGATAATTATTTATTAAAAGCTAGACATTTTAAATGAGAATAAGAAAGAAAAGTATGTCTTTGTGCCCCCTTTTCCCAGTTCATGCCCTATCGGGCCCCCTGGCTAAACTTTGCTAGATCCGCCCCTGCACAGTTACCAGCTGTCAGCTGCGTAGAAAAAGATCCTGGTGTAGAAAGTAATATTAAATAAATTCTAACAACAGCTTATCAAGCTTAAACGTGCTGCTGTTGTTCAGCCGCTGGTTTCCTCTTTCTGGTGAGAAGTGAGACAAAAACTAAGAAGAGAGACGGACTCGCGACAGAAAAGCCGATCAGCTGATCATTAAGCAGTTTCACGATTGAAGTAGCAGCAGGAGAGGGAGGGAGAGAGAGAGGCAGTCGCTCCATAAGCTTTACAAACATTCAGAGATGAACTTACACACTTGCTTTACTTCTCTCTGGGAAAACTTCCTCGGAGATGAAATGCTGGTTTGCTAGCGAGGCTACAAATACACACAGTCGCTCTATCACGTGACCACACTGCTGCAACGTGCTACGGTTATGAGCCGAGTTACGCCGTTTCGCAAGTTTTGTGAGGTGCTTTTTTGATATTTAATGGATCGGATTACATTTTTTATTTCTCTCCGATATCCGATCCAGTAATTTACGTCAGTATCTGACCGATACCGATACGTAATATCGGATTGATCCATCTCTAGTAGAAACAAAACGGAATAAAAGCAATTAACAAAGTTTCAGCTTCTTCTAATTCACTTATGTTACGCTGTTGTTCAGTTATGCTTCTGTTTTGCTGTGTCAGGATATTTGGGTCATGCAGTCATTTTTCACAAAATCATAGGAGGCAAAACAAATGATCCAAAACATTCAGCGACAGAGCAGCTTTGGCTTTAGTCAAGCATGTTACTGCTTCGTGAGAGCAGAGAGTGAAAACCAAACCACAGCATCTCAATAATTCTGGATACTCTGGCACAAAAACAGCTTTGATTGTGAATATGTGATTGCAGAGAATAAAGCCAGTGATGTACTAAAAATTAAACGGTGACTTTGAATTAAACACAGATGGTGCAAATGTGCAGCAGGTATAAAATGTGGAAAAGCCTGAGGTAATTCAGTTGTTTTCAGACGGTGAAATGAATCGTGCATTTTCTTTTTTCAAGCGTGATGCTGCGTGTGCAATAGCTGAAAGTCCAGTCATGTCACGCTAACAGCTTATCACGCCATTATTTTCATGTGTCCCTTCCTGGATCTTCCCTCTGCCCCCCTCTGCTGCTCCATCCTTCTCTTCTTCTTCTACTACAGTATCCATCCCTTCATGCCGCTGCTGGCAACATCCAGCGGCCAGCGGCAGTTCCCGTGGCCCGGCGACAGCGAGGGTGACTCGGCCTCTGACACGGAGGGGAGCGGCGCTGTGATGTCACAGCAAGACACCCGGCAGGACAACGTCCTGACCCTGTGGTGGGCAGGACCGCTTAGCCCCGCCGCTGAAGGGAGCCAAGACCAGAGCACTACAGCAGCAGAGGCCTGAATATCTGCCACTGCACTCAGCTGATACAAATCGAGTTACACGTGCCATGTGATGTTTGTTGTGCGTAAAGCTGATTTTGGTTTGTACAAATAGACCATCAGCGGGCTGTTTGTTTGTAGTTTAACTGCCAACTTCACCAGAACTTGGAAAACAAAGGTTAATGTCAAAGCCAAAAGTTCAGAGGTTCTTTAAAGCCTTAATGCTGAGATAAGAGGTGTGTTTTCCTAGGAGACGTTAGGACATTACAATCAAATATAACCAGCCTCTTCTTAAACGTTTACCTTTATTTCATTTTAGTAGAGACTCTACTTCCTGAATAAGAATACATGTGGTGGAAGTGAAATCCTCTCACTGTGTCCGTGCGTGTGTGTCTGCTGATCGCGCCTCGGCTCTCGGCCGTGTCGGCGGGAGTGTTTGTTTACGTGTGCGTGTAGCTGCGATGCTTCCCCGGAGATCTTCCACTGCTATAGTTACAGTAAGTGCCATTTGTTGTGACGGGGATCTCCTGGTTTTAGCTTCTTTTTTAAAGTGCCAGACGCGACAGGTAGCGTTGCTCCGTGCATGCCCACAAATGTATATTTTTGTAAAGCCGTGACGACGATTCTCCTTTTTTTTGAATGTAACTTCAAAAACAATCTGTGGAAGTCTTGTAAATAGCAGCTGCTGCTTGAAATGTGCTCTTTCCTTTTTGTTTGTGGTGCTTTTGTACCGTGCGAGTGGTGCTAGCAGCTCAGAAGACATCGTGTTTGATTAATTGCATTAATACTTGCAGCCGTTTGTCGAACGCTCGCGTTGTTACCGGGGTGCGCTTTCCTGTAGTGTCTTTGCAGGTTGGTGAGAAGCTCAGCGTGCTCCAACCAAAGCCTTGGATCTTTACACTGATTAAATCGATCACTTTTTAAAGCCTGTGTCGGTTGCTTGATTTATTCATTCATTCAGATGTGTTGCCAAGCAATGGGAGCTATAATTTTGTAGCTATTATTTCTACACAAATTTGTACTCTGTTATGAATCGCGTTGGCCTTGGAGATAAGTCTGGAGCTGGACGGCTCCGTGCACAACAGGGAGCTGTCTGCTGGTTTTATTCAAATGAATTAAAAGCACGTTTCCACACATTCGCAGCCTCACTCATTTTTGCGTTTTCAGTGGAAGGCGGTTCAGAGTTGGATGCCCTGCAATAAATCCTCAATGAATGCAAGATGATGCCGCACTCGAGTCAAGAGGCAGCTCTTAAAAGCTAAAGGGACTGTTGGCTTCTGCTTATGAGATGGAAACTATTCATAGCTTTCACCTTTCACACACACTTTCTGTGCGAGCGCGTGCACGCACACTCGCACGCACCCGTGTATTTGATTGTCTGAAACCACAGGGGCACGGCGAGCGCTGAGCCAAGTTGGAGAGCTGCAGTGTTGTGTTGTGCGGGTTGCTTAGCGACCGTCTCCGCCTTGGGAGAGGAAAGTAGGCAGAAAGACGACAAGACGGAAAATTGGGGGCACATAAAAAAAAAAAAGGTTTTAAATAAGAGAAATAAATAATCGAGTGGTGTAGCGATTGCTGCCTGTTTGTCTGCTCTGGACCCGTTCGTATCTCAGCCCCACCAGAGTGAAGAGTGAGTGGGGTGATGACTGACACACACGGAGGGAGCGTGGTGGGGTGGGGACACATTAAGCTTGGGGTCTGTGGGTCCTCCCTCTTGGAAATTTTGAGGGCTGGACACAATTTCCTGCACTCGGATGAATTTTTGTTCACCAATTTGTGTCATTTTTGCATCAGAATTTAGAGGAAACATCTATAACGTGAAAATCTGCCAGCAGGTAACTGTTTGACATATACACAGAACAATGTAGTTGTGTTTTCATATAAATATTCTCGACTTTTCTCATGTAACGTGATCGCACGCGAACACACAGGCGTGATTTACTCTATTTGCCTGATCAAGACACGAGAGTCATTGTTATCATTCTGTCAGATATCAAACTAGTGTTGTTATATATGCGGACATAACCTGCCTATATAAGCTTGCAAGAATTCTGATTTCTGTTCAGCTCTCTGCAACATTCACACGTCACAAATATGTGATTTTAGGTTTTTCTTTAGGAAGCATACCTTAAAAGCCTTAATATCTTTCAGAGGGTGAGTAAAAACAAAGATTGGACACAGCAACTAGCCATAAAAGGCTCATGATATTGTCGTCACCATGAGTTCAAATCTCAGTGGCCTGAACCTCTGGGTCAGAAGTCAAGTATTTTAAGACTGTCCAATAAGCAGCAGTCCTCTGGGTGCACAGTCTGGAAATTCCAGATGACATGGACCAAACCAAGCTTATTGGAAAGCACCAATAACTCAAAGAACTATTTGTTATAACCAAGGTATGAATAAGAGCATCTCTGAGTGCAAATGTCAAGCCGTGAAGCCGATGGGCTACAGCAGCAGAGGACCATACTGGGTGCCACTCCCCTCAGCTGAAACAGGAAACTGAGGATGCAATTCACACATCTTCAAAACTGACATCAGAAGTCTTAATGTCTCCTGCAACACTCAGATTTAGCGTAAACACCATGAAAGCATGCCTCTTATCCTGTTTTGCAGCAAACGCCAGGCTGCTGCTGGTGGTGTAATCATATGGGGGATATTTACCTGGCACATTTTGGGCCCTTTAGCACAAGGTGGGCATCATTTAAAGTTTAGAGTATTGTTGTTGATCATGTCCATCCTTTTATGGCCACGGTGTACCCGTCTTGTAATACCTGCTTCCAATAGGATAATGCATCATTTCACAAAGCTCGGATCATCTCAATCTGGTTTCTGGAACATCACAGGGAGTTCACTGCACTCAGACCGCCTCCACAGATCTCAGTTCAATAGAACTCCGTTGGGATGTGCTGAAATGGGAGAGTCGCATTATGCAGCTGACATTTTGTAATTTATATGAATATTTTATGGATTAAAAAGACCCTCTGCTGTCGAGACAGTCCTTTCAGAGTAAAATCATTAAAGCAGTTCTTCCTAAATAAGCCCTCTGCCTCTTTCATCATTTTATTGAGGGCGCGGAGAATGATTGCATGAGTTTAGATCAAGGTTATTATCGTTAACGAAAACTAACGAAATAACGAAAACTAGAAGTGAAAAAACATTTTTGTTAACGGAAATAAAAATAAAAACAAAAAAAGGAAAACTAACTAAAACTGGAATGAGTGTTCACAAAACTAACTAAAATTAACTGAATTTATAGCAAAAATGTGTTTAGTTTTCATTGATGTGTGCGTGTCATACAAGAGTCAAGGGTGAAAATGAAGTTTAGTTTACAGATTTTTTTCTTGCTGTGTCTCATTATGCCAGCAGGTGGCAGTACGTTAGTCGAGTCATCTGTGTTGCTGCTCCGTCCACGCGCAGAATCATGTCAGGAAAAGTTGGGAGAAAGCGCCAGAGTCCAATTTGGGATTACTTTGAATATGACTGTGTTTTGGATAAAGCAAGTGTCTTGTAGTGGAAACAGACAAATTATGAGGGACATTTCTAAAGGGAAAAAAATCCCACAAACCTTAAAGTGCACTTGCTCACACAAGAAGGCTAACCTAGCTTAGCTTGAGAAGGTAAGGGAGCACACTCAACCCTCATCCCCAGAAAACAGAAGCTAACCCCAGGCGAGGCAGCGTGATGCATCCCGAGACAACAGGACGGGGATATCTACACAACTGTGTGAGTCAATTACCTTCAAAAAGTTTATCAATTCACTTGAACCAAAATTACGAACACCCGGTGCTGCGAGAGTTAATAGTCTCATTGGGGCCAAGATATACATTTTATAGTTGCCTGGTATCAATGGTTGTTCATCTGCCTTTATTTATTTATTTAAAGAACCCATAGGTGGGAATGTGAGTTGTCTGTCTCTGCGTGTTAGCCCTGCGACAGACAGGCGACCTGTCCAGGGTGCAGTATGGTAGCTGGAATAGCAACATACCCAAGGATAAGCAGAATGACTGATATGATGAAACTGGGATTTTGTTACACTTAATTATTGCAAACACAACTAAAACTATAACTGAAACTAATCAAAACTAAACTGAAACTAAGGATTTTCAAAAAAAAATAAAAACTAAACTAAACTAGCAAACAATTGGTAAAAACTAATTAAAACTGATATAAAATTGAAAATCTGAAGTCAAAACTAAATAAAAATAAAAACTAATGAAAATTGCAAAACTATTAATACCCTGGTTTAGATACTCCTGCACCCACCTTGAAATCCACACCTTTGGTGCACAGCATATACCTGGAGTTAGTGTGCAGTGTTAATGTAATGCAATGAAATAAAAACAGACCATACAAATACCAAAGTGGACAGCAAAACCGTCCTGTGACCAGAACTTTTGCTAATTTCTGTGAGAGAGAGACAGAGGATCCTGAGTCACGGCAGGAACAACATCATCTTCAGGGGGAAACAAAGTCCTTTAAAACCTTTAAATCCCCCAAAAGTTCTTACCAGATTTTATTAGTGATTTGAAGTATGCAGGGTTTTTTCTTTTGGCCATTCAAATTGCCGTTAATTAAGATAATACCTCACAATACCTGCCCATGAGTACTTCTACTAGATCTTTCTATAAGCGGTGCATGTCTGCATTATTCCTCTACTTTGAAAAGAACTGCCAGAGGAATTTTAAAAAATCTAATTGTGGGACTTAAGAAGGATGGAAAAGCATTAAGAGAGGTCAGTGCCCTGCTGGAAATCAGCAGAAACATTTGCAGTAGAAATCAGGAGCTATAGAACGAGCCACAGCACCGCTAATCAGAGCCACTGCGGCTGTCCTCTTGAAATGCCACAGACAGTGCTGCACTACTTGAACAGTCTAGCTCTGAAAACAGATGGGCGAGTGCTTCAGACTTGGCACCGGGGTTATCAATGGAAATCTGAATTTGTGTGACAGCTCAGACATTTGCGAAGGACATCGCATAATGTCAGGCTTTGAAAAAAGGGGGAAAAAATGACCTGATTGCTCTTTGGCACCAAACTGCAGGCTAAAACTTTGCTAAAGAATATGACAAATGGATCAGATGTTTACATTTGGGTAGATGGAACAGCCTGGCTGGGACCACCGCGGTGACTTCACAGAGGTGGGGGTGTGATGATGATACGGCCTTGTAGGAGTGCAGACGGTTGACATTTATAGTCGGCACCGTGAATGCCTGTGGATTAACCAAAATACTGGCGAACAAGATGGCTCGCAGTTTCCAGAAGCCTGGCAGAAGAGGGATATTGCTGCGTGAAAACGATCCAAAGCACGCTGCCAAAATCACACACCAGTTTCTAAAGAAGAAAAAAGTGAGAACTATGACCTGAGCAAGTTTGTCGCCTGACTTGGATCCAACACAACGCCTTCGGGTTTATATTTAAAGAGAAAGTTCGAGCAACGCAACCCCTGCAGTAAAGAACAGCTGAAAAAAAAGTGTAAAGAGAGGCGAGGCACGACAGAAAACACTGCTATCCTGTGCGTGTGAGGCTGAGGCTGTCATTTGAAATAAAGGAGGAGATGCAAAGTATTGACAAAAGACTTGAATCTCCGAAATGAGAGCCGTATTGAACTTGCTGCACTGACTGTGAGCTGAGTGTTTGCTCTTTGCTATCAGGACAGAAAGTGGTTATAACACCGGCGACTGAAGGCTAAATCGAATCAGCCTGGAGTCAATCTGGACACTTCCCAGAGCTTTATATCCGTCCTGAGCTATGAGACCTTTTGTGAGCAGATGAGAGTTTTTCATTATGTGCAGTAAACAGAACTTTATTGAATCATCTCCAGCCGTGTCTGAATTTTAAATATCAACAGTGGCTAAAATTAGGCTTCTAAATGCACAAGGGAGCAAGTAACCCATCTTAATATAAGCAGCTGTAGACAGACCTACAGTTAGGTCTATATATTGTTAGACTAAGAGAACATTTGCCTCAGTACATCGCCACAGATATGTTGTTTAAATCAAACAATCCAGATGTGACTGAAGTGTAGCTTTTCGGCTTTAATTCTTGGGGTTTTACAGACACTCTTACACATAGGCCACCATTTACAGAGGCTCAGAATGAACTGGACTACTGACTGATGACCAGTCTCATGGCATCATGAGGTTCCCTTGCTATTTCACGACGAATGAAGGCAGCATAATGCCTGAAAATAATTCAAACTGTTGTTTTACAGTTTTTCTCCATTGGTTTGGCTCATTTCTTTAAACAGAAATTACATTCTCAAAACTCTAAGATCATTTGGCAAAACACTCTTACAGTTTAGCACAACACTATAGCTCACCTGCAAAAGCTCATATCTCTTCCAAAACTGTTCACTCAGGCTTCAATCTAAATCCCTTTCTCATTTAAACAGTCAGTGTCTCCAAAATGGCAAAGATCCTTCTCAATAGCTTTGGCTCATTTCTCGACACAGATCGGACATTCTCATCATTCTTGGTGCTTCTGTCAAAATAAACCTGGATGGTTGATCACAACAACATGGTCCACCTGCAAAAGCTCATATCTCCCCTAAAACAGTTCACTCATGTGTCAAAACTACATTTCTTTCTAATCTGAAGAGTCAGTGCCCCCAAAATGCATCGTCCCTTTGGCATTGTGTGAGTACTGCCATACAAAATGTTTAGATGTTTTGTCACTATGGCAGAGGACCAACAATATACAACAGAAAAGAGTAGCCTCCAAGGTTTGACATCACAGATTGCACTCACACTACCAAGGAAATGATAACCATGTTTTATTCACACGCAAAGAAAGTTTCATACATATGTAAAAAGAAAATGTACATTACAGTAGTAAATTGTATGAACACAAAATCAAAAAACAAGGACTTATTCAGTGGTCGCTGTACTCATTCTGCACAGTGACTGGAATACTTCTCTAAACTGTATAAATTATGTAATTCCATAGTTTACAGTAATTTGTTCAATATATTTCTTGTCATATTTAGTATCAAAACATTCCACTAGTCCTCTCCACCTGCTAGTATAGACCTACCACTGTGGGCAGATGCACACAAAATCTCTACAGTAAGTTATACATTTTTTGCCTCACGCACAGTGCCCTGTCCTATACAACATATAATTCCATCATAGATTACATAGAGTACATACCTGTTTTCCCTGCGAAAGGTTTGGATGATGGAGGAGACTGTAGAGCGAGGCACATTAGGCTGCACTCGATGACCTGCCTCTGCCATTGTGAGGCCATGGTTTATGACATGGTCTATAATTGTGGCCTGAAATTCATTCGGGACAGCACAGTGTCTTCACACTCCTCGGCCTCCTCTTCCCCCTATTCCTCCACCACGCATTCTCAGTCCTCCTCTTCTTCTTCTTCTTCCTCCTCTTCCTTGAGGAAGAACTTCCCCTTGTCCGTTTGCTTGGCCTTGTCTATCCATGTTCAGAGATCGGACTGGCTCTGGTCAAGCTCTATATATCTGTGTTTGGCAGCACACAATCATGGAACACACCTGTGTGTGACACCTAGTTTCACCTGACTGTCAATGACTGTCATCAATTTATCAAATATTCAAAGAAATCCATATATGGTATTCATGGTATTATGTTCTTGACCAATTTTGACAATTGACCAGACGGTTGTGCATGTGAGTACTTATACAATGAAATCATGCTGACATGTTTTGAAGAGAATGATCATTAGACTGAGAATCAACTAATCAGTTTAGATCTACAAGATCTATTCATTTGGAAAATGTGCTAAATGTGGGCTAACTGTATAACTGTAGGCTACTTGTACTTAATCATTTGCAAAGATGCACTGAGACAATTGAGACATGTACTAAGGCCTTTGCCATTTGATAAAATGAATGAGAAATGCCATTCTGTTGTGAACATTTGC
Organism: Neolamprologus multifasciatus; assembly: GCF_963576455.1. Taxonomy (NCBI): domain Eukaryota; kingdom Metazoa; phylum Chordata; class Actinopteri; order Cichliformes; family Cichlidae; genus Neolamprologus; species Neolamprologus multifasciatus. The sequence goes on from NC_140441.1 coordinate 11,444,191, forward strand.
CAAGAGGTTTGGAGGTTTGTCCATGTTATTTTGAGAATGTAATTTCTGTTTCAAGAAATGAGCCAAACCAATGGAGAAAAACTGTAAAACAACAGTTTGAATTATTTTCATTATATTTAAGTGCAATATCAGGCCAAGAAAATAAGAAATAAATGGGATATTCTTCAGTGGGCGATTCTGTCACCTGATTAGGAGACGGACCAGGAGGCGGGTCATCCACTAATCAGATAGTTGGTGTCTTGATGCATGCTCCATCCAGGTAAGTAAATCCCCAAAAGTTGATTCTGTTCAATCAACTCTCCCACTGAAAACGCTACGTCCAGATGAACAGAGCAACTTTTGAGCAGATAGTTGGTGGTTTCATCCCTGGCTGTTCTAGCCAAAGGATCCTTGGACAAGATGCTGAACCCCAAGTTGCTCTCTGGTGTATCCATCAGACTGTGAATATGTATAAATGTTACACAGAAGAAAGGTTCTTGTACGAAGCGCTTTGGATGCTCAAATACAGTAGAAAAGTCCTTTGCCATAATCAGATATAAGCATGGGCAGAAGGTGGTTTCAGTAAAGGGCTGGGAGAGCAACTCAAAGGAGGAAATGCAGCATGACTCAAATGTGAAAGTCTGTACAGAAGCAAAAATGCAAAAAACTGTACATGTTCATGTTGAAGCTGTGTACTGCCACCAGGGGGCAGTGTGAAAAACAAGGTGAAGCAAATACTGAGGTTCTGAAGTCATGATAATGCAAATAAGGTCTTTGCTGTGAATAAAAACTGAGATTTGAAAACGATTAAAACTCTGCTTCCGTCACTCTCTGTGCTTCTCATGAACTCTGCTGTGGCTCTCTCTTCTGTTACAGTCAGCTTTTCAGCACGTCACGTACCTGCACAGCCTCACTGCACTCAATGTTCTGTTGGTGTTTTAGTCAACATTATGCAAGTTTGTCTCTGCAGCCTCTATGTAGGTGGAATTCCCGCAATCCCCTTCTACATAGCACAACAAATAAGCAAGGTGACACCAGCACAGGGCCATTATTCAGGTTTTTCAGCCTCCAGGTTTAATGCTGGGCTCACTCTTATCACCCTTATCTAACTTGTTGCTAGCAGCAGGCGGCTCTATGCTAGCTGCTCTGCACAAAATAAGAAATGAACTATTACTTGGCAACCACAGTGCATCATCTAACAGCTCGACTTTTTGCCATCAGCTTGATAAAGTCACCGGCCTTGAACCTCCCCTGAGTCAGTGCTATTGTGCTGTGGAGTGATTCTACAATATTCAGGGCTAGCTACAAATTGGATTAATTTCCTTCATTTTTCCATCCCACATTGTTGCCAAGTGCTTCCTCGAAGGCAGTCATGGAGTTTCTCTCTGTGATTATGTAAGGTCGTCACCTCGGTAAAGTGCCCTGATGTGAACTATGTTGTTATTTGCTAATTGAATTGGGATTAATTTAATACAGATGGATTTTTTTTTTTTTTTTAAGGATTATCATCATTTTTTTCTCGACTACCTTGTTTATTTTTCAAGTCGGTTTAATAATTAGCCAATACATTTTTATTTTCATGGCCAAAACATTCTGCCCTTGGGCTAAAACCACAAATTGCATATTGATTTAATATTAAATGCAGTGGTTTTCAGTGAGGCAGTCCCATTATTAAAGCAATCTTCGGAGGCTTATGTGCTCTATTAGGGCTGATATTCTGGAAGCAACTCTGAACACTGACTAAATTCCAAATATATGTCACCACTGCGAATGGTATCTATGCTGCTGTGCTCCTCGAAGCCGTGTCGGCCAAACCTCAGCGCTGTCCCGCAGTTGACAGCAAAGCCGTTATCTTCATCCCAAGGTGGCTGCAGTCAGTGTAGTCTTTCCACTTGTGCAGCTAATGAGCCAATCCACATCAAGTGTTTTGTGTTTCTGTGTTCTGCGCCTCCATTTATGTGGCATCCTGAGCGAGTCTCCATGGCCTCGCATAAGTGCCTTCCATTAGACACACGCACACATACATACACACAAACAGCTCCGGCGCTCATCGCTAGGGAGTGTGGCGAATAGTAAGTAATGGGATCTCGATATTAAGAAAGACATTTGAAAACAATTATTCAAATGGCTGTCTGCCTGTTGAATCTCCTAATCCCACAGTGAGGCACTCAAGCAAACACTCAGCCGTGTGACCCCCGGTTGAATTAGCATGGAGGAAAAAAAGAGGAGCATACACGTCTCTGAAGCTGGAGATGCTAAAATGTCTAGACTGCTCTCTGGTTTGTCACTCTCATGCTGCCTTTAAAAGGAAAAGAGCTTTTTAAGAACATGAAGCAGAGGGAACAGTTTTCCTGTAGCTCTTAGAGGTTGTCATACATGGCATTTCTTAAAATGTCAAAGGGACGCCTCCTTTATCTCTCAGACACTTTGAATGTATTTGGCAGGCGCTTAGCGCAGGGCTTCACTCTGACCCTGCTCTGACACAGCAGCCGCATGCTGTTGTTCCATCGAGTTTTCTTCGAGTTAATAGATTATCTGCGGCACTTCAACAGCCCCCACATTGTTTGGTACAGTCTACAGTTCAGGCTTTGTAACAAATGTATGTGCAAAGTATTCAAATATATATTAACCCCATTTAATGTGAGCAATGGCAAAAGATTTGTAGCTGGGATGTACCACCAAAAAGTAAGGTGACGATGCGTTTTTGAACCTTGCTAAATTGATTCTTCACCGACTTGGCTGTGCTGACAGTAAATACGGTCTTTTCGTGCAACTAGAAAGGTGAAGAAATGGCTACTGACTGCAAATATTTAGCTAACCAGTTATCAAATTGGTCCTGAAATACCAGGTATGACATGGAGGGCAAGACGTAGCTTTAAACCTTAGGTAAAGCTGAGTACTAGATGGAAACAGAGCAGGGAAAGAGTGGTAAAATTTAGTATCATTCTAACCTTTACAGTTTAGGGCAGTTTAGCAAATACTGGCATGCTAATATGCCCCAAAATCTTATTTTAATAGCATATGTTTATGTATATATGTATTAATAACATCTCTATGTCTGTAAAAAACATTTATTTTTATTTTCATATGTATTAATTTCATCATCCCCACATGCAAATATGATGTTACGTTCTCTGTTTTCATTGCTTCACATCTCACTTTCTGTGCACAACTTAATAGCCACCATTGTTCAACGACAGAATTTTGTTTGACTCACAACAAAATACATAATGAACAATTTGAAAAGTACCACAGGCACTAATATTAATAAATATTACTATACAGATTATAATGGTCATGTTACCATATTAGATTTGAACATTTTGGAAGAGAAGGAGTGCTAAGCCAAGAGCTAAAGCTAGCGAGCTTGGTTAGCAAGGTGCATCCATAGCATGTACTGACAGAGATTCCTGCTAATTAGTGCTCACGTTTGGTAAAAATAGTTGAATTTCAAGTATTTACATAGTACATATTACCTGGTAAATAAATTGATAACAAATGCACTAAAAGACAGTTTATCAACTAATGTTAGCAAAGGTGAGTGCTAGCAAACAGCTAGCGCCCTGTATCGGTAGCCACTTCATTGTTAATGAGCCACAGCGCTATTGTATATAGCTTTAAACCTTAAATAGTGATTTCTAAAAAAAACTTTAGCACCTCATATAGTTGTTATGAAAGGAAGAATTAGCTCTAGAAACCGAAATCCTAATCACTGGATGACTTACTACCTGGCACAGGTTACAGTGTGTGAGCCTGGACAGTGCTCTGTTTAATTTGGTGAGTAGTTAAGAGCTCCACAGATAACTGTGCTGTCTCCATTCCTGTTCAGCCTACGAACCTCAGTACAACTCATGCCACCCACAAAAACAATCTGATGATCCTGCAGTGGTTGGATGTTTAAATAATGGGCATGAGGAGGAGTACAGAGTATTCATGGATGATTTTGTGGAGTGGTCTGGGAGGATTCATGTACTTGTAAATAAATAAGATCAAAGAAATGGTGACTAACTTCAGGAAGGACGAGTTTATCCTGGGAATCCACTTCAACAACAAGCTGAACCAGCAAACCAACAGAGAGGCCGCGAACAAAAAGGAAACGAGCAGGTTTCATTTACAAAAGAAGCTGAGATCCATCAATATGTGATGCAAAATGATGGAGATTTTCTATCACTAAAATGTGGAAAGTACACTGTACTTTGTGTGTTGAGGGAGCAGAATTGAAGCTGGTAACACCAACAGACTGAGTAATGCGATCAGGAAGGCTGGCTCGGGATCTTTTTCAACTATTGTACCAAATATGTGATAAATGTAGTACTGCTCGTTTCATTTCAGAAAGACTTTTAGTAAAAGGCTCTAAAAAGGTTTATTTTTCGTCTAACGTTGGAGATTTTAAGGTGGGTGTCTATGGGGACTGACTCACTTTTGAAGCCAACCACAAGTGGCCATTAGTGGAGCTGCAATTTTGGACACTTCCAAATTTGCTCCATTTATTGTTTTTAGGCCCAGCAATTCTTGCTTGATTAGCATTAGACCGTAGACTCACAAAAGAGCTCACATGGCAGCACACCTTGTTCGTCAGTGTGTTGTTAGTGCCTGGCTGCCTGCCTGCAAATCATCAATGGCTTCTTCTGTTAACACTGGTTAGGATATGAGTGACATTCCAGAGTAATAAATGTTTTCATGAGCATGACTCAAAAATTGAAACACCTTATTGTTCACAGTCAGTAATAGTTTTCCATTTTCACATCGCCACAATTTCTGCTCATTATGGACGGACCAGTCTGAAGTTCAGACGACTTGAGGTTTTCCTTACAAAACTTGAATCCACGGGGATATTTTTATAAATCCCAACCAGCCCACATTTCATCAGCCGCCAAAATAGCGGTGTTCCTATGAATACATCCCATTTCCATTCCAAAAGGCTGCAGCTGTGATTGACGTGTCCTTGTTCTCTGGTTTACATTAGATGTGAAAATAATTGGCACCTGCACTCCTGCACATGCTCTGAAGCTGGGGGAAAAGCACAGCACCAGAGGTTTCATTTCACTCCGGAGCCTGATCTCCTTCTATTCACTCCAGATGTGGAGGCACACACGCATGGATATCCATCTGAAATTGCTAGGAAGATTAATGCAGAGTAAAGATGTGTCATATCATCGTATTCTACAGTCGCTGACAAGCAGAGATGAGAGTCCCTGCATTGATATTTTTCTCACGGATATGTAAGCCCTCATACATATCAACTGAGCACGTGCGCTTCTACTGTCCCTACCCTTCACCTCATCATTTCCTCATTCTCCACCCCCCCAGGCCATCTTTGTAGCTTGTTATCATGAGGGTGAGCCTATTGAAGTACATTAAGCATCCAGTATCCCAGTCAGCTCTGGCAGATTGGATGTGATCTTGGCGGTTTAGCGGCTGTGCATCGCCCAGGGAGAGTAATTGCTTGCGTAATTGCACTCTGGGGAAAGGTAGAGAAGCAGGGCCTAAAATCATCCTACCTGCCCTCAGGCTGCAAGCATGACAACTCTTGTCCTCCTGCCTGTCCATTCCCTGCACCCTTTCATAACAGCCCTCCCTCTCTTACTCCCCCGCTGCACAGTGACCGAAGGGGAGGTTTATCAGAGTCGGCGGCATCAGTGGAGGGGAAGCAGGTGGCGATGGGTCAGAAGATCTCTGCGAGGGGCTGAGGAGACAGATGGAGGAGGAGATTAGGAGGGGCAAAGAGGTGTCTTACTGATAAAATGAAAAGGCAGGCGAGAGAGGGGAGACAGAGACA